>NC_089650.1:30373200-30683200 GCF_037042795.1 Molothrus aeneus | reverse complement strand
ATCCATCTTTGCTTTTAAATATAACTAGTTTTGCTTGTAAATGCTATCACCGATGACTTGTTCTTAAATACCATTTTCTTACATAGTTGTGTGTTGCCACATTTCTCCTCACAGAGAAAAGCAAGGCAATCTTCCCAATAATATTTCTGGGATTCACATACTCTGAACCTCAGAGAATGATCAAAATAATTCTTATCTCATTTGCTGTGCCTGTGTTTGTGCAAAAGTAGAGTGCAATATGGAGATTGTTTACCCAAAGTGATGGTGTTTTGTTTCCTTGGCCAAGCGCGCGTGTGTGTGTTGGGACTGTTGGCTGACAGTCATGAGATTCTGTGCAGTGGAGTGCAGTGGAATGCTTGGCAGATTCAGTTTAGATGTAATGTAATATAATGTAATACAGTATAGAATAATATAGTATAATAAAGTAATTAATTAGCTTTCTGATTAGATGGAGTCCTCCTCTTCATTCCTCCTGGATGTCGGGGCAAAAATATCTACTATAGTTGTGAAAAGGACAAATGGATGAAAAGAGTATGTGTGAACTTACATAGATTTACGTTTACAAAATTATTAGAATTATGTTAAAACTAGTTACTTTTTATCTCTGCGTCTTTCCTTTGACCTCTCTTGAGCAAAGAAACTTAGTTTTGAAAAGGATTGTTTTGTGTACTCTCACACATTTTCCAAAATATGAACTCCATTATATTAACATGCAACTTGTGCTGATGTGGTTATTGTCATTTCCCCCATTCATCTCTCACAAATTGGTAGGAATTGACTGAAGATGCAGGTAGAATTATTCCTATGTGTTCTATGATATATACATCTTAAAAGGAATATGCACTTATTTCCCCCCCCGCTTACTAAATCAAATTCTAAGCACACTTTTTTGTTTTCTCATACACATGCACAATTCCTCTCTCTCCCATTCTGCTTAACATTCATTCCTCTTTTTTTTTTTCTCATCATCATGCTTGCCTACTGCCTTTCAGGAAATAATACTCTTTCAGTGTGGTGGGTCACATTATCAGTGGAACACAGAGAAGGCAGGGGGCTGTGGGTGGATGGAATGTATTTTATCAAGTGCACTCATCAGAAGGAAAGCATGACTCAGAAAAAAAAATATTCATTTCAAGTGTTCTTTCTGTATTTTCATTTGAATGATGGTCCACTTGCACTGCTAGCAGGACACAAGCAGAAGATTACTATACAAACCCTTGGAGAAACCACTAGAACCTGGAAGTAGCAGGATACCATACTGCAATACAAGTGGAACATTATATAGATCATGTATACATATATATACAGCTGAGTGCAGTTGAAAAAAAAGGTCATCTGGCTTAGTTATCTCTTTGTTCTGTTATATATGGTTTTCACTTGCTGGCTTTTGTTCACTTGCACTGTAGACTGATGGCTTTTATTTACTAGACATTTAAAAAAGCAAATGCTTTTTCTAATACAGTTTTTACAACTTGAAAGTAAATTATGAATACACACAATGAATCCTAGCTGGTCTGAACTTCGTGCTCTTTCACATAACCACTGAAGTTGAGTAGACCAGGCTTTAGTATTCTCTGAAAGTTGTCAAGGCTGAGGTTTTACTCTGGTAGACTTTGTGCAGGGTTTATATTTGTTTCAGTTTAGTCAGGTTGAAAATTATTGAGAAAAATATAGCAAATTATTTTAAATGTGTCCTATTTAATACCTGAATGACTCTTGGAAAAGAAGGTATGTGCATGTCTTATACTGCAAAATTATCTACCAAGGTAAGTGTCTATATAACCTTCCTTTTTTGTGCTAGTCTATGAGAGAATTGGTCTGCAATCTCTAAAATAAATATATTATCCTTTGACTTAAGAGAATATTAGGCAGTTAAATAGTAGTTGCAATATCATGTAATATCAGTTTGGGTCAAAACAATAATCATACAGAAACATAGCATTTCTTTACTCTGGTAAGTACTCTAGAATTAAGTTCTTGGGCTGTTCCCAAAGCCAAAATATTGTGACCTCTTGTACTATCAAGGTATTAGAGAACAGGTTTCTCATCTTCTTGAGGTCTTTCTACGCCTCATTCCTTTTAATTCTGGGGACTATCACTGCATTACTATGCTGGTTACTAGGAAAAGTAAATGTGCTGCACAAACACCAGCCTTTGGCTCCTCATTGAGGTAAAACATCGCTGCAAACTGACAGCAGGTACACTGGGTAAGTCTGTAAAATATTCACTAGCTTCACCATGGCATTTCAGAATAATAATCCTGGAAATTTGCAAGCTCTGTTCTGTTCTGCCTGAAGACCTTTAATCAAGCTGAAGGTGAAGAACTTGCATGACATAAAAGGTCCTTATAATTGTCAGTAGTTTTTCATACCTCTAATACTTGCATTCAGGTTCTGTTATTCCTTAAAGCTCATGAGAATACATTCCAGAATTCTTAATGCTATTCTGTCAACTTTTTAACATAATTCCACAGGCCTACACAGGATGCTTTATTATATTTAGCAATCTTCTGCAAACACTATCAAATGACAGCAGGTAATCAATGGTTCAGAAATCAAAATTTCGTGGTGATTAGCAAAGTTCATTCATAATTCATAGCCAACGGCCCTAGTACATTGTATCAAAGTATTTATGTAACTTCATGGTTAAAGCACCAGCTTTGGAAAAATTTCAGTGTCTATCTCTGGAAAATATTCTGTATTACTAGAGTTCTGCTGTCAGCCACTGGTTTATACAACACAGCAAATCTTACTCTTATGATACCAGACTGTCCAACATGCTTCCATTCACTGCTTTTGTGTCTCTCTATCAGCACAGTGCTCTCCTAAATTCAGAGGTCCTTCCATTAACTTAATATATTTATTTAGTCTAATCTGGAGAGTTCAGAAATGTTGAGGGAAAAAGCAGCCTTTTTTCTCATTTAAATTGATATGTTTATCTTGCCCTAAATTTCATGCTAATCAGTAAGCGTAAAGATGTACTTCACCATGGTAAATTACACTTGATGTACAGGGAGCAATGAGCTAAACTGTTAGAAAACAGCAATATTATTTAACACTTCATAGTGTGTATCTGTAAGGTCTATTCAAATTAATAAGAATAAGCAAGATTAAACAAGAATAATACTACCAGTGTTTTCACACTCTGGTTTAGATGATATGGGTAGCAGTTACAGGTTTAGTGCATTGTCACTTTACAGTCCTACAGTTAAACATTACTATGAATAGATAAATAAAAATAACAAAAAGCAACCATACAGGGCTCTCATGAATCATCTTCTGGAGAGGGTTTCAGTGCTGCACTTTTGACGTAGACATGGACAGCTCAGCGACTCACCCTCAAATGTTGTCACAGTCAACGAGGAAGAACAGGCACTTTGAGGCTACAATTCATCTGACCTACTTTACATGAAATGAATCATACTCTGGAGTGCCTTGCCCCTTTGTTGACTATAAAGGGAGACTAGATGATTACCTCAGATGTAAATGCCTGCATCCTACATATCAGACATCTACATCAGTGTGATGAAACCTACTCTTACTGTCCAGATATATAGAGAAAGACTCATGCAAATTTATCTCCCTGTGGTCCAGGAGACATCATACCTCAGAATAGTTACATTTGACAACAGAAGTGTCATTACAAGGCAGGCCGATGTGGTTTTGATTTAAAGCTTTTTAAAATGCCCTAACTGATTATTTTATGGGTTTTTTTTCTTCTTAATGTATGAGAAAAAATCAGGAACTCATGAGCTACAACTGAGTATATGTCTGTCTGTCTGTCTGATATTGTCTGATGTAAGATGACTGCCCTCAAAAACATTAATGGCATATCCCCATGAGTTTCTACATACATTCCTCCATTGCCTGGAGCACTGGTGCCTCACTATCATCATGTCACCATACCATCAATGTCACCATTTTCTCTGGCTACTCATCAAACTTTGTTTTAGTCTGTATGTTTGAGCTGTGTTCAGATTCTGTTTGGCTCTACCTTCTCAGGCATACCAGAGGCATGCAGGCTCTCTGCTTCAGTCTATTTGTCAGACACAGAGCCTTTGATGCAACTGTTGCACAGCCCAGGGCAGTGTTATACACCAGTATATACTTTTTCCAGCAGTTTTTCCAGCAGCTTTGGCAGCAACACCTGAATAAGACAGGCTGGTCTGAGACATCTGAGATGTTTTGCAAAACAGCTCATAGAAAGGACACAGTTTATTTGCAGGGAAAGCAGTGCCATCTGCGATCACGGACAGCAAACTGTCTTGAGACCCCCTGATCAAGCATCCTCAACACCATGAAAGCTGTTCAGTGAAAGCTTTCAGATACTTCAGTCACTTTAGCTGGTTTGGGCAAACACTGAAATGATGGCATTTCAGGCAAAGTGCTCCTGCATACTCTGCTTAGCTCATTCAAATACAACATTCAAAAGGTTCCCTTAAATGAAAAAATATGCTCTCTGTGTTCTCTGAACCTTACAATGTCTACAACGTCTTAAGAAATCTTGCCCTGCTTCTTACTCTACTAATTTTGACTAGGTGACTTCTGTTCATGTCCTCCTTTTGTAGCCTTAACCAAGAATGAAAGCCAACTTTGGGAACTGTATTTGCTTTACTTTGGTCAATCTTCACAGCACATTCATTACTGTACATAGAACAAGTCAAATTTTTTCCTTGAAGCCTTCACATGACTAATGTAAGTCACGGGAGCATCTTTGCCAGCAATTTCAGATTTGATTTGCTTGTGCATTTGTGAGATTGACCTGTAGAGTACCTAGAACTATTAAGAGTTCAACAGCTACTTAGAGAAAGGTCATGGCATCGTCACATTTCCAGTGCTGATTTTTAGATAAATAATAATGAATCATAGAACAGTAAAGCAAAAATTAACAGATAATTCAGGATAATTTCAATAAGATGAGTTTCACTGGCTTAATTCAAGGCCTGAAGAGCAATAATGCAATTAGAATTTTCAAAGATGAGCATTTAAAATGAACCTTAAAGCCTAATAATTTTTAAACACTGATATAATTTTTCTTCTTCCAAATTATTAGCTTCATTGCAATTTCTAAAGCAATCAGGATGAGGAGGTGCATAAATATGAGTTTGAAAATTTTCACCAGAAGATTTTGCCATCTGTGAGAAAGATGAAATTACAGCTACAAAAACCCTTTACATTTGACAACACCCACTGCATTGTATAGAAGACATTGAACATAGCATCAGTGTAAAAACAAGATACCAAATTATCCTTTAAGAGAAAAGATCAAAACATAAAGCTGAAAGCAAAGAACAGAAGAGCATTGAAAACTATGGTATTTTCTAAGGCAGTACTTATAACAAAATCTTGTGATTTTTTTCCCCTAAATTAGCTGTAGAGAAGAGGGAAAGGAAGGTAAGAGTACTTTTTTTTAAAAGGTAAAATCTCTTCCCTTCGTATGTAGTTTTGACTTCATAATGTCTCATCATACCTGCTCTTTGTGATCATAACTGTGATTTATAGTTAGCCACTCACTAAAGAACAAAACAGTTGGAGAGATGATTTTGATCCTTTCTTTTTTGACTAGGTACGGTTGGCTACAAATATGTTACAAAAAGACAACAGTTTTTCTTAAAGTTTATTTTGTATTCAAGTAAGAATATATTATTTATATAAGGAATATACAAGCCTTTATTATTTAACACTTGTTTCTTGCAGGAAGCAGGGTATTCTGTATTTTCCCACTTTGTGTTATTTAAATTCTCAATCCTTCTTTAAGCATTTATTTAAAAAATAGAGATCACAGGTGTTTAAGGCAGTTATTTACCTACACAGGACATGGTAAATTATGTTCTCTCTGACTTTTTGAAACTGTGAAATAACAAAAAAAGATCCTTTTAAGGAAAACTATAACTTACTGAGAAAGTCAGTATGATGAATACACCCAGGCTAAATTCATTAAGTTCCTACAAGCTGAACTATGTGAAAGCAAGGAAACTGCCTGCTGCCTTCTGTAGCAATAAACATCAGGTAAAGTGATGCCTTGATAACATCACCAGCCTCTCTTCTTCTTTTGATCACATCACTTGATCTTGTAGGATCAGATCTGCATTGGCAGACACCACTCAGAATGCTGGCATGAAGCTCCTTTAAACACTATACAAAAGCACCCTGGACACTTGGCTGGAACAGCAAATGTAAACACTTTAGAGGTTCTGATCCCAGATTAGAAGAAAATAAAGGGTTGATACATTAACATAACCTGAGGACTTGAACATAATATTTATTTTAGTGTTTTAAACCTCAAGTATATAGAGGGAAAAAGTTCAAATCAGTGAAGGAATTGAAAATTTGACTAAGCTAGAAGCAGAAAACAGAAATTATTACAATGAATAAGCTAGCCTGAACAAAGAAAAACAGAAGGAAAAAAGAAGATACTTTCCTCTTATCTAAAATCCATTCTCTTGGTCCCCTGCCTAAGCAAAATTAAGTATTTATACAAACTGCATGAGCATCACGAAACAAAACTATTGGCATATGGGCAACCTTGTGCCTTTCCCACACTTCTACTTCCAGTGTGTGTTTTTAGTTGGCATCACAGAGATTTCTGTTGGCAGGGAAGAGACAGGAAGAGGAAAAAAAAGGACCCAACAGGTGTCTCACAAAGGGAGGTAGGGTTAACCTAGGGATGCTAATTCTCCTTCACAACAGGCACTGTGTTTGAGCCAAAGCAGTAACTCTCACTTTTTCCCTGCTCGTATGTCATTACTAGAGTCTCCTGCTGCCTCCCCTCAGTTCTTATCTCTCCAGCTAATCTTAGCCTTAAATCTCTTCATGTGATTACCAGAAAGATGAGAAAGATGGCTGTGGGCTACTGGCAAGTGTACATAGTGACAATACAAATTGTCACTTGAAGTCTGGAATCAGAATTTTATCTTCTATTTTTCTACATGGTATGAGAGTCTAATGAGACAATAGTGAAAATATGTAATTTGTGCAAAACAATGGATGCAACACAATAATTACACACACGTTTAACACTTTAGTTATAGGTTTAGGTAATGAGAAGAGAGTTAATATTCGGTCTTAAATTTTAGTGGATTTAATGATATTGCTTTTTGCAGATTGAATCTCTCTGGTACTTGGTTACATCCTAGTAATTTCTCAAGAAAGGAAAAAAACCCAGTTCTTTCTAAATGTGTAGGTGAAAACTGGTAACAGCAAGAAGAAAGTGATATAAATAAAATCCTTTGTTAATAAACCCCTGCAAAAAGAGGCAGTACAGATTCACTGCTGGCAGATTTCAACAACTGATCACTGTTAGCTTTCAACTTTGAAACAAATATGATCTTCGAAGAAAGCTCTGACCGTTAGACTGCTGCAGCAATTTACAAACAAAACCTTGAAACAGAAAACCCATGTGAAACAGAGAGCTTACTGTCACCTTTGCAGTTCTGTTGCTTGGTGTCCTACATGTTGAATGATCCCAAGAATTGAAACAGGAGTACCAGAACTCCTCTCAGGTTCCAGCTTGATTTTCCAAGGTATCTACCTAAGATAGGAGGGGCACATCTAATTCTACAGTAGGATGCAAAAGGTGCTATCTAGGAACTCCATAGCTATTACTATCACGTTACAAGACTGTCAGGCTACAGAGGAGATCAGACACATAACCACCCATTTTACCAATGACTGCTTCATAGATTTGAAAGCCACCACGCCCTCTCAAGTTTCTCCGGTCTGTCTCTGTGTAACAAAGAACAGCTATACTATCTTTTTCGACTGTGCTGATTCACTAAGTACTGTTTCACAAAAACACAGTTGCCAAGTCTATTGAAAAGAGAAGAGAAGATGATATACCCATTTCTGAGGGCTAGGATTGCTGCTGATGGCCACAGTTATCCACCTAATCTGTTTCAAGTACATTCTTCCCTAATGCTCAACTGATTGTAGAGGAATTGATTCCTTAAGGTCTAGGAGATTTAGTTTTTCAGGAGATATGCTTGAAATAGAAAAATTAAAGAGTTAGTGGATGCGAAGGATTAGTGATTAAACATGAGCTTTTATCAAAAAGAACTAGTAAAATGTAATTTTGGCTCAGGAGAAATAAATTAAGAGCCTATTTTCAGAAAACTCTTTCTTCTACAATTATTCCCGTTTGAACAGAAACAAAATCAATGCTTTGATGCTCTGTGTATTCATGGATACTTCATTGTTCCATCTTTTAAAAAATAAAGAACAATCATCCTCTGATCTCTTCTTGAGAGATGGTATTCTAATAAAGATTTTTTTATCTCTTTTTTTTAATCAAGATTTTTTAATCTCTTTTTTCTTACAATTATTAGTAAAGTAGCAGTAGGGTAACAACACATTATGAGAAGCTGTGTGCATTTCCTGGTATCTTAGCTAAGTTGCATTTGAGAAATTTGAGGTTTATTTAACCACTCCCTTTTGGACCCTGGTAAAACAAGTTCTCAAATATATACATACACCTCCCTCTTTATTTAACATCTCTAAGATCCATGCTTGTGGTTTCTACACTCAGGAAGACATTTTTATTATATGTAAATGTGTGTATATGTAAAAATTATCAATCAAATCTTCTCATCTGAATAGAGAATTAACAGTTCAAAGTTTCTCATTCAGAGGCTGACTCTTCAGCAAATGTCACAAAAGAAGATTAAGCTGACTGAGATTAACTTTGAAAACGCCTGAATTTACACATACATGTATAATTAATATTTTTATGATTTATTTTTGTTTTTCTTCATGTAATTCATAGCACATTAGTAAATATTACTTTTAAAAATGAAAAAATGTAGAACAAGTATTTTGTTTGTCTGCCTTCCATGTGATGGAAGGCAGACTCAGAAATTTAGAGTTATGTGCTTCAAAACACTATCTGACCTAGCTTGGTTTCCTCTTCAATCCTTCTTTCTCATTATTTGTGCTTCTAACAAGTAACTGGAATTAATAATTTTACTTAATTCATATTTCAAATTCTATTGCATTAACTTCAAGAACAGTATTTTGTATCCAAATAACACAGGTCAGACAAAAACTTTTACTTATATATTTTGCACTTGCATGAGGGTCCTCTATGTTAAGGAGAAATGGGAATGTACAGATCCTGAAACTGCAAACTCAAAGGATAAATAATCCTCCACAAAAAGCTGATGACTTCACCTGTTACATTTTTCAAAAGCTTTCTTTTTGGTAACATCACCAGAGAAGTTCAATTCAAGCAATAGGATGGAATTAAGAAAATTGTTTATTTACAACTACATCAAAAGATTAATACATTTTTCTGAAGTTATAAAAATGTCTCTCAGACATCAGTGTGTATGACCTAGCACAGGGATGTTATCTAGAAAATAAATTCTCTTTTTCAACATTATCTGTAAATAGAGAATATACATTTGCAACATAGAAAATAGTATCCCTCATGCCTTCTAACCACTAATACTCTTGCAGCCTGTTGCAAATGGTGAATTCTGCAGGTTCTTGTCATAGCAGGTGCTCTTAGAGGGGTCAAAAGCAGGATACACAAGAGTCCACCGTACCATTTTTCTCTATGGAGGATAAATTCAGATGGGCTAAAATTATTCATTCACTGCTACCATGTCCAAAGAACATTTTCATCTGGGGAGAGCAGGAAGAATTCAAGGTCCCTGCAGTGCCATCGGTTTTGAAGGTGCCTCACAAACGTGTCCTGACAGCACATCCATCTTCTGCAGATTCTGCCTTCTTATCGGTTAGGTGTTTCTGAAGGAAACATGACTGAGAATTTAGGGTTTTCTCCCCTTCTACAATTCACAAAGGTGACTTAATGTTAAAAGCTGCCATGAGTTCTCTAGCAGATGTTTCCATCCCCCTGCGTACAGGTGCAGCTCCCAGTTCCCATGTCACTGTGCATCACTCTGGGATGAAGGACAAGGCCCTACCTACAAGGGGAAGTCCAGCCTAAAAGATGTGCTCCTGTGGATGCCCAGTGCCTCAGGCATATCTCACCTTGCAAAGAGCTCCCATGTGCCCCAGCACCTCTTCAGATGAGGACTCTACAGAGACATTTAAGCTCCACATGTGTATTACATTTTAAACCCATGTATTTTTACACCACTCGTGAACATCAGAGGTGACATGTATTTGTTTCCATGACATAACAGAGGGTATTTGCTTCCACTCAGCTCTAGAGCTCCAGGTGGCACAGCTGAACTATACACCTAACTATCCAATGCTTTAACTGTACAGATTCTCATAAAGTGTCCCAGTCAACACCCACAAACCACTGTCTCAATT
This sequence comes from Molothrus aeneus, assembly GCF_037042795.1. Taxonomy (NCBI): domain Eukaryota; kingdom Metazoa; phylum Chordata; class Aves; order Passeriformes; family Icteridae; genus Molothrus; species Molothrus aeneus. The sequence goes on along the minus strand of NC_089650.1, from coordinate 30,672,923 downwards.
CACTTACCTTAATCCATCCTTTCAGAAAAATGGATTTTAAAAAAATCAAATAAATGGTAACATTGATGTAAAAAAACCTAAGCATTTTAGCCTGAAACTAGAGTTGTCACTTTTTTTTCAGTCCCTATAAACAATAGACTTTTTTTTTCCTGGAAGAATGAATTTGGTTATTTAAATGTCCTCAGTTGGCACATCAAGAGGAGAAATGTTAGACTTGAAGTGTGTGGCACTTGCAGAAGGATTTTTCAATTTTAGCATGCTAGGCTGACGAGCAAGAGAAGACATTCCCATGACAGACAGGCAGCCAGGCAGGGAACAGCACATCACTTAGCACTGCTCCACATGGCTTCACCCTGTGCAAAAGAGATCTGGCTTTATGCTGCTCCCCTGTCAAGGACTTTATTTCACACTTGATGAACCTGATTTTCTCTTCCTGATGAGTATGTTTTATCTTTTTTCCAAGATAATATACATTATAATAATATATGCACAGCCTGATGCAACTTATGTTGGATACAATTTCTGTTCTATATGGGCACAGATGGGGAAGAAATCCCCAATTATGTAGGCTATGAGGATGTAGTGGGAAGAAAAATGACAAGAAGAGATGAAGAGAAAGGAAGGAGGAGTACTCTAGCAAGGACCTATGTACATTAATGGCCAGGTGCCATCTACTACCACATCTGTAATTTGTCTAACAGCTGATGACAATTCCAAGCTCATTCATATTCTTATTTCTTGTCACTGAACATGGTGCTTTATAATGGATTTTCAGGAACTTTTGGGACACCCACTCCACTGGAAAAGTATCTGCTTGAATTCATAAAAAGAAACGGAACTCAGTTATGCATTACAGCCAAAACCAAGAAATCTTTCCATTTCCAACGATGTATTTGAAATCAAGAGAAATTTGCTACTCAATAGCCAATAGCTATGACCTTGCTATGAAACTTCACAGGGATTAAGGTACCAGCACTCTGTATTCAGTCTACTCAAATTTCTTCTTTTACCCTCAGTCATATTAAGAAGTGAAACCATCAGTGACATGAATAGTAACTATTTAGGGAAAAACATAGAAGGATATGAATTATTAAAAAAAGGCAGTTAAATGTCCCCCTTCATATGAAAAGATATTTCCTTGTTCTTGATCAGGAGGTGGTCTTTGTATAGGGTAGTCGTGTATTTTCAAAAACAAGAATGCACCCTTTTAAAGCTGTCATTTTCATGATCCTATTCAGAGGAACTGGGACAGATTTTGCAGCAGTTCGAGAAAAACTGAGCAGTTTGGTGAGTTATCTTTTAAAGCAGATTTTCATCTTGTAAGGAAGAATACAAGCAAAATTTGAATTAAGGTTTATGAAAAATATGTCAGACATTTAGTCAAATAAAAAAGTTCAGATAGAGAGGAACATCTATAATGCATAGCTAGAAAGATGCCTCCTTCCATTTGCAGCCTTCCTTATGACCACTTCTTAAATGTGTGCCAAGGGAAACACAGAAATCTATTCCCTTCTAACATATTTCCAAGAGGGCAATGGTACTTCTAGAAAATGCTTTCATCAGGCTGTGCTAAAATAGTCTAAGTGAACCCATCCACAACAGGCTTGCTTTAATTCCTCATTGCTTAGAACGTGTACCTGCAGCACGCAGGAACTCACAGGAGGTCTTCCTATAACCATGAGGAGGCTAAACTGGCTGGGGAAGATGACATTGCACTTGGAGACAAGCAGAACATTGTTGCTGGATCTGTATGCAGCACTTGAGACAGTGTCAGGCTGGTGAGGTGCTGAGAGTCACTGGACAGCAAAACCCAGGGTTAGAGCAGGAAATTGGGTTGCTGAACAGTGAAAATGGATTAAGATTAAGGACAACACACAGAGCAATGGAGTTAACTGCACCAGGGCTTTGAGAAGAGCAAGGCAACAGAAGGCAGCATGCAAGGGAGACCTGGGGTGTAAGATATTTGCAATAAAGGCAGGAAGGGAGCACTTTCTCCAAGAGACAACGACTCACTTGGCTGTTGGAAGACACCCAGCAGGCAGTTTCCTCTCCCAAAGCTCCCAAATGCTGGGGCCACCTTCCCCTAAGTGGTACCATTCCTCACTACAATGCCCTAGGTTTCCCTCCTGAAACAGTTGCTGATTTCTTCCCCTCCTCCCAAAAGAGCACCACGCAAAGGTCAGGCAAAGGCCTTAGAGATTAAATTCTAAGTGATTAAAATTTCCATTATTTTGTGAACTTGTTCTACATATTAAAGAGCCCTAATGGAACTTGCACACATTTTTGCAGGTAGAAAAGCACATGATGATAGGAATTAAGGAAATTAATTCCTGTGCTTTGGACTGAAGTAATCTTCCAGAATATAATTGGCTTTCAATCATTCACACACACCATGCCCTTCACCTTTAAATGGTAATTCATTTTACCATACAGGTTTCAAATGCCATTTATGTCAGGCTTTAAGAAAGCTCCCATCTATGTATTAGAATACAGTCAATATATTTTGTCCAGGAGGAGACCACATCAGAGTGTAATTCAGATTTCTAATTTATATATCCTTATGATGTTTTACCAGTGTCAGTGACTCATAGCAAGGGGGAATGCAGAACACTTCCTGGACAGAGATCAAGCAGCAATTCCCTCAGAAGCACAAGACTAACAAATATCACCTCTCCTGAAACACTCCCTATTTTCTTGCTGTGCTGAACTCCCTGTGGGACATGGTGAAATTGATAGGAGGGTAGAAGACTTTTAAGGGCTATGCCTAGATCACAGCAGAGAAGTGCAAGGCATAGTGACAGTAAACATGGCTCATCTGCTTTAACCAAAGTAACAGGAATCTAGAAAAATCTTACCATGCAGAACTTCCCCTCTCTCATGACTGTGAAAGGAAGACTACGGAGGAAATATTTGGAAGCACTGGTATGGTCTAGTTGCCTCTGGAGTTGCTTCAGCCCATCCTCTACAGTTGATGCAGCAGCATGTTACAAGCGATGAAGTGTATCCCTCCGACGAAATGGCCTTCTGCAGGCCAGGCACACTATTTAAATCTATTTCCTCTTGCCTGTGTTTCTGTTTTGCACATCACATCCTATCATTCTGAGATTTTATCTCACTCACACTAATACCAGCTGTGGCTGACAACCAGGAAGACTGTAACACTGGCATACCTGCCAAATGGTTAGGCATATCCTGGACACAGACAACAGATGTTTATATTTAAATTAGGACTAATTTGCATTTTTGTGTATTGTTGAATTTGTAAAGCATAGTTTTGCAAAAAGGGATGCATAATTCTGAAATAGTAGTATTTCCTTTGAAAAGTCAGGTTTGCTAATGGATTGCCATCTGTTCAACCCTTTGCCAGAAAGTAGATTTGTCCTGCTTACTGAAAACAGTATTAGGGTGAAACTGTAGATTACACAGTGGATTTCTGAGCAGTTTAATTTAAAGTGCAGGCTAACACTTTGCTATTTCAGTAAAAATAACTTTAGCTTCTCCCTTTCTACTAATGCTGGAATCTAAGCCCAGCAAACTGTATTTGGAGTACTTTGTGGGCTGTTTTGCTCTCAATCAGGTTCTAGTAAAGGGGCCTACCTGTCCTTTACAATTCTGAAACTGAGTCTGCATAGGATTCATTTGCATAGGACTCACAGAAAAAAAAATCTCCATCTTACTTCAACAATACATCTTAATCCTCTGGAAAAAAAACCCTAACATTTAAAACAGCAAGGCACTGGCCTCAAATATTCTTTCAAGAGTACAAGACTCATAGGGACTAGGAGCCTCTTGGAGCCTCTGGATGCAAGTGAAGAAGGAGGACACCTCGGCAATTCAGAATGCCGTGCTGGGAGCGGTAGGAGCAAAGTTGCTCTCCCTTGTAACCCACAGAAATCGAATGAGGTTTCTGGTGAACCGTGTTACGGGAACAACTGCACAGCAAGGGAACGAGGTTCAATTTTTACAGCCTGAAGGCAAACTTTAAGTATAAACTTCAATATTTTAGCACCCTCTTACGCTATCTGTATAAGGGTACTGCTGACATAGCCTCAGGTCTACCCGAACACCACGTTCTCCCTGCCGGACCGAGCAGCTGTCTACGGGGATACGCAGAACCGCTCTTCTACATGCGAACGGACAAGTTGCAGTCAAGGATGCCTTCCCCGCACACCCCCGCGCAAGCCCCCAAAAAGCCGCATTTTGCCGGCAAACGCCGCTCTCGTCGAGAGGCTCCGGCTCCCGACCCACAGCCGGAGCGGCGCTGCCCCGCCACCGAGCATCCCCAGCCGAGCCACCAGCGGGGGCGGCGACGCGGGGCCTCGGCGCGGAGCGCCCACGGGGGAGCCCCGCAGGGCGGCGACGGCGGAGCGGCACCGAGGAGCGCCGAGGAGCGGAGCGCTGACCGCGGAGCCGCGTCCTGCGCTTGCGGCACCGCCGCGCTGCCGGCGGCGGGGTACCTGCCCCATGCCGGCCCCTGCCCGCACAAAGTTTTATCTCCTCCGTTTCAGACCTTCTCCCGCAGCCCGCCTGAGCCCCGCGGGGAGGCGCGTCCCCGCTGCCCGCCGCCACCGCCGGCCCCGGGCACTGCGGAGCCGGAGCGCTGCCGCGCTGGAGCTGCGGGGGCAGAGCCGGCGCTCGCCGTGGTGGCCCCCGGGCAGGGCGGCCGGGGAGGCGCGGCCGAGGAGCGGCAGCAACCGCGCTTACCTCTGTCCAGCGTGAGCGGCTGGACCGCTGTCAGTGTCGCCATGTCTGCAGCGGGGCTGGAGCCCGAGTGACGCGCGGCTCCAGCACCGGCGTGGAGTGCGGGGAAGGGCGGGGAGGAGGCTGGCAGAGAGAGGGGGCGGAGGAGGAGGGTGGCTCCGTGGGAGGAGGAGGCGAGCGGGGCGGAGAAGGTGCCGAAGGGTGGGCGGCTCATCGCACACGGGCCGCCGCGATGCTGCGGGCGCAGGGCGGCCCGGCGCGGCCCAGCGCGGGCTGCCGGCATCGCTGCGCTGGGAAGCTGGGCCTGGCGAGCGGCCCCCGCCTCACCGCGCTCGCCTCGGGCAAAGACCAGGGACCGCGGAGATCGCAGCAACCCGGGCCGTGCGCGGGGGACCGATCGCTGCCGGTTCCGCCGCCCCGGGAATGCCGCAGCTGCCGGCGGAGGAAGAGAGAGGGGCGAGGGCGGGAGCTCCGCAGCGCCGCGGGGCGGGGAGGACCGGCGGGGCCGGATCCGGCGGCCCGGCCTCGCCTGGGCCGGGGGCGGTGGGCCGGGCCGGGCCCGGCAGCGGCACGGGGAGCGATGTGCCTGGGTGAGGCCCTGCTCCCAAAGCTGCCTGCGGGGAAGGAAGATCCCCTGGCGGAGCCGGGAGCGGTGGTTCCTGCCGTTGTGCAGGGCTCTGGATTAAGGGACATAGCATGTAGCCACCCTTTTGGATGGACCAAGGCGGCGGCCTCATCTGTCCAGCCATCCCTCTTTTCTACGTGCTGTGTGCGGCCGGCCATCCTTCAGCAATCCCGCATACACACCGGCTCTCCACCGCCAGGGGTTGGTCACTGACACGTGGCGGCCGCCTCTTGTGGGTCAGCTGCAGCTCGTGTGAACATGGAAGCCCCTGTTAAAAACCATCCACGAAGGTGGAATTTCACTGGAGTTGTGCGAGGTTTGTCGGCAGCGTTCTGGTTTTCCTACCCTTGTCGTCCATAAGAAGGGAAGAAGGGAAAGGAATGTGGTCAGCTGCCATCCAAGAAAGGTCTGACAGGGTGTTAGAGTTCTACTGAGTTTCTGCTGCCTTCTCTTTGGTGGATCTTAGTGTAGAGAAATAAATGTTGGAGTGAAGAATGGTATCCTTTTTAACTACTTCCCTGTGTAGCACCTATGCACCTTTAGGCTTGTTTGGAATGCTGGGATAAAGGGCAAGCTAGCATTCTTCTACTTACCCACTATTTTTTCACATATAGCAGAGAACTTGAAAGTACAGCAGTTCAAAGTTGCACATAAATAAAAGCTTTCTACTACAGGAGTATTTAAGCACTAGTATAGAGAATTAGGGAAGATGTGGAAAAATTGCCACTTAAAGTTTTCTGAGCAGATTAAAAATGCATTTTGCTGTTTTAAAATTAGAGGAGTTTAATATATATATGAACCACCCACTTCTGATAAACTGAATTCAGCACAAATTTATCTAATTAACAATAAATATTAGCATATTTGGTTGTCTTGGCAAGAAGATGTTTCAATTAATTAAAATATCAAAAGTTGAGAAATAGTTCCTGGCAAACAGTTTTTAAAATCAAAATTAACATCAGGATTGTTATTATGCAAATTTTATGTACTTACATAGCAGCTGGGTTGACATAAAGTGTAATAGCTCCTCTTAAGTAGTCACATTACTGTATATTAGATTCATAGTCCTAAATGGAGAAGAAATAAACATTTGGAGCTATAACAATCTAATGTGACAGCACTCAAACAGTTATGACATTAAAAAAAAAAACTTTTATTAAAGGTATAGAAGTGTGTTCAAATAAAATTATGAGCAAGATGGCAAGTAAATTAGCCAAGTAAATATGGAAACCAAGTTGCTTTCCATATAGGACTTCATAACCCTCAGACTTGCTTTCTTAGAGTGCCATCTTGGAAACAGACATTTTGAAGCAAAATGCTGTCAGAACAATAACATCTCTACCAATAAATATGTAGCTTTAATGCCAAGAGCAGAGTGCCTGTGGAAAGCAATAAGGTCCTTCTGGGTTTATCTTTTATCTGCTGCTGGTCAGATTTTGTGTGCTTCAAGGACTCATTGGCACTTAGATAAGAGACTTGAATAGAAGTGCACTCAAGGAGGATGTAAAGCAGCATTTGCTGAAATTAAACTATGGTTACTTCCCAAGAATGTTAAAGACCTAGATGAGGAATACTTTAAGCAGCTGAAATTTTGTAGAAAATTGCAGAAGTTGTACAGCTGAAATTAGCAACTGGAGAAGGGAGGTGAATGAGGCAGTAGCTCTTGCTTTGCTAACTCCCAGGAGCAATGGAGGGCACTGATAGCTAAAGTTAGCAGTCAAAAAAAAAGTACCAGCCAGCCTGCCATCTTAGAAGGTAAATCTTTTTTTGATAGAAACAACTCATCTGACTCTCAGTCTTCTTCTTGTTTCCTTGGGCCGTGTTGGAGCTTTTAGTTCACTATCCCATGCTGTTTACTGAATCAATGAAATTAGACTGAATTAACAGATTTTATATCTGCTACGTGGACTGTAAACTAACACTTCTATAACAGCTAGTCATTGGTCAGGTGCCAGTGAACAAGGTTGTTGCTAGTTAGGTGCATGTATACTTCTTGTGGCTAAATATTTAAACAAAGTTTAGCTTTTTTTTTTTCAAATACCTAAAATGTGGTCATAAAGTCCTCCATGGCTATGCTTTTAGTTAATACATATTTTATATAATAAAAATAAAAAAAAATTGCCTGAAAGTGAGTAAACCATGGAAGATGGTGTCCAGGGAGGCTGAGAAAGGACTTGGACAACCTGTTCTTACTATGACACTAGCCTGGCTTTAAGCAAGAGGTTAGACTGGATATTTTGCAGATCCTTTTCAACATAAATGATTTGATGGTTCTGTAGTAAACTGTCTGAATTACTAGTAAAAATTATCTGAATAGCTGGATTCAATTGCTAGATTTTAAAAACCAGTATGTTTTAATGCTGCTCCAAGCAAGCAATGAAGAATGCAATGTTTACTTCAGGACTGGAGATTGTTTTCAGTAGGGATGTTCTTATGTATGTCTTTTGGTAGGGATGTTCTTCTCATTCAGTGTAAGCTCTTTCTGGGATGTCACCAAAAGGACAACACAATATTCGAACATATAAATGAAGAATGGCAAACACAAATAGGGAAATTATCTTTCTTCTGTATGTAGCATCAATGGAGCAACTGACTGGAATATTGTGTCCAGATGTGATGTTTGCCTTTTAAGATAGCAAATCAGTTTTGACATGAGGTTGAAGGACTTTAAACTAAGTTTATCAAAGAAAAGAGATAAGAAGGGAATGAATCACTGTGTGTAGGAAGAGGCATAATGTTGGAGGGATTTAAAGTCTTTAAATTTACAGTCTTATGACATAAGGTGATCCCATGACTGGAAGTTTAACAAACACAATCTTGAGTAAGCTGTGCTGTTCTAGCTATTAGGGTAATATAGGGATTAATCACTTGTGATTGCCTGAAATCTTAACAAAAATCAGAGGTCTTTGTAAATGGCTTGCTTTGATCTAAAAGCAAAGAAAATACAATGGTGCTGGTATTCAGGAAGTTAGATGAGATAATGAATATGATCTGTTGCTCTCATGACTTTTATGACCCTTTGTCTTCCCTCAAGAACTGGTGCTACATGTACCGGAGAATTATTTCTATGCAGCACAGTGCAATGCAATATGGAAAGATCCAGCACCACTCTGAATGCACCCAGGGGCTGCCAGAGTAGCACATCTAAGTGGGATAATTCATAGAATCATGCGATGATTTTGTGTTGTAAAGAATGTTAAAAATAATCTAGTTCCACCCCCTTGCCATGGTGAGGGTCATCTTCCAGTAAAACAGGTTGCTTAAAACCCCATCCACCCTAGTCTTGAACACTTCCAGGGATGGAGGATCCCCATTTCTGGGCAACTTTTTCCAGTGTTTGACTATCCTCATTTCCTCAAATCTAAACCTTCCTTCTCTGAGTTTATGCCTTGCACTTCAGCACAACTAAAAGCAAAGATTGCAAGTGTTGTAATATCTTGTGAAGTCTCAGAAGACTGAAGATTTTTGTCATCATCCAGATTTGCTTTTGGAGTAGCATTTTGCATCTAAAAGGGAAAGAAACCTTCCATTTAAAAAAAAATCCAAAGGTTATTTTCCATGCAGTTTCCATGGCAGAACTTGCTATTTGAGGAATTTGATGGTTTAACAGCAGCTTGTTTATTGGGCAAAGAGCTGCATTGGTTACTCATAAGAAATGTGATTTAGTGCTTTCTCTGAACTATATGTGTTTCTCACAAGTACAGTTCATTTTGTCCCAGGAGAGCCATGTCATCTCAAATAATATTTCAGGTGAGCTGGATGCACAGCTACTATGGATGCACAGCTGTGTATAGTTCAGTATTTTTCCTCTGTACTACCCCTTACCCCAGAACTGCACTTCACTACAGGACTCGTTTTAGATTCTAATATTGTGTAATGGATTACTTTTTGTAGATTGTGCAATTACTGCTTTTTCCCAAACACTGAAATCAATTTGGCCTTTTTTCCCCCAGTTTTTCTAAAGATTTAATTGAAGTTGACAGCAGGGAGAACAGGGTCAAGCTTTGCCAAAATTCGCCTTGGGCTACATTGAATTTCAGGTGGGGATCTGCTCTGCCTGGTGAGTTTCCACCTATCATCTATAGAATCCTCTAAGTGGATGTAGGCTCTTAAAATATAATTACTTAAAAAACTAAGAAAAGCAAACCTGTTGCTGGTAGGCCTAGGTTTGCTGTTGGGGAAAGTGGGTTGTGCCTTGGTGGGCCCGGTCCCCCCCTTTCTTTTAGGCAGGGAAGCAGTTTAAAAGCAGTTATAAATCAGATCTTCAATCTGTTATCACCTTTGGATACACATGAAATCTGAAACCTGAATCCCTTTTTTACTCTGACTTTAATCTCATTCTTAAAACAGTAATAATCTCATTCTTAAAACAGACTTATTTTTTCTGTTTTAAGAATGAGATTATTACTTTGTCAGTACTGAGGACCTTTGAGAAAAGTGCAAGTTACACTTTGTGTGACCACAGATATCTTCAGTTAGTCAGTCTAATGCCAGTAAAAGCTTCACCTGCAAGCACTGAACCTGTACTGAAAACATGCCCATAATGAATGAATTCACATAGGGTTTTGAGTTATTTGAACAACAGAACAAAAGTATTGATTTGCTCTCCTCAGAGACCAGCAGCATAATGAATTATCCATTGATGCTCGTGTCCAGTCTATTAATATACATTTTGGATAGAATTTTTGGATCAATGTGATTTCTTAACAATAAGCTTTTGAATGGGAAAATCCCCAACTCAACAAATAAGTAGACTTGTCCAAAGCAATCTGTTTACTGGTTATGCTTCACTGAGTTTCTCAGTGTTTCCCTCAAAATCTCCCTATACATGGAATGACAGAGAAGGAATATGTCATTATGAAATAGATACTTTAAAAATGTAAAACTGCAGAACATTAAATTTTAAAAAGTTATAGAATTATCAATGGTGAGCTAACAGTGATAGTTCCCAGAAGGTGCATAGTTAACTATGGAGGCATAAGGAAAAAAAAAAAAGAAGTGCAGGGACAAACCACACTTGCATATAATTGCCACAGCTAATTAATTTGGGAGCATGAACAGTGCAACAGATAACATTATGTATCAGATATTATCTATCATATATCTGTCTTCTATTTCCTGAAACTTAGTCCTGTGTTAATTTTCATGGGAGATCAGTGACATTATGATATGCATATGAAAATGGGTGGGACCTTGATTGCAAGGAGTTATTGTAATTAACACTGATTTTAGTATACTCTGTAAGTACCTTTTTGAAGTCATAAAAATTAAAATATGATTAAGAAGCCCTTTTGGGATCTAGAGTGCATTTTCACATTTTAATTGGGAAGTGTAGAAAAGCAAGCTCCTTCTAAAGATGATGTGTGTACAGCTGTATGAATCAGGAGAGGTTTAGGTTGGATATCAGCGAAAAGATTTTCACCCAGACAGTGGTTGGGCACTGGAACAGGCTCCCCAGGGCAGTGGTCACAGAACCAAGCCTGACAGAGTTCAAGAAGTGTTTGGACAACACTCTGGGGTACATGTATGACTCTTGGGGCATCGTGTGTAGGGCCAGGGGTGGACTCGATGGTCCTGAGAGGTCCCTTCCAACTCAGCCTATTCTATGATTCTATGATTCTGCTTAAATACATCTGGGGACCAGAATGTCAGGGTGACTGATTATTCTGGTTGAGAATATAACTTTTTCTTCAGAAGGAAAGAGGAACAAGGGGAAATATGGTTAAATTGCCTTGTTCTGAAAAGTAATTTCATGGACATCTCCGCACATCCAATCAGCATCACTTCAGAGCTTATCCGTGTGACATTGTGATCTCCCTGCTCACTGCAATGCAGTGGTGCTCACTTGCCAAGTTACTCTGTTTCCTTCATCTGTGTCCCAGAGGCAAAAACAGCTTCAGGACCTGTGTGGGTTTTAGATGCATACAGATGCTGATACGACTGTGTGCAGTTCCAGTAAACTTGTTTGTCTAGAGGCAGTTTGAAGTCTTAGTTCCTGAGCTGGAGATTCTGCAAGACTAGTCTGGCAAACATCTGGGTGTACTCTATCTTAGCTGTCATTGCAGTCAATTAGTGTGAGAACATGTGCCTGAATCAGTTCAGAATCTAATTAAATGGCATATGCAATATTTTCTTCCTGGAAGGCCTTCAGGAAAGCCTATACATATTTAAGGTTCTTGATTAATTTTTTTGAGAACTTTGTTTTAATATTTGGAAGAACACTTCCTCTTGGCCAGATACTACAGCCTTGGAGAGGGATTTTTCACAAGGGCATGTCATGATAGGACAAGGGAAAACAGCTTCAACCCAAAAGAGGGCAGATTTAGAGTAGATATAGGGAAGAATTTCTTTACTGTGAAGGTGGGGAGCCACTGGCACTGGTTGCCCAGAAAAGCTGTGGCTGCCCCATCCCTGGGAGTGTTCAAGTCCAGGCTTGATGGGGCTTTGAGCAACCTGATCTAGTGGGAGGTGTCCCTACCCATGCCAGGGCGTGGAACCAGATGAGATACAGGTCCCTTCCAGCCCATACCATTCCAAAATTCTATGATTGTATACTAACTGACAGTAATATCCAACACATGCTTTTGTTCATCTGCTTATAGCCCTCAGATGACACCATTCTGGTAAATTTGCTCTTCATTCACATTCAAAGCCATCAGCTTCACTTTCAAATTGACCCATGTTCTTTTCTAGGCCAGAGACCAAGTTCTCAATTTTTAAAATTGTAATGACTGCAGCATTTCAAATGTTTACTGTTGGGATTAACACCAGGTCGTAGGGGTCTTCTGCCCAGGCCTCTCCACAGCCACTGAAGATGAGCAAGGCTCATCTTAGCAGCACTCTTGTCACATCAGCAGCTCTCATCAAACAATGAGCTTTCTTTTTTTCTCCAGGTCTGTTTTAGTGCCTGCCCTGATGGTCTAGACTATCTCACCTAGGCAGTGCTGCAATGAGCCTGTAAGTGCTTCACACTGGAGCTCTGTTTGATGGTACCATCTCTCCACACTGGCAGAAACCACCTTTTGTTGCATGGCTTTGCCTAGCCAAGCAAATTCCCTTCAAGGACATATAGTTAATCATGCTTGACAGGCAGCCCTTGGAGGCAGTGGCTCTGAGCATAGTGACTGCTGGGTACTTGCCAGCTTGCTCCTGACAATTGGTATGAGGGTGTGGCCATAGTGACCAGCTCAGGTTTTTACCTTGTGATCTGGTCCCTGCAGAGGTGCAGCAATGTAAGAGTATCCTCAGCCAAGGCCTTCTACTTTACCAGAGAGTGAGGTGGTGGGGTGAGGAGGAGAAATCATCAGAGAAAAACCAAGTCCTGGCTTGATTCTACTCAGCTTAGTTTTTCTGAGTCCAACCTTGTCCTTTGATTTCAGTAATACTTTTTTGTTTGTTTTTTATACAATGCCCACCTGTACCCTGGCCAGTATATGCACTTCATGTACCAAATTGCCCTAGATGCATTGAGGATCTGCACTAAGGGGTTGATTGCACATTATATTATGCTACGGTAACTGAGTCTACCTCTGCAGGTCCAGCCATGAAGGTAATAAAATTAGCTAAAAAATCAGTGAAGATACAGCACTGATTTTATGGTAGGGGAATGGATCCTCACAATCCTCAAAAGGATTAATCTGAGGAAAGGCAGAAGTACTGCTGATCTTTATTGTCACCTTTCTTTATAGGGAAAATTTCATACACTGAGAGCAAGCCTTTCAAATCCTGCTCTTGTCCAGCACCTTTCCTGCAGTTACACCTGAATTTCACTCAACTTCACCAGTGTAATACATTTAGTTTTCCTATCCAGGACCCTCTCACTAAATGTACCTGCTGAATTTTCTGATAACTGCCAGTGAGTACTGGAGGTGCACTGTTGAAATCATGTCAGGATTAGGTCCCATATACAATGGCACGCAGCTACAAGAATCCTGGACCAGCCTAATACTATTATTAATAGTATTGATGCTAAGACATTAATGCTATCACTACAGTTCCTCCTATTGGATTACTAGCTGTTCCTTTTATCACCTGATGATATCTTATGTGCTAGGAGAGATAGAAGGACTTGATAAGTTTGAGTGATCAGAATAAGTTTGGGTCTAGCAACTTTACCTCCTGTCTCCAGATCCAGTTTGGCCATGCCAGCTAGGGAATGTCCCCTGATTTTCCCCACTGCTCTGAGTTACTAACCAGAATGGAGCATGAGACCTGTACAATGTCTGCCATTATAAAGACTGAACTAAATTAGCTTTGCTGAAGCCAAGAGGACTCCGTAAGGTTGAAAATTTCTGTGTCACATTCTTCAGTGCTGTATGTGCAACCTTGTGGGCAGTCAGGCTTTGGCCTGATTATGCATCACTAAGACAATGTTAATGGATTTCAGATGGGGAGAACTGGGTATTGGAACACTGAACAGCTCAGAAACTCAGCAAGGACAATAGCAAGAGAAGGGCACTGATACCAGCAGACTGTGGGATAGGAATTTGCTTGACTTGTCATTTTTTCTTTTGCTCTCTCCCTGAAAAAAGTCTCAATTTTGCAATAAACTAATTTTTGTTTTCCTTCTGAAGTGAAACTAAACAGACTATTTTGAAATTGAGGTCTCTGGCAGAAAGAAGGGAAACTCTTTATATCATAGAAGGGCCAGTGAAGGTTTTAAAATCCATTTTCTTTTTCCACTCCAGAGATACTTATGGATTCTTAGTATCCATGCAAAAGAAAATCTGGGTCTGTTTTCCTAGGCTGTGAAGGATTTCAAAACTGTCTTTATGTAAAGCTACTATACTTGCCTGTACTCCAGGATATTTCCAAGAGAACAGGACTATTATGAATGACTATGATTATATAAGAAGTGCAGGGGATTTCAGGATCTTGATTCCCATTGTTCTTCTGGTGCAGGATTAGAAATAAGGTGTGAAGCTGATCTTCCCCTCTATATGCAGACCTTGCAACACCATCCCCCATCAATTATGTGTGCTTTACACTTTCACTCTGTGCAGTTGTTGGAGGAGAAGCTTTTCCACAAACACACTGCTCATCTTCCAGGCCAACAATGTAGAAGCAGAGCTGGCTTTAAGCTCAGCCAACTTAGGCAAAAAAATAAAGAAAGGAGAACATAGCATATCTGTATGGCTGCCTGAAGTCTGTGGTCATGCTGAAGGTGAATGTTCCTGCCTGCAGGGAACACTGCCGTGCAATGGGAAACAGCAGTCCTGACAGCGCTGTATGGCAAAATGCTTTCTGCTGGCAGGCCAGGTCCTTCAGTATTTGCTTTGCTGGAAAGCTGACTGGAACTTTGCTGGTTGCAGGGTTTGGATTAGTGCCATTTCTTCCATTTACATGTGAGCAGCCAAGTCAGGTGAAGACCAGGCCATTTTTCAGGAGAAGACAGTGTGTTCTTGTTTCCTGATGGAGCAATTTCATGTGACTGTGCTGATTTGACAGATGGAGCAAGTTAAGTCAGGGGAGAATGATAAAGCTAGTCAAGACCCCAGGGCCCAAATGGCTCAGCCAAGTCCCATATAAACACTCCAGATTTATGGTTGGACTCAATAATCTTAAAGGTTTTTTTCAACCTGAATGACTCTTGACCCTCTATGATGGTCTCTCTAGAGACCGATGAGAAAGTTTGATTCCCTCCCTCTAGTTTCTTTCATGGTCATGCTATTATTCTTTGATTCCTGCACTTCAGTTAAAATACCATGTTTGATACACCTAGAGGACTGAATGCTACAGTCCTTAATGCCTGTGTTGGTGTTTCTGATAAAAGCTAAAGGCTGTTGAGATCCATAAATGCACTACTGCATATTCAATTGAGTATCTAAGTGAATTTTATGCTGTGAGACTGGCCTGCTAAGGCACTTTCTTAAGTGTAGAAAATGCTTTTTAACTGTGTATCTATGGAATTCAACCTATGAAAAATTAAAACTGCTTTCAGTGATACATGCCAGAAGTGAATCTTCATGTACAACAAATGAATTGCAGTGAGCCATGAAGGATATTTTAGGATCCAGTTCTCCCAGATATTGAGTTATGCTAATTCTTTGGAAAGTTGAGTAGGGGAATGCCTCTGTGGAGACCTCCAGGGCTTTTGAATTTGCATTGTTCAAAGCTACTTCTCCTGTTCCCACACAAAAATACAAATTACATGGAGTGCAGCAAAAGAAAATACAACAGGCATTATTTTCCAGGCTTGCTAAACAAAACAGCATTGTGGACAAGTGAAGAGGAACAGTCAGCCTTTATGCTGAGCATAGCAAGAACTATTTGAGACATAATTTATCAATTGCATTAATTAGTTTTTAGGGTTAATGTTATTATTCATGGATTAAATTATCATCCACAAGGACCGAAGAACTGAAGAAATCCAAGAGACTAGGCAAAGCAAAGATGTGTTTTGCCCATCAGTGGGTTGATAAATATTTCAATACAGAAATGGTCAATACTCTAGGGCAAAGCAAAACTGCAAGTGTTGAGAATTTCCTGAATAAAGCTTCCATCACCAGCTGCTAGGCATTTAAAAGGCATTACTTCATTTTCCACCAACCACAAAACAAATTGTGGCTGGCACAGGAAGGCATTCTGGCTTTGCATCAGTGAGATTTCAAAAAAGAGAAAAATTATTGTTTTCTTCAGACCAAAATGAATGTTGTGGAGTGTGTTTAAGACCAGCTTCAATTATCAAAAAAACTGGAATTTAAATATTTCTACCAGTGCAATATCAGGAAACTTCGGGCATTAAATGGTATTCATTAGGGATTTGTTTTCATTCATATCAAAAAAACAAAGATGGTCACATTCCAGATTTTAGATGTAGAGATTTAAAAGAGAAAGTGTTCCCACCCCCCTTTTTATGAAGACAACTTTCCTAATATAGTGTAGTAATTTCAGGGAGTAGGATTATAAATCAGCTAGAAAACTGGCCTTGTTTCTTAGATTTGGGCAGAATATAATTATGGTAAAGCTTTAGAGAACAGATGGCCAGAGATTTCAGAATTGATAAATACCAGCTTTCTGCTTTGGACTGGTGGTGTTAGGCCTATAGGTCACATTCAGGCTGCTCTGGGTTTTCCTGCAATATCTGAATGTAGCAGAACTCTTCAGCCCCTCAGGGCTTCCTATAAGGACCCAACCTTGGTCACTCAGCAATCCAGTGGGGAACCACTGGAAAGCACTGCTGCACAGGGCTCCAGCACATGGCTGGCAAAAGAATGAGACAGCTGTACCAAGATGAATTTTGCTTACTTTGGGCCTTTGTTTCTATTGGTTATCTTGACTGTCAGCATCACTGTGTCAATGATAGATCATGCTTGATTACAACCTTCTGGTTACTCTTTTTTGTTTTCCCCGGAAAAATATTTAAGGATCAAGAAACACTGAATTAATCAAAAAGGGTTTTTGTAAATTTTTAGGGCAGACAGACTTAAAATATGGCAGAAGAGATCAATAGTGGAGGACATTTGAATAGAAGCAAATTCTTCAGAACTATTCCTTTTAGTCCTTTCCTGACACAGTGGAGCTTCAGCTTAGACGACTGCTGCAACATTTCAGGGAGTCAGACTTTGGGATATGTCAAAAAACATGAATTATACTGCTGTCTTCACATAGCTTATGGGAAACAAAGAAAATCTATGTGAACTGCTATGTGTTTCATCCTGTCAGCACTCTGACAAGGTTCTGCAAATGTGGGATTGCTTGGGGAAAAGTTGAGCAAAGACTTAAGAATCTTTGGAAGTCAAGGGATCACTCAGGGTTTATTCTGAAAGCATGTGAGTAATTTCTGATGTCTCCCAGAGTAAAAAAGAGAAGTATCTTATGACCTGTTACAGCAAAAACTGCAAGGAAATGCTTGTGAGTCTGTCTTTAATTATCTTGGGAGTGCCTGTTTAGCAATACAGGTATTCACAATCTGGGGCAATGGCAGGCTGACATGCACCTTTAAAGCATATTTAGTGTTTGTAGCCTTTTAGCACTGGATGACGTCTTCTAACATGCAGCTTGTGATAGCAGCTACCCGAATTGGTGTGTTTTCTCTCATGCTATAATGTTTTTTCCAAAGGCAAGAGAGATTAATCAAAATCAGAAATTTAAGTCACTGCTCCCTTTAACCACTTACAGGATTAGAGAAGACAGCAACAAAGACATCAATTATTAAACCATAATTTACGTTATTGTGTCCAGAATAGCTAACTTCAAAGAAAAAGCCATTTATTTTTCAGTAGCACACAACATAATTTATACATTGCATTTGAAGTATGTGAACTTCAGTGATGAGTTAACATAAATATTCAGCATTTGAGTCAGGAATCCCAGCAAAGGAACAAACTCTTTGTCCTTATCTTTCACTGCCTGTAATAATTTCTCCTTGCTAGGTGACTGTTGCTATTCTTGGTGATTGGCAAAGCAGTCTGTGAGGCTGACTGTCAGCAAAATGACACGAATTATATTATCACCTCTCCCTTTCTTATAGACTGCTCCAACATTTGTATCTTAGTTATGAATGTTGTTATTAGGCCTGATGTTCTTCTGTTCTCTAAATCTTGAAGAAAAGGGTATTTTTTACTTTGACACACTATATAACGTCTTCTCCCTTAATATAGGGAAATTATAAAAATTATTTGAAATATATTTTTATATAAGCAATAAAACTGATTTATTGAAAAAGTTATTACTTTTCTTCCTTTTAACATGTGATGGTGTATTGCTGTAATTTTTCTTTCTTCTAGTCATTCACCCCTTAACAACTTCAAACTGTCTGAATCTGATCCCAATTCATTGCATCTGATGTACTGAATCAGTAATTTGGTGGGTTCAAAGTCCCACCAAATTACTACACTCCTGACCTTTTTGTGGAAAAAAGGGGAGGACCGGATAGGTGAAGTCAAGAAGAAATTTAATGTTCATACAATTGAAGTCTTAACAGTTTTATCAGCAAGGTGTCAGCATCCCAGGTCTTTTCATAGAATGACCATGATACTGATGTTAATGGCTTCTTTCTCACTCCAGGTCTCATTTTCATGTGTTGGCTACACCTTGCTTCTTCTTCATTAATTTGCAATGTGGCATCACATCTGGGTTTGCAATGTATGTTGTGGTCTACGTATGCTGGATATACCTGAGTTTTGTGAAGCTTAATGCATGTTTTGTACAGCTCTCAAGGTTAGATTCATTCATTAACCAGTGGTTGACTGCTTGAGAGTTTTTATAACCCTGGAGCCACCAGCATTATCCTCTGCCCAAACTCTCAATGCCCCTGCTGTCACCTCATGCTTGTACTCCTACACTCTACATTATTTTAAAATAAAAAGTAGTTCATTCCCTACAGTAACTATTTATTGCTATCACCTATTAGTTACAAAAATATATGAAAAATATGAGAATATTTTATCACATATTTAATTTATTAAAACCAATACTTTATTTCATTTTTACTGCTTGTTAACTGTTCCTTAGCTTTCAATATGACTTACTTTTAGAATCAATGTTACTGCTTTTCCTTTTTTAGTCAGTTCTGAAAGTTTGGTAGCTATACCTTTTCTGTATTCATTGCGCTTCTAAGTCCTGACTGGCAATTCAGTTCTTGTTATGAAGGAGCAAAACATCATCTCCTCATTGGTCCTATTTCCATTATTTCCTCATAACAAATAGCTGTATTAATTATTCTAGTGGTTTTAATATTTTGTATTTCAAATGAATGCTTCATTGAACTATTCCATTACCAAAGTTTTTAATTTTTAAAAGTAAAGGAAGTAGTAATATAAAACATCTGTATGCTGCCTCTATTTAACATTCAGATCCTGCCTGATCATTTCCTGGCACAATTTATAATAATAGTAAAAGTAAGTGGCTTTTTTGAAGTTATTTTATTAATAGAATCAAAGGAATGTAACAAACATCTGAATATAAACATTCTGATAATAGGGAATTTTCTGATAAGAGGATGAGTGCTATGTATACTTGCAAGGCCCTTGAATAAATTGCTAGAAGATAGTCTTTTCTTGAATACATCCAGATTTTGTGTTCCATTAGACATTTATCACTTACAAAACTAATGTAATAAAGAACATTAGTTCACCACTGAGAAGTTTAAGCAGTATGTATTTAAAAAGAAAATATTAACAGCTGTATTCTGAAATATATAAAAATCCAGTTCAACCCATTGCTATATTTATTGACACATTGCCAATGAAATTTTATCTTATTGATCTAAATTTGATAAGAACCAGTACCATTTTTGAGGGTTCTGAAGGTACCTCTCAGCTTATATGTGTGCAGATGGCAGGAAGATCTTGAGACCCTGACTCATCATTTGAGGATGGTTACATTCAAGTATATATGACCATTTTCCTGGGCATTTATTAAATTACATAGATGCCTTACAATGGTCCTCAAAGAAAAAAAGCCCCAGTGTTGTTTTTTTCCCCAATCACTTTCTTCCTGAAAATTGCATAAAGCTGACAGGTTTGGTAGTTGGTTGTGGGCAGCATTAAGTTTCCTTTTACACAAGATATATATTATTTTACTCATTTTTTTACACGTTAATCTTGCTATCTTTTAAAAATTGTGTCCAAGAATTACTAAGAGTAATGGAAGTGAAAAAGAAAAGATATTCAAACTCAAGTTAGTACATGATTTTACTGATCAGCAGTAAAAAAACCAAACTTGCAGGTCTCTTGAAGACCATTCCTTGAAGTTCAAGAAGCATGGTTAAATAGAAACAGGTGCTGTAGAATGGATGTATCTGCAGATGATTTAAGTAGTTACTGGCATGAATCTTCTCTGAAATTAGGAAATCCAAGAGGTGCATGTCAGGAAAAATGTCTTTAGAGAAGAAGAGAGGAGGCAAGGGAAATTATATGCATGGTTGGCATGGACCACTGGGTAAGAAAATAAAATTACTTCTCCAAATAGGAAGAGATTTACAAGGACCATAGCTGTCTGTCAGATGAAAATCTAATAGCATAAATGAAAGTTCAAACAGTGAAAAGTGCAGCGTTGAATTATTTAACAAAAACTATGGTAACACAGAGCAAGCTGAGACTCTGCATGTAACAATACTAAAGGTAACATAACTGTGGCCTTTTGAATATCTCTTTCTGGTAGGAAACAAAGATGTGTACATACACACAGTTGCATGGAATAGCTGAATATCCAGTCTGTTTTATTAAATTAATTGCTGTTACTATAATTAGTACTGTAATTGAAAAAGAAATTTGGAAATGCTGGTCCTGAGATGGGGAAGTAGCAAAACACCTTCTGAAAATGATGGCATGTGTTTGATGGTATATGTTTGTGTTCTCCTCTACTCAGCAATGGTGAGGACACAGATTGGAGTGTTGAGTCCAGTTCTGGTCTTCCCAACAGGAAAGAGATATGGATATACTGGAGACAGTCCAGTGAAGGGTCACTACAATTAAAGGACTGGAGCATCTCTTCTACAAGGGAAGAGCTGAAGTTGTTCAGCCTGAAGAAAAGGCAGTTCAGAGGATACTGTTCACAATGGAAGGATGTAAAGAAGTGAAAGCAGGGTTTTTTTCCTTGATTTTTTGTTGACAAGATCAAAGGCAAACTGAAACACAGGAGGACTGCTCTGAGCATCAGGGAACAGTCCTTTACTATGGGGATGACTGAGCACTGGCACAG
The DNA here is from genome assembly GCF_037042795.1 of Molothrus aeneus. Taxonomy (NCBI): domain Eukaryota; kingdom Metazoa; phylum Chordata; class Aves; order Passeriformes; family Icteridae; genus Molothrus; species Molothrus aeneus. The sequence continues at coordinate 30,651,952 of NC_089650.1, read as the reverse complement.
GCTGCCCAGGGGGGTTGTGTAGTCTCCATCCTTGGATATACTCAAAAGCCATCTGGAGATGGTCCTGGGCAACCAGCTCTAGGTGGCCCTGATTGAGCAGGTGCTGGATCAGATGTCCCCCATGTGTCCCTTCCAACTTCAACCAGCCTGTGATTCTACCAGTTAAGCATAGGCATAGGTGCATATCTGTTTTGCATATATTCCCCTGTAGCCTGAGTTATTAGAACTGCTAGTGCCATTTTGACTAGTTTTGCACTGCTGAGGACACAAAGGGCACTCTAGGGAAGACATCACAACTGGTAGTAATGAATTATGAAGAGGATGAAGTGTAATTTATACATACACTGGGAGTGTTTTGAAGGACATTTATATGTGATTACATGAGAGAACAAGAGAAGGGATGTGTGATATTTTTAACTTTCTAAACAGGGCAAATAAAAAAATTATATTAGACAATAATAAAATCATTGTGTTAGAAGATGTCTGTTTGGAAAACAATATTCTTCATACAGCTAAGTGTCTCACAGATTTGTCATCTAACCTTTAAATAACTAGTAAATGATATTTTCAGCAATAGGCTTCTGAAGTCCATAAGGCACTCGGAAACCATGGTAATTTTCCTGAACTCTGAAAGAGACACACCTACGTGTCTGCTGTATTAACAGGCATTTGCATGTCTAATTTGTCTTGCACTGTGCTGTGATTTCACTCTGCTGGAGTGGCAAAGGGTCAAAACTATGTGTATTTTGGAAGAAAGGTTTTAAAGTTGGTCTGGCAACTCAATTATATTCTCTCAGCTTCTGAGAAATAGGCTCAGCCTGATCCCAAAAGCTTCATTTCAATCTTTTGATTAGCAGAGCTTGAGAGCACCTCTTGGCTGGCAAATTAAGACATAGAGCAAACTTTGCATTCTGACTCATAAAGTGTTTTTGCAAGTATCACTAGCAAGCTTTGGAATAAATCCTTCCTTCATTTTTTTTTGTAACATTTTTTTATCCCAATAAGAATTTAGCATAGCAAGACATTTTGTACGCAGAATCCATTGTTTGATGGAAATTGTTTCTTATAGGACACAACTATTTTGTTATATCTGGTCAGCACTAGAAAGGTTAGTTTTCAATGTCTGTTTTTTGTCAATTTGTGGTACAGGACAACTTCAAATCTGCTGACCTGATTAGTGCTCGGAGACCTGAATACTGCACAGCAGACTTGTGCTATGGGCAACACTATTTATGGCATATAGTGTTTAGAAACCTAACAGCATCAAACACAATAAAATAATATAGTAAACACAATTAAAGGTGAATGCTGTATGACTGAAAGATTGGTATACGTAATTAAATACAGGCAGATTCCTGCCTGCTTCATTGCTTTCTATGCAACTTTTAAATTGTATGGAAAAACAGTTCTGCTTAAAAACACTCCTCTTCATTGCAAATCCAAGGACAACTGCAAGTTCTGAGTAACAGAGAATGAAACAGTTCTAAAGATAGACAGCATATTTAATATTTATTTAGTAGAGGAAGAGTAAAGTAGTAAATGAAAAAAAAGCTACTCTTGAAAAGCTACTCTTGAAATAAAGCACTAGTTTTGGGCTGGGAGTTATGAATTTAATTAATTTTCTGTCAGGATTTTATTTTTATAGTAGTCATTTTTACTCATGAGTGGGTGGCTCTTAAGATGAGTAGCTGAAACAATTCAATGGAGACCCTTCGAGCTGTGGAAATTTCAATTGTACACTGCAGAAGAATTTGATAGCAAGCAAGAGTTCACTAAATGTGCTGTTTTGACACACAATGCCTTTGAATTCAGGATAGCCAAGTTTTCTTATGTAGTGAATGACTTGTTCTAAAGCAAAAACTAGATAAAAATCACATGGAGGAGGTAGTCCAGTACAGGTTAGCTGCTTTTGAGGCTGTAACTCTTTATGCAAATTGTCTTTGCTGACCTGTGTGGTCAGGAAGGTGGGGTTTTGGTCTGTCATGAGTAGTGATGTGAGCCCTCGTGGTATGCATTCGTGTTGGGTGACTGCAATAAGAAAATGGCAGCCCTGGTTGGTAGCCAAGGGAGAAGGAAAAAATGCAGGAGACGGGCAAGAATGACATATACTCCCACTTGGAGCACCTTAATCTTCCTGTTTGAGACGCTGGAATGACATTTTAATAGTAGATGTGTCAGGTGGACAGATGCTAATAATAAGACCCTAGACCACCCCAGTCATACTGGACATACTTTTCTGCTGCCAAATTAAATAAAAGGGAGCAGGAAAGCAGCCTTGTCTTCTAGTCCTCCAGGAGAGACAGAGGAGTTTCCCACAACTTGTTCAGAGTTTCTTCTGGTCTTCATTTCCCATATTGCTTGTGTTCATCCTTTCTTTTTACTACTTTACAATCACAATATTTTTTAAAATACAGCTGACAATTTAAAAATCTTCATCACAGAAAAAAATCCAGACTATATAATTTTACTTTTTATTTTTTCTCCAAATTCAACAGCCATAATATGTTTCTCGTCTCTTCTTTTTTTTCAGAGTATTCCTTATTCTTTTGCTTAATATTTTCTCAAGCCTATTTATTGTTCACTGCTTTCAAGATCTGTGTTCATATCAGCATTGAACAGGTAAGAATGGCAGAATTTCTGTTCATGCTGTTTCCTTAAACCTTTCTCTCTATCCTTTACATCCTCAGTTAATGGGAGAGCAAAGGCTTCTGTTCCCCTACTAGAAGTGCATCCTGGTGATGCTTAGGCATAGCAGTAGTCCATGTAGTAGTCAGACATAGCACTACTATGCTATTTGTACTAAATTGTAAGTGTTGCTTTCCCAGATACTATGGTGACCTTTCTTGGTCCACGGAAACTCATGAGAAAGACCTAGAGAGAATAAATAGGTGGTGAGTATGATGCTGAGAGTAGGTAAAGTTGGCCTTCTGTGACAGGCAGTGTTCTCTTCATATGCTATGCCTAGAATAGAGCTCAACTCCTTAAAATTGTGAAAGTGAAGGGAGTATCTCATCTCAGTGAAGAGCTGGTTCTGAGGTAAAGAATGTGTTTTCATCATTTGCTATTCAGCAGTAGCCTTTTTGGTGCTGGTGCTTCTTGAATATAAATGTAACAATCCTGGCTTACATGGCTTTCTTAATGAATAGAGATACTCCCCTTGTAATGTGTGTAATCACTCATATAGTACTGGCTGCATCATCTGAAACTGCTGTAGACATGTTGCACCCAAGACCCTATGTTATGAGACTCAAAACAGAACTCAGTTAAATGGAAAAGCACAAGAATAAAAAGCAAAAGGGATTAGAGGTTACTAAGAGGTGACTAATGGGTCTGATTTGTGACAATGCAAACTGGGGAAATCTGTGAAAAAAAATTATTTTTGAAGTTCAATCTAAGACCTAAAACCAGAGAAGAAATCCTTTATCTGAGAAATCTCTGTTTTCACTAAAGGAATGCAGCAATTTTGTGCTTACTGGACATTTCTGCAACAGAATTCATTAAATAGTCTGGAAGACTGATAGGTTGACATGGAGATAACTTTTCAATGAGATAAAATTTTTTAATGAGCTCCATATTTGAAGATGTAGAAATAAAGTGAAAATCATTAAATCTGGTTGTCAGAAGTAGTCAAAAGTAAGATGGAAGGTATTTTCTGATAGTAATTTGGGCCCTTCTGAACTCACAGTATTACTAGTAGTAACTGAATTAAAGTGGTAAGTGCTGTGCTTGAAAATGATGCAAAACAGTCAGATATTTGAAGCACAAAAGAAAGATATATTTTCACTATGTGAGGCCAACCCTGGCATATGACACCCTTTGTGCCCTTTAACCTGTATGATTAAAGATTCTTATAATTTGAAATAAAGTCAAGTAAGTTATTGCAGTGGAATAAGAAATTTCATGCAAAAATTTTAAAGCTTCTTCATTTATATATTTTTATATATTTTTATATGGAATTTATGATCCGTTGTGTTCCTTTCTTAGGAACTGCCAGACCCAGAAGTAATGAAGTACTATCTCTAAACAAAGCAACTTTTATTATTTCAGGAATCTGTGTAACATTATCATTCTTTTGGAGCTTTTCACTCTGAAACAATCTTCAGAAGTCCTTGATATTAAATAACCTGATGGCTCCAGGTCATTAAAAGGACTTGTGGTTGGGATAGCAGCACCCAACCATTTGGAAGCTGAAAAAAATGCGCCTGTATCATTGTAGATTTGTCTAGAAAAATGGGTGAATAAGTATTTTTTGTGAGGTAGTGGGTTATCTAACACTTAGCAGCAGTGCAGCTTCTCCCTTTAGTACATTATTAAGGAATATTATGTTTTGTTCCTCATGGTTGTACTTCCTATCTAGACCTTATATTGAAAATATTCCCTGAACAACTGAAGAAAGGGAGGTTTGCTGCCCTAAGTGGGCACTGCTTAAAGTGTTTCTCTTTCCCATGCAGGCTGAGGAGCAGGTACAATTGAGTTTAATGAGAGTCTTTCTATGAGTACACTCTGCAAGCTGAAAATAAATGTGTAAGGGAAATTTTAGGAACTAGTAGGCACTTTGCTGATGGCCTTCTTGAACTTCTCATCTCTGCATCACCTACAGAGTTCCACTTTCCTTTCTTCTTTCAATGAGAAAACAGAAGGGTCTTGATTGAGTTATAGAACCTTGCAGCTCTACATCTGTATGGCAGAGCTTGAGGGCTTTAAAATATAATGTTAGCTTGAAGTGCTTGAAGTGGAAATACCAATTGTTTCATTTTCTTTTAACTTCAAAATAAATGAATGTAATTTAGTCAGTTCCCTTTCAACACTCCTTATATCATTACTACATCTTAGAATCTGTGAAAAGACTGAGACTCTTTTTTATTTGTTTTGTCATGTTTGAAATTCTTTCTTTCAGGCAGGGACTGAAAATTCCGTATGTTCTTTTTTGTTTGTTTTGCAGAAATTTGCTTTCCTGATAATCTTCTATCATGATGCCAGAGATCACCAAAGAGTTATCTTACCACTTGAAACATATTCCATTGTTTGAGTATTGCTAAAACAAACTAACAGAATATAGGAACAGCAGAATGAAGTAACTCAACCTACTGTGTTTTTGAGTGAAAGATACTATTCTGGCCTTGAATTTTATTATTAAAACTACCCCATGTGTATGAGTCTGCCACTTTTGAATAAATCCCACAGAATGGTGATAACAATAAATGCATTAGACTTGCATTTCAGCTTCCACCCCACATTAGCTACCAAAATTCTCTTTTGAGTTTGTGCTACTGCTTCTGTCTAAACATTCACTGTGTACTTGATACCTTCATGCTGAAACAAACTAAAGCTGTTCATGGAAAGCCTCCACAATGAAACATGAATAAATTTTGAGGGAGAAAATCTGTTGCAGTTCCATTTTCTCTTTTTCCAGCTGAGAAAATCTACAAGCAATACTTGTTGGTGCTATTATAGATGTCTAGGTTCAAAACAGCCTATCTTGCTTTTCCTGCTTTTCTGCCTTATAATTTTGTTTTTACTAACTTGTATTCCTGCACGGGCAACAGTGATACTGAGGATGCAAAATGTTTTCTGCTTTGAAGCCTGATTTCACGTAATGATTTTGTGACTCATTAGCTCTTGAGTTATAATTTTCTATTTCTGGTTTCTAAGCAAAGAGGAATCTTGTCAGTCTGGTTGAAGCAGCTCAATTATTTTTGAGTGAAGACCATGTATAATAATGTCCCAAAATATAAAAGTGCTTCAACAGATGCTGCTGGGGGGAAACTAATGTCCTATCACAGTGTGAATATGATAAGTGTATAAGACTGTTTAAAATACACACATAAGCTTTCTTTTGGGGTTCTTTAACAAAACTGGACATACCCACCTAAGGAGTATTAGAGTTGAGAGGTATGTGAAGCAAGGTGAACAATGAAATACCTAGTCTGCAGCTAACTCTAATTTCATCATGCTGCTCTACAGAGCTGGATAAAAGCGCTCCTTGTGTTGTTACTATTGCATGTAATAGAAAGAGGTTTCAGATCACAAGCAGTAGGCAGCCCTTTTATTGCTAAATTTTTTATTAGTCATGGAGCTAATAGTAATGTGTAGGTGTGTGGATGGGCAGAACTGAAATGAAGTATCAAAAAATTGGCTCTGAAAGAGCACATAAAATATCATAGGACTGTTTCTGTCCTGGAAAAAAATTGTTCATATGAAGGGGAGAGAATAAAATGGATCCTTATTACGATATATGTTTTCTTTAATTTTCACACCTTTTATGTATCTTTATGCTCTGAGAGTGCATGTGGAAGCATGTAAATAATTGACTTACAATACCCATTCTCTTCTACAGTTCTAACAACTTTCTTTTCTCTCTCTTTGAATTATACAATCCACATCTTTTTAGTACTTTATATGGCACTCTGCATTAATTCCCATTATCTTTTGATGCTGTTGATATTGCAGGTGAAGGTGTATGATTGAACTCAATGCTGTTTCATTCCTAGGGTTTTTTAAAATTATTTTCTGTATGTTTTTTTACACGTGCATACAATACATGCTGGCCTTTTTTCTGATTCTATTAGTACTAAAGATAATCTGCAAGACCTTTACCACTAGACTAAAGGAACTAAACATACAGCTATTCCATTTCTTATTTCACATTGCAGTGGATTGTAGAAATACACATGCTACTTTTCCATTTTATATTTGCTTTTTGACATCTTTTTCAGCAGCAGAAGTTCAATGGCTAATACACACATTTACACCCAACAAGAACAAACTTTAAACCTGTTCCTGTATTATTTATTCTCTCAGCAGAACTACAGATTTTGCTGTACAAATCCACATTTTCTCTGTTTGACATAAAGATTTGCCTTGTATTTTTCAAAATTACAGAGATGTAATTTCTTATGAATTTATTTATTGCGGTACCTAACAGTCTCTTGAGTACTAAGCAGAGAACCTGTATTCTGAAACTGAAAAAAAAAAGAATAACATTTGAAATTCTGCAATGTCTCTCTGAAATTCTGCAACCAGGACTGATTGCTTTTATGTGCATCTGTATCCATTCTTAGACTCCTGAAAAGACAGAAAGTTAATGAAGCTTGAGATTTTAAGAAAGCAAGTGAATTCTTTCTTAGTCCAGTTGAATACTTATTTTGATTTCTTTTTTTGTCACTGCAAAGCAAAAAGAAAAAATAAACACATTTCTGGATCATTTACCCTGTCACAATAAAAACACCCGGCAAAAGTGATGAACATCACTTTTGATGGGATTTCAAAAGTGGATGGATGGATTTTGATCCCATTTGAAAAATGGGATTTCTGATTTTTCTCTACAGACAGGGAAGACCATCCTATATATGTGTCTGTTGATCTAAAGTCAGTGTAGGAAAAGGTGGTGCCTCTCTTTCCTAGATGATGCTTACTTGCCTAGGTTCATGAATGAGAGCATTATGAATAGAAGGCCATGACAGGTTTTGAATAGTTGGCTTGGGTGTTCTCATGGAGTATTATTTTGATAAAAATGGGGGAAAAGTCAGAAATCAACAGTACAAAACTCATTGTCTTTCCTTATATCTGGAGTCTTGCAGAAGACCTTGTATTTGAGGAATTAGATTTTAGCCAGGCCATCTTTGCTGTGTGGGGTCCTGTGTTTAAGCGTGAGCAGCTGCTGTAAGGAAATCTGCTGGAGTGGCCTATATGGGTCTGTTCTGCATGCTGGGGATGTTATGGCAGAGATAACAGTCCAGCCTGTCAGGATAAGATGCGTGGCTTTACTTGTTAGACAAAATGTAAGGCACTACAGCACAGAACAGAGAAGGAACATAACCACAGATGGGATCTGCAGTGTGCTGGGGGACAATCCATCTGCAGTCTCTTTGATGCTGTATGAAACTGTGCTGCCCAGCACCTGATGGGATGCAAGATTTACTTACTATCTATATTAATCTTTGTATTCAATCTTATTAAACTACCTATGTTAGTATGGGGTCTTTTTTACTGAGATTTTGGGCCTTTTTTACTGAGATCCACCAAAAACCCCTTCACTCTCTCTGCCTTCCCCACTTGTGGTGCAGAACATTCACATTTGTAAAGTATGAATTCTCTAAAATGAAATTCTACTTCAAAAAGGGGAATGTACAAAAGAATCAGGCTATGAATTACTGTATGATACTGATTCAGAGAAGGGAAAAAAAAGACACCAATGATAAGTATTTGGTGCTGTTTGGTACAAGGCAGTAGTTATCTATTCATAGAAAGGCCATCAAATATTTTGTGAAAAAAAATGCAACCAAGCCAAAGCAGAATAAACTCCAACTCCCTTTTTCCTCTGCCAAAACCCACCACCACCACCACCTATATTTCAGTGCAGTGGAATTGTTAGGAAACTTGAAAATGAGACTAACAAAAATCAAGAGGGTCAATTTTTGGTGTTGAGTGTTTAGAAGTGTTGAGTGACTCAGAAGAAATAAACCACTGCAGCTCTATTCCAGAGGAATTTTTAGAAGCTATTGTTTGAACCTGAAAAATATTTCTGCTATGCTGTTCTCATAAAATAAGGCAAAAAGCATAAATAACTAGAAAATGAGAAACTCAAATAGGGCATCTCGCTGTTTTTTTTCTGATGACCTTAAATAAAACTTTTAAAACACTCATTTCTACAAGAAAGAACAGGGACAGAGTGCTGTGCAGGAGCTTATAATTGTAACAAATAAGTCACCAATAGAACATAATACACAAGAATTAGAAAAAAAAAAGAAGAATAATGTATATGACTGAATAGAAATGAAGTACAGTATTATAAAGTCAATTTAAATTGCTTTTCCTTTTTTAAGTTATTTGAGAAAATATTATAATATAATTTCAATATAACTTTTCTTCTAAGTCTTTCGGGATAAAGGGGTTTATTTTAGAAATAAGCGAAGGCTATTTTTAAAATTTTTATTTGGTTTCTTCTTTAATGGTGCATTATATTAAAAACATCCACTGCATTACATTAAAATGGCAATATTTTTTAAAAAGTGATTATACTGTTAACTTTTGAGAAAAGTAACTACATTTTTAAGGCTTGAGTTTTGATAATTATGTGTGTAAGTTGCAGCAATATAAAAATAGCCAAGCACTCCATCATTAGAAATACTTCAGAATTCCATATGAGAAAAACTGTGTCTCAAAGTTTTTATTATTTTTAAAATATTTTTAAATTCAAATAAATTAAAATATAATTACAGATGTGTAGTTTGTTGACACTTATTTCAAGGTTAGGGTTTATGGTATCTAAATGAAAATCTTAAATAAAGCCTAGTCTTAGCAATAACTTCATTTTTTAATAAGGGGAATGCTGATTACACTTGCACTGATTTGGTATATATAATGCTAGTATAAAATATGTGAAAGTTTAAAATTGCAATGGAATGGTGAATTGTTTATATAGTTAAAATGCTGTCAACTAATTTTCATAGAAGCTTGTTTATGAAAATTTAAAATAAAATTATCTACATCCTCACAACATTTACTTTTAAAAGGAGCTACTGCAGATCCCTTCCTGTATCCTGATTACCTTGCATAGCAAGGGCTGTTAGGATTTAAAGGGCTTCTGCCAGGAAGGATGCTATAGAGTTTCATTCCCCTCTGTCCACTGACCATATATCCTATTCTTGGGCTTGGCCAAATCGAACATATTTATTTCATAGATTTGAAAATAAACTCCACGGATCATTACTGCTGTAGGATGATCCTATATGTATTTTGTAGGCAAGCAAAAGACACCAATGAGCAAGACCAAAATTACAGGTGCCCCACCTGTGTGTCCTACATGCATCTGCAAGTAGATAGTGCAGCTCCTATAATTGGCAGTGGCACTGTAGTAACTAGGAAACTGCTGAATACTTTGAACTCCCAGGTGAGCATCCAACAGCTGATAGTGGTTGCCCTAAGATCCCACTGCTCAGTTTTGTCCCAGCCTTTGGTAGAGTGATGAGCTCTGTGATACTCACTCCCGTGCAACTAAGCTCTCCTCACATCTCCAACACATGAAATATGCATATAAAGATTGATTGACCACAATTTCTTTGGTTTGTGGTTCAGAAAAGGTCAAACATTCATTAGAAGTGCTCATATTAAAATCATCATGGGAATTGGTGATTTTTAACTGAAACAATGCAGTGTGTTGCTCTGAAATGATGCAGGATACTCAAAGGAAAGAACAAGAGAAGATCTAATTTGGTGAGAAACGCACGATAATAACTCACTTCCACACTGGCAGAACTCTATGAATCATTTATATTGACAGTGCTTTGGCCATAAAAATGATCCAGTGGGAATGCAACAGTTTCCACCATTAGTAATGGGAAATAGAAAGTGGAGCTCTCATGGCTAGCACAGCATACTCTTAGAATTGTTGGGGAAGTGATTTAGTGCTTTAAAAAGAACTCTGCCTCTCACTTAGGTCTGAGATCAAAAGATTATGACCTCTGGCTCCTCATGTTATGGAACAAGATTTTTGCAGCTATGGGCTCCACAGAAGTTCTGTGTTTATTACTAGGATTCACTTTATATTTATGTATCATGTCCAAAGTAGAAAAAAAATATTACTTTTGTACATGGGTTTTGAATTCTACTTGGATTGAATGAAATCTTGCAGATACTAGCCAAAAGGAAGCTTGATTACAAAAATATTCTCCTGGCCACATCACTTCATCAGCTTTTTTTTTAGGAATAATAAATGTTTCAAAGACAGCCTACAAAAATGTCATGTGGAAAAAACCCCTAGCAGCAGATGATTTAATGTAAGTGGAGTTATTGCCATGATTTGCTATAAAACTATCTTAACATAACATTCAATTTTGCAGTTAAGCATTTTCTTCACAAACAGCAATCAAATTGCACAGCTTAGATACTAAAATCATAGATTGCAACAAAATTTTTTTCTACAAAAGAGCTTTTTGAAGTTTCCTTTCTATTTCAAAATGCATTTCAGTAAAAAGATATTTATGATTGTGGTAATTTTCATTGTGGTTGGACACATTTTCGTGATATATGCTGAAGAATGACTGAATTTCTTCTGTGTTCTCTGCACATAGGAAGGAGGGTCAGATACGTTGCCTCTGCTTTTTGTTCATTTCTGCACAGGATTCACTGGGTTTCTCTTCTGTACCAGTCCAACTCTAAATATTCAATTATCTGTTCTTTTAATTATTGATTTCTTAAGCTTTAGCTGCCTGATTTTTCAGAAAAATATCTGTTTCTCACTTTTTGACACTTTCTTTTGTTCTTCCATTAGAACTAGAAGGTATCAACATACCTGGTTGTTACACTATATCATTATCAACACTAGGGCAGCTGTTAAATGCTCTGATACTGGAAAGAGCACTGGTTGATGTAAAAACAGACTAGCATTAGTAAGCTAGAGGGATGTAGGTATTAAGGTATTAAATTAAAATTACAGGAAGAAACTGTCTTTTTTTATAAAAATTATTTTAAAGAACTTCACTGAAATATTACTTATTTACCGGTGCTATGACTCATGTTAAAAAAAAAAAAAAAAACAAACCAGGAGAAAATGCACACTTTAACAGCTGGATTTTATTTTGTTTATTAACCAGAAAGGTATTGCTTAAGCAATCAGAGAACAACTCAGTACAGTGTGCCCTCTTATGTTGTCCTTTTGAGCAGTGACTGAGCACCAGTTGCCCAGGGATGCATTTAGCTGTGGTTCAGGGCCTTGGGAAGCATTTCTGTTGTGTTAGAGAGAGAAGGGAGGTTGGTACCACAAAACCAGACTTTACAGACTTTATTTTACAATTTTATGCTGAGCCACTATCTGAAGTTCAAAACTTTTGTAACAAGTTCACAAAGAAATTGAGCATGGTATGTTCTATAATTTCTGGAATTTCATGTGACAGAGCAAACGTTGGGCAGACAGTTGTAATTCCCTTCAGATGATGATAAAGCAGAAGAAATGCTCCAAGATACACTCAATGCTTTTATGATGCTACCAAAGTAATGTTTGGGATCAGATTAAAAAGAACCTCAAATGATTCTTTTTCCTTATAAAAGGAAGTGTAATGTAGCCATTAAGGGTCTCAGCACCAACTTTTTCATTCTATATATCTATTCCCATTGTGCCCCATGATTTAATAATTTAAATATACTGTCTATTGCCCAAGACAGGTTGTACTAGAAACTATTGCAATAATGCATTTCTCTTTGGAATAATTATATGTATAGCCCTGCACACATCTTATGGCTGGTTTCCCCTGTAATTAAAACACGACTGTAGGTTATGTTTATAATTTATTATGTGACATGTAAATCACCATTCCTTGTAATTTAATCTTCTTACTCAGATTTTTTTGTTGAATGCATTAAATGTATATAGAAGCCAAAACCAGTTAAAATGACAACTGAGAAGTCATTTTTCATTACTGTTAGCTCCAAGTCTGGCTGCATTGTTGTGAGTAGTGTGGAAAGAGGAAAATTGTATATCAGAAAGCACAAACATAGAAAGCAAAGCAACCAGGGATGTCTTTACTTTTAGCAGAATTTTTTTCAAACAATCTTGATGTCAATGGCCCATGGTGACTAATGGAAGTGGCAAAGAAACTCAGGATGTTGAAACCTGCACATACAGAGCACATTGATCCCTATGCTGCTGCACAGAAGCAGCAGTTAATAACTCAGATTTTACCAATTGATCTGAAAACACTTCCAGGGGAGATAACTGTCAAGACTTCATTTTATAGAGGAAGAGGCTAAAGCACAGAGTTTAAATTTCTTGCTAGAAGGTCAACAGCAAACCTTGGTCTCTTGAGTCCCATCAATTGCCTGTTCATTATATTGCTGATATTGTCTTGTCTCTTCTAGAGTTCTCCAGAGGCTTAGCATAGTATAGGAATCCATGATAAAGTCATTATATATAAGCCTGGTAAAGGAAAACCCTTTTCAGGTGTTCATCTCACACAGTTCTTTTCATAACCACTTTCAACGATGCTAAGGGACCCTGGGGATCAAACTCTTGTCTGTCTATGGAGGGGAAGTATCAGAAACTCAAAAGTAAGGTAGATGCATGACATTCCTCTGTCAATGGTTTTTGTCTTGACAGCAACGTCATGAGACTATTTCATCTTGTGGATTCTCTGGCCCTGGGCTAATTTTGTGTGGCCATATAAAGCAATCCTGCAGTATCATTACATGGAAAGTAGCACCTCACACTGTCAGCTTTCCTCCTAAAAAACTGGCATTCTCTCCTGAAAGCATCTCTTCAAAATGTACTAAGCTTTTTCAGAGGATCATGAATGGATCACTGTACAAATGCTTACACTCAGTCTGTAAATTACAGAAAACCCTGACAAGGTCTCCAGCACATGGGGTAGAGAATAAAACCCTAAATGTGCTCTTCTGTAGCTGAACTTTGGCTTTGGCATCTCTGGGATATTTTTACCCATGGACCAACATGAACTGTTCCAGATTTACTTAAAATGGAAGGTGAAGGATTATACAAGACATATGTCATTACTTAAACTGATTATCTCTATATTCATAAATGTAAGTTATTTTTGTTGGATCGGTATAATGATGATGTGGAGTAAAGGCCTTTCTCTGCAGCCTCTAGACATATAAATACACAAATCTTTAAAGGTGAAAAGTAGCACACTATATCTTGTATCAGACTCAAGTCATAGCCAAAACTCCCATTTTTATTTCCAGGCATTTCATGGCATTGTTTTTTGAGATGCACAATGCCAGCCTATCTGTGCAAGGGAGGAAGAAGTATTTGGTAACCAGGGCAAGGGATGGGGCAGCCTCAATCTCAGCCTGTTTTACCACAGGATTAGACAATTAAAAAGAGCCTTTGGTAATAAGAAGAGTCAGGCAATGACATCAACAGATGGTGGATGAGAATACTGTAAATGTGATTTAATTCTGTTAATTTTTGTTTATTTGCAAAGTTTTGGGTCAAAAGGAAATAGGAGAAAGTGAAGGGAATTTAAGAATAGGTGAATGTACAGCATGCACTCTGAAGCATTTTGTTTTGCAGTGAGTGGAGACAAAATTTACATTTCAAAGACAGCAGGATGAGAGGTTTGATTAATAGAGCAGAAAGTGAAAAAATATTTTTGAGACTTCAATACTGCAGGATCAAAGGATTTTCTGTGATAACATATTTAGTGTACTTTAGAAGCCAATTGCAGGATACTGTATGTGGCCCTACTGAGAGCAGAGAAGACTTCAGGAATCCTACAGATCAGAAATAGAAAATAGAAAAAATGCCAAGAAATTTCAAAATCCTTGCAGGTGAGAGAGAGAGAAGGAATTAAATAGGAAATATAAAACATGTGTGTAAATAAGTAGATTTCAGTTTTGTTGCAAATTGGACATTCTGATTTCACATTTTTTTTAGCAAAAAAAGTAATTGAGTTCTGTGACAACACAATTAGAGGAAATGTTGTGAAGATTAATTGTAAAGTTAGCACGGGTAGGAACAATAATGTATTTTACCAAAAAGACACAATTTAGTGAAATCTCTGTTTTCCTGAATAAAAGCAATTGAAGCAAATTATAGGACTATGCATCCAATTCAAACATGAATATGGCAAGATTGAATTTCATTGTGGCAGTTGTCCATTGTCGCCATGACAAAACAGCTGAATTTTTTGAAAGCCAGAATGTGACATAGAAGAGCCTGCTAATACATGGAGTTTTACATATAAAATATTCAGTTTAGAGTGTGCTTTGTTGAAATGCTTAGCTACAGTGTTGGTTCATTTAGAAAGACATCAGGTAAAGAGATACTCTACAATTAAGAGTAAATGTATCCTATTAAAAATGAGGCACATCATGGGAAGACTGTCATGACAGGTTTGGATAATGTGTTTTAGCTAGAGGCTTACATTAGTATGCAGGCACTTGTTTTATATTTTCCCTGTTTTTACAGTGCTATCCTCTTGAAGCTCATTAAATCTTTTTCTGCAGTAAGGGCACTCAGGCATGAATAATCTAAGGAGTAAACAGAATACTATTATAAATACACAAGTGTCCATTACAAGCAGTAGTAAATTTAAAGATGATTAAAAAGCAACAGCAAAGCAGAAACACCCTCTCATGCACATACAGACCTAACATAAGCAGTATGTGTTTGTCTTGTGAAGGATTCATTACAATATGAGTCTTAGAAATGAGTGAAATAAATAACTCAGCCTGATTAATGAGCTACCACAAATCATTTCTAGATCACAAGTTCAAAAACAAAGAAGAGCATTTCTTATTGCTTTGTGCCTTATTTAATTATGAGGCTCAAAATGCATGAGGCCATGCAAAACAGGTGTAAAAATTCTGTACTCTCTATAAATGAGAACAAATTCTAACAGGTGGTTTTCACCTTTTTACAAGGTTTTTGAGAGCTCCTTTCAACAGAATATCTAAACATACATCCCTCTATTTAAAAGTCCTCAAGTTTAACTGACTGAAGTGCTATAGGGCACCTAACCTAAGGGATATATGGATATAAAAAATATTTTAAAATATTTAAAGTTGTCTGAATCAATTTTTAGGCAGATGATGCAATTAACTTTAAGCCTGCATTCTGAACTTTGTCTTTTAAAAGGCTGGGGGAACACTGCAGTTGGTGTAATTCACAAAGTGAGGAAAGTACCTCTAGGACTGTGTCTCACACGCATGAATGTGTTTTTTGTAGGCAAGTCAGTAGGTGAGCAATGGCTTTTCCCCTTTTCTCTTTCCTGAATTTTCCATTAAGCAAAATCAAAAACCTCATGTCTCAAGCTCAAAAGAGTTCTATCCCAAAGACTGTCAAGGCACACAAAAATACCCTGAGTCCTCTGTGGATGAACAAAGCCAAACTCAAAAAACAAAAAGGAAGCACAGAGAAGGTAGAAGGAAGGACAGGTAACATGGGGGGAATACAGAAACATTGTCCAAGCATCCAAGGGATGAACTTTGGAAAGCTAAAGCCCAAATGTAATTGAATCTGGCTAGGGATGTCAAAAACAACAAAAAGGGCTTCAAGAAAAGGAAGAATAGGGCAAGTATGGATCTATTACTCAAAGAGACAGAGGACTTGGTTACACAGGACATGGAAAGGCAAAGGTACTAAATGTCCTGTTTGTCTCAGTCTTTACTAGCAAGACTGTCCATCAGCAATCCCAGGTTTCAGACACCATGGAAAAAGTACCCACACAGTGAGCCAAAACCAGAACAGTGCGCTAACCCCAAGTGCACTGGGTTCTCCCCACAAAACAAGTACCCAAAAAGAATCCAAAAATTTTTTTTGTTTTGTTTTGTTTCCCACCAAAGCCGCCATATTTATTTCATTTCCCACATCAAACATTTCTTTAAAGTTGCTATCTTTGTCTAGTCTCTTGTGATAAGGAACTTTTTAAAGTAACCATTATTACTACATTTTCCACAATAATTAATATTTATTTTCTCTTCCTCATTTATAACTAATACACATTCCTTATTAGAAAAAAAAATGTATTTGGATACCAATTGCTAGTTAAAGATGGGACAGTGTGCTGGAAAAAGTGCCAGCAGGAAGAGAAAAGGGAAGGAAGTTTTTAAGAAAATACCTCCTAGTAGTCCTTTAAGTGAACTTTTAATAAATTGGGATACTAATGAGGGAATAAACCATCTAGATAAGATAAAAATGATAAGACACTGTACAGAAATATGGCCTAAAGAGAGTATTGCTGAAGGACCTATTTATTGGCCCTGGCATGGGACAAAAGAAAGATGGCTATGTATAGCTTTACTTAGATATGTCAATACCTGAATAGAACCTTGTGACGAAGAGATTAGATATGCTAAGTGTTGGTTAGAAAGGGAGAAACAGGAAGAGGAAATAAAATTATATAAAGTGTCCAGAGAAGAAGAAAAAGAAGAAACTAAGCTACCAGAAAGGAGGTGGGATCCTTTAGACCATTTTCCTCCACTTCCCCCTCCTGATCCCTTAGATTACCTCCCGTTACCTCCTCCTCCATCTCCTCCTATAGACCACCTTCCTCCTCCCCCTCCAACCTTGTACCCCTTGGTACCATTTCACGAGGTGGATGCAATTTCAGTATCTACTCCCACAGGAGTTTTAAAATCACCTCAACCTTTTAATTCAAGTTGTCCTGCTCCCAGCATCCCCTCTTCTGTATCACCTCTCTTCCCAAATATACCAGAACCTGCCTATTCTAGTACTCCTCCAGTTTTGCAGATTCCCTCCAGTTCTTCAAGTACCCAGACACTGGTCTCTAGTACCACTCAGAGTGTCCATACCCCAGTCTTGGCTCCCAAAACTTTCCAAAATACCCCTCTTTATTTTTCCCCCATACTTCAACCCATAACCCAAAGTACCTCTTCCCCTATTCTTACTCCTGGAACATCACAAAACATTCCTTTTTATTTATCCCCTGTACCCCAACATACTGAGAGTCAAAAGCAGGGGGAAAGTTTGCAAACAAAAGGTCAGGGAGTGAAAAAGGCCTGTTATTGTAAAGAGTTAGAGGAAAAGAAGTTAATTGAACCAGATGAGCATGTAGCAAGCCATCAATATAATACAAGGTTCCAAACAAAGAAAATTCAAGATGAATGTGGGAGAACTGAAAAGTTGTTTCCTCTAAGGGAAGTGCCTATGGGGGAGGCCAGAGGCGGTATTGGTTTTGTGAATGCCCCATTAACTGTCTCTGAAGTTAGAAATTTTAAGAAAGAAATTAAAACTTTATTAGAAAACCCAATAAGCATCTCCCAACAATTAGACCAATACTTAGGGCCTAACATCTTTACGTGGGAGGAATGAAATTCTATCCTAGAAATACTGTTCTCTTCTGAAGAAATACAAATGATTCATACTGTGGGTATGAGAATTTGGGAAAGACAAAATAGAGGGGGTCCTAGAGGAGAAGATAAAATGCCTATTAACCCACCTAACTGGGATCCAAACCAGGAAGAGGGAAGAACGAGCATGAGGCAATATAGGACACTAATTGTAAGGGGGATAAGAGAGGCTGTCCCAAGAACAAATAACGCAAGATTGGCATTTGATAGTCAACAGGAGCGAGATGAATCACTGAGCGCCTGGTTAGAAAGATTAAAAAGAAACTTTCAGTTATACTCAAGTGTGGATCCAGATAGTCCAGAAGGATAAGTTTTAGTTAAAATTCAATTTGTAACTAAGGCCTGGGTGGACATACGAAAGAAATTGGACAAGTTAGATGATTGGCAGGAAAGAGGAATGAACGAGTTATTAAGAGAGGTGCAAAAAGTATATCTAAGGAGGGATGAGGAGAAGACCAAGACAACAGCAAAAATTATGGTAGCAGTAGCTAGAGAGAGTGCTAGATTTGAGAATAGTGAGTCACCAGGTGATGGAAAAAGTGAGTACACAGGTCCAAGAATAAGTGGGTTTAAAGATTAGCCAACTAGAAGTATGAGCCAGGCAGAGATAATAAGTCACCTTGGCCCGAGAGAAGACCACCTTGGGCAGAAATCATATGCTTTTATTGTGGTAAGAAAGGACATACCAGAAATTTCTGCAGAAAAAGAAAGATGGATGAGGCTATTGCTCAGGAACAAGACACCTTAGGGAGAAGGCTGGTAGGAGAGGACTAGGGGTGTCAGGGGCTCTGCGCTCTGAGGGATGATATTGGACATCAAAAGGAGCCCCTGGTAAACCTAGAAATTGGCCCTCAGAGTGAGGAAATTGAATTTTTAGTGGATACTGGAGCAGATCGTTCAAGTATTTCAAAGATTCCCAAGGGATGCAAATTAGGTAACCAAACCTGTAAAGTTAAAGGTGCTGAGAATAACCCTTTTGAAGTACCCATTATTGAAGAAGTACCCATAAAAGGAAGTTTCAGAGAAGGGTGTGCTGACCTGCTCTATATGCCTGAATTAGACTCTAACCTCAGGCCGGGATTTACAAGTGCAGTTAAGAATAGGGGTAGTCCCTGAAGGAAAATGTATGGTAGTGAAAACGATGGTTTTAAAAGAAGAAGATGAGAGAGAGATAGATCCGAGAGTGTGGGCAGAAGGAGGGGGTCATGGACTGTTGGAAATTCCACCCATAGAAATCAAAATGAAACCTGACATTCTCCCAGTAAGAGTTAAACAATATCCAATTTCTGTAGAAGGGAAACAGGAATTAACACCTGTAATTAAAGACTTAATTAAAGAAGGAATTTTAGAACCATGCATGTCTCCACATAACACCCCAATATTACCCATAACGAAACCCAATGGTACATACCAATTAGTCCAAGATTTACGAGAAGTAAATAAGCAAACTGTTACTTGATATCCAGTAGTAGCCAGCCCATATAATTCATTGAGCAAAGTACCATCGAGACATGCATGGTTTAGTGTTACAGATTTAAAAGATGCTTTTTGGTCCTGTCCGCTTGAGAAAGAAAGTAGAAAATGGTTCGCGGTTGAATGGGAAGATGAGGAAACCGGGAGAAAACAACAATTACAATGGACAAGGTTGCCTCAGGGATTCATGGAGTCACCAAACCTATTTGGCCAAACTCTAGAAGAACTAATAAAACAGTTTATACCTGAAAAAGGATCTCAAATCCTACAGCATGTAGATGATCTATTAATTTCTGGGGAACAGAAAGAAGAGGTACAAACAACAACTGTTAATTTACTGAACTTCCTAGGGGAAAAGGGGTTAAAAGTATCTAAAAGAAAGTTACAATTTGTGGAACCAGAAGTAAAGTATCTAGGCCATATAATAGGGAAAGGATATAAGAGATTAGATGCTGACCGAATTCAGGGAATACTACCATTGCCAGCACCAAAAACAAAAACAGATGTGAGAAAATTACTAGGATTAATTGGGTATTGCAAATTATGGATAGATGGACACACAAAGTTAGTTAAGTTTCTATATGATAAATTAGTTGAAAATGAGCCCATAAGTCGGGATGAAAATGATGAGAAAAAGTTAGAAGACCTAAAAGAAAAGTTGGCAAATGCTCCAGTACTAAGTTTACCAGATTTAAATAGACTGTTTGAACTATTCATCAATGTAGAAGAAGGAATAGTTTATGGAGTTTTTGTACAAGAATAGTGTGGAATGCGAAAACCCATTGCTTATCTCCAAATTGCTGGATCCAGTAGTTAGAGGCTGGCCCACTTGTCTCCAGGCAGTGGCTGGAACTGTAACTCTTGTGGAGGAAGGTTACAAGTTGACATTAGGAAACAAGATCAAGGTGTGTACTCCCCATGATATAAAAAGTATACTAAGTAAGAAAGCCTGTCAATGGATTTCAGATAGCAGACTTTTAAAATATGAATTGATATTAAACAAAAGTGAAAATATAGAATTGACAACAACAAGGATCCAAAGTCCTGCACAATTTTTATATGGAGAACCAAAAGAAGAATTGGAACATCACTGCCTTGAAACCATAGATTTGCAGATAAAAGTTAGAGAAGATTTATTAGAACTACCTTTACCTGAGGAAGATATACTGTTTATAGATCATTCATCACGGATAGTAGATGGTAAGCGAGTATCAGGGTATGCTATTGTAAATGAACATACGATGACAGTCATAGAAAAAGGAAATCTTCCCCAACAGTTGGTCTGCACAATGCTGTGAACTATAGGCATTATTAAAAGGGCTAAAATGGCTTGATCAAAGGAGTGGTACCATATTTACTGACTCTAAATATGCCTGTGGAGTAGTACATACTTTTGGGAAGATCTGGGCAGACAGAGGATTTGTCAACTCAAAGGGAAAAACCGTAATTCATGAAGGCCTCATAAAGGCAGTGTTAGAAGCCTTGAAAGGACCAAAAGAGATTGCAGTGGTACTTATAAAGGGACATCAAAAAGGCGATACTAGAGAAATAAAAGGGAACAACTTGGCAGACGTAACTGCCAAAAGGGCTGCTCTAGAAGATTCTGAAAAGACCTTCAGGTTAAATGAAGTAGGAGATGGGAATGAGGAAGATCAAGAAAAGGAGGAGATCCCTATATTTAATGAAAAAGAACAAGAGAAATTACTAAAACATGGTGCAGTCCAAAACGGAAAAGGAGAATGGAGGATGCCAGATGGTAGACAAGTATTAAACAAGGCATTAACCAGAAAGATATTAGAGGACCTACGTGCCTCAACCCATTGGGGTACTCAAGCTTTACATGATCACTTTATGAGAACTTATGTGTGTATCGGGGTGTGGGAAATTGCCAAGATAATAACTTGAGAATGCATGGCATGTCAGAAGATAAATAGAAAAGTAATGAGAAAATTACCTCAAGGAGGTAGAGAATTAACGACAAGGCCATTTCAATGTGTACAGGTTGACTTTACAGAATTACCACAAGTACAGAGATATAAGTATTTACTGGTGATAATAGATCATCTAACTCACTGGGTGGAGGCATACCCAACCACAAGAGCAACGGCCGAGACTGTAAGTAAAATCTTATTAGAACAAATCATACCCCGATATGGAATGATTAATACTATTGACTCTGATAGAGGCCCTCATTTTACAGCCAAGATATTGCAACAAATAACAGAGGCCTTAAATATCATCTGGAGATTTCATACCCCATGGAGACCTCAAAGTTCCGTAAGAGTAGAGAGAATGAACCAGACTCTTAAGATAACTCTCAAAAAATTAACAGAAGAAACAAAAATGAATTGGTTAAGATGTCTCCCTCTGGCATTACTGAGAATAAGGACTAAACCAAGGGCGGATATAGGAATTTCTCCATATGAGATGATGTTTGGTTTACCTTTCTTAACTACTCCAGGTAATATGGGAACATATGAAGAAGGAGAATTAGGCGTGAGAAAATATATAAAGACCATAACCTGCACTTTAGAGGAGTTAAGGTACAAGGGATACCTTCCTCAAACTACTCCTATTGATTTTAAAATCCACAAATTCCAGCCTGGTGACTGGGTGATAATTAAGACCTGGGAAGAACAACCCCTAACTCCAAAATGGGAAGGTCCATTTCAAGTTTTACTCATCACAGAAACATCCATTAGGATGCAAGAACAAGGATGGACACATATCACCAGAGTAAAAGGGCCGGTTTCTGCTCCTGAGAGATGATCTCCCACTACAGCTAAGTTAAAGAAGACATCAGGAACATCATAAGAACCACATAAGCTATAAGTTATAATAAGAACTCTGTTAGATTTATTATAGATATTTAATTGAAAAGTTTTTAACTTTCTTTTAACTTAAGGAAATGGTATTTATATATGAAGTGAGATTATATGAATTATCAAAACCATGTTTTAATCTCTGGTATTCCCTTTTACAGATCCTGTGATCTGAGAAGTGATAGAGCATTCTCCCATGCACCTAGCAATCTGGCCCTAAAAGAAAGAAAGAGCAGGTTGATACAAAAGGGGAAGGAGACTCCTGCAACAGTAACTGGTAAGGACAGCACAGTAGTAAGGAAAGAGAAGAGAAGGGGGGGCAAGACCGGATCAGGATATACTCCTGCCAAAAAGGGTCGCTGATCCTCTGCGGAGGGGAGACATGAATGGGAGAGTAGCCTGTACCGGAACCCCAGTTCTATTGATCCTCCTACTATCATCCTCTGTATGCAGGAGAGTCTTGGACAGCCGTCCTTAGAACACACTCGAATCCGTGCCCCAGTTGTATCAACTTTTTATCCTTAACCACCTCTATAGAGGATGGCAAAGTGTATTGGCTACTCGAAAATACAGGGAATTTTTAAACTGAAATTGTTGGGGGAATGCCCTATGAAAGAAAAATGGATCTGTTCAGAAAGGAAACCGATTAAAGGAGAAGTAAGACATGCAGCTTATGAACCAGATTTACAAGACATTGAGACAACTATACACGATTGAAGATGAAACATGTTAAAGCACTGATTAAAAGACTGGTTAAGAAACTAATTAAATAACTGTCAAGAGACTGTTAAGAGGTTGATGCAGGCTAAAGCCCAATGAAAGTTTTAGAGGGGGGAGTTGTTACAGGTAAAAGTTAAGTTATGTTAAATTAGGGTATAGGTCAATTATATTGTATTAATTATGTTATATGAATTGCATTATGTTAAGAGTGGGGGGATTATTAGAATGTTCTAGGAGAAGGGTCCAGTGTTTGGTGGAAGGGTGGTCTGGCGGGGCAAGGTGAGGTCAAAGAGGTATTGGATGGAAGATCTGACCAATTGTTCAAAGCCCTGCAGAAATGATTGGTCCAGTATGAACAGTGTTAAAGACCAATGAGAAGCCTGGAAATGGACCAATCACCATGCGGATACAAAATGGACCAATCCTGGACTCAAAGGGGGCTATAAATGGGGGGGAAGTTCGGTTGGGTCAGGGTTCTTCTTTTTGGGTACTTGTTTTGTGGGGAGAACCCAGTGCACTTGGGGTTAGTGCACTGTTCTTGTTTTGGTTCGCTGTGTGGATGCCTGGGCTTATCCTGGGTACTCTGTTCCTTGCAGCTGTTTTAATAAATGAGAACCTCTTTCTCCAGAGAAAGTTTGGCCTCATTCATATTCGTAACA
This sequence comes from Molothrus aeneus, assembly GCF_037042795.1. Classification (NCBI taxonomy): domain Eukaryota; kingdom Metazoa; phylum Chordata; class Aves; order Passeriformes; family Icteridae; genus Molothrus; species Molothrus aeneus. Next base: position 30,628,449 of record NC_089650.1, on the reverse strand, counting down.
GACACCATGGAAAAAGTCTGGTGCAAGGAAGATACACACTTAGTGGGAGAGGATCAGGTCAGAGAATCCTTAAACAAACTGGACATAACATAAATCCATGGGGCCTGATGGGATGCACCCAAAGTGCTGAGGGAGATTGCCAATGTCGTCATGAGGCCACTCTTGATAATCTTTGATCAGTCCTGGCAATTGGGAGAAATGGCCAAGGACTGCCAGAAAGAAAATGTGACTTGTGTCTTCAAAAAGTGTAAGGAAGAGTACCCGGGGAACTACAGGCTGGTCGGTCTCACCTCCACCTCAGGGAAGGATGGAGCCATGTTCTTTTCAGTGGTCCCCAGGGGCAATGGGCACAAACTGTAACACAGGTTGTTTCAAACATCATGAAACATTTCTTTACTGTGAAGGTGACTAAGCACTAGCACATAATTGGAGATATTCAAAAGTTATCTGGAGTCCAGGTGGCCTAGCTTGAGCAGGAGGTTTAGGCTAGTTCCCCTACAGAGGTGCCTTCCAAACTCAGTAATTTTCCAATTCTGTGAAATAATCCTGAGAGTTAAGCCTGGAGTGCAAATCCAGCTCCTATCTCCAAGTCATTGTCCTATCTCTGGACAACAAACTGAGGCTTCTTCTTCCTCTTGTCCTGACTCCCCTTTGTACTGCACAGGTTTGCAATGGCAACTAGGAGAGAGGAAGTGTGGGCTGGAGCTGCTTGAGGTGACAAAGGAGAGCTTCTTTCTAAGGTTCATGACAAAGGATGAAAATTTGAGTTAGGATAGCTTGAAGTTATACTAGAGTTCACTTTTCTTTTCATTTTTTTCAAGTTATGCTTCCTGATCCTTTTGATATAAATGTACAGAAAAAAAACCAAAATTAGACTGAAAATATTTGTGAAGACATGTCATAATGAAGGAATTCTTCCTTTGGTAAGCTGCAAAAAAGTTAGAAAGAAAATTAGTACTTGTGATTTTGCTACTTGTTTTTACTCTCTATATTACACCATCTTTATTTTCCTTATTAAAACAGGCATTTGCAAAATGTTTATAGTTCTAGAGGTAACCATGAAAAAATTCTAAAAGCCTTAAAAGTGTATGCAGAAAATATTCAGCATATGAAGATGAAAATCATCATTGAAATTACAATGGAATTATCATTAGCCTTTTTACTGAGTACTAAGGCTGAGGATAATGATTGTTATTCAGCTGTTTGATCTAGACAGCCCTGTTGCTTGAACTAGCACTACAGGTATTGAAACAGAAATCAAAGTGAATTGGTCTTGATCCTAACACATCCTGATCAGACAGCTGGAAATAAATCTACTGGTTGATACTGAGACATTCTGTTCTTATTTTTGGAGTTCCTAAGAAAATAAGACCGTTAATGCCAAAAAATACCAGAAAAACTTTTTGGAGAAGTATTTGTTTCTCTAATTAATTTATTTTAAATTAATTTAGTTCTTTAAATTTATCTGTATCTTTTACTATTCTTTGTGTTTAGTTAGGCTGTTGTTTTACTAGAATGTAAAGAAACGTTTATGATTGGAATGTTTTCCTATAGATGAGGATTCTTGGATGTGAAGATTTTTAAGATTGGCAATACCCCATAATAAACTAGGTAGTGATGGAACAGAAAATCTTATGATAGCTGTCCTAAAAAGTTAACCTATTTGAGCCATGCTGTTAGCTTTGGAAGGAGACTTGAATTGGTAATTGATCATGTTTTCTAGTGTTCAGAATTCTTGATCACCAGAAAAAGAAGCTAATGGCAAATCAAATAAGCCATTGGAAAGTATCCACAATAGTTTCATACTCTTTATAGCAATATCTTCCTTACAATTTATGAGGTAGTTTGGGTTGTGATTGTGTAGCTCACAGGGTCTAGATTTGTATAATTATTAATAATGAACCTTGTGATATTTGGCTATGATGCAATTAGTAAGCAGAAACAGCAAATTTTTCTATTTTATTAATGGTGTTTTAGCTATTGTTTGGTCTGCTAGTGCCAGAGTGAGAGGGTTTTAGCTTTTGATTTCTAAGTTTATCTATTAGCTAAGTAAAAGGAAAGAAGACAAAGAGCAATCCATAAATGGTGTAAAGAGTGAGCAAATAATGTTATAGGAAAAACAGAATGCTGAGAATTTATTTCTTTCATTAAATATGTTATCTATGAAAAAAATAGGTCAGCTTTTTGGGAATTGAATTCTACAGAAAATTCCTTCTGGCTTTTCCAATTGTTACAAGAAAGCATGCTTTTTATTTCATATGAAATACCATAGTGTTCCACAGAGGGAGAGGCATCCTTTAGGGTGGCTTTTTACAAGAGACTTTTTTAAAATATCAAAGCATTAACTGCATATAAAAATCATTTTCAGCTGTTAATGAGGGCATATAAAATTTTTATGAGATGAAACCCAAGTCTATTTGAAAAGTAAAGACTCAGCTTTTACTTGAGAATTTGTTTATATTCACCACGAGACGTAGAGCCTGGACATTGGTTTTGCTAGCATAATATTCCCAGAGGCCAAGAAATCAGACTTTGGAGTCTAGTTTCTAGAGACCATTATATATAGACACAACAATTTAAATGGGCTCTTTGGGGTTTGACACCTGATAAAACAATGTTTGGGAGTTGCCCAAAAGACTTGGCTCTAAAATTATCACAAATTCCCAGGCTCATATTGGATGATTAAGCTGCCCTCTCTAATGAATTTCTAAACATTTCACACAAATACTCATTAATTCAGTCTTCTGAAAGGCTCTGGTAACAACAACATGGGTCTCTCACTAGAGAGATATATATTCAAAATAAATGGGAAATTTAACCTCTGCTATTAAATTACACAATAAAATATAATTTGTCAGATAATTCTAAATAAACACTCTGGATAACTAAGGAAGAACCAGATGAATGTTCTATAGGTTTACAAGTAACCCAGCTACTCTAGTGAGCAGAAATACTGAGCATAAGCCCCCTACATCTATTATGGAAAAACAAATCCTGAAGATTCAATTTTGTACACTACATAAAGCACATACACAGAAGTCATTCACTGCTTTCCCATAACAGAAGTGAGCAAACATTTGAACATGCAGTATGCATGTTGAAATTCTTTCCTTTGACCCATAAAATCAGAACCACATATCTACTTTGAGTAAATTTCAGGGTGCTTGGAGAAGAAAAATAGGACAGCAATGGTAAGGCAAATGACCAGGTTTCAATTTGGTATGTCTGCCTCATTGACATCCACTTCATTGACATTGCTTTAACAGAGAAATTGGTTTTCCTGTCTTTTTTCCAGTTCCATAGAGCTTCCAGAAATTATCATGATGGCAGAAGGTTCTTCATTGCCTTTGACATTGAATTTCTCCTTGATTTGTGAAAAGTTGGGTTAGTTCCATGAATCTGCTGTACTCATTCTTACACTGGTAAAAATAACTATTGAGACATTAATAAAAAAATAGTATCTTGGGGGTGGGCATGTAGCCTCTGCTCTTTTATAATCAATGACTTTTGGCCTAAATTTAGTGAGTCTAAAATTTTACCTTGCAATCTAAAATTACTATAGGAATTTAATTCCGGAGTTGGATTTCTGAGGTTGCAAATGTGAACATCTGGCAGCCCATTTCAGTGCCATTAAAAGGATGAGGCCATGAGAAAATGTGGACTTGAATGTTTAACTAAATGTATTTGGGCACACAGTTTTCTCTTGGCTTACCAATAAGAGTTTTTCTGCTTTATACAATATTCTTGGGCCCGAATTCATGCCTATTTTTCTTATTTAGATTCTTCAGGAATCCTGTGACATGCTAATTTGCAAGATGAGCTATAGAAAAAGCTATTTTCAGAGATTATTACTGATGTTATTTGGGGCAAACTGAGTGACAGCTACTATTTCTTCCCTAAGCTGCTGTGAAATTTCGTCTGTTCTTTACCAGTTGGAACCACTCAAAAAATTCACAGAATTATTTATTGTACAGCTCTGGATGATCCTGCATGCTTAAAATTTAGCACAGTAATAGAAGACAGTTGCAATGAAATATGTTATTAAAATAACACTTAGTCAATTTAGGTGTCAGTTTCTTGTTTGTTTGCAAGACAATTCTGCAGATGAACTAAAGCAGCATATCACCACGGTGTTTGAACATTAACTCTTCTTGTCATACAGTGAATAGTCATGTAGTGGAATAAGGATAATGAAATATGTCACAAGAACAAAATCCAGCAACTGTTGAGAATGGGATTGCAAGAATGAAACTTTGGGACACGACCAGAAATGGAGCAGATTAAGTTGAAGTTGGTTTTAGAAAAAGAGGCCTTTCAGTAGATGCTGATATGATAATTGACCATGGGTCAGGCTCCTAGCCAAGTCTGCTGCCCTGGCAAGGTAACTGACAGCTTCTTGCAAAGGGATGTGACAAAAAAGGAGATAAATACTAAAGCTGTGCCAACCTCACTCTGTGCTCCTCAGAGTGTCCAATGAGTCTTTAGCCCAGGCAACAATGCAATTTCTGCACTCTGTGCACCCAGAACTCTGATGCGAAATTCAGACCTTTGAGTGTGAAAGCAGCTCAGTACTACATTTTAGCTATTGTTTTGAAAATCTTAAGCATATGTAGTTTTGTGGTTTTTAATTTTCATCTTTACCTGCATACAAACTATATCTCCCCTCACCCTCCTCATCCCTCCAAGACAGAAAACAGAAATAGTGTACCTTTGGTCTAGTCAAGCCTGGATATTCTGGAAAAAATCAGCTTTTCTGTTTTATCTTAGTCATTGAAGGTTGAAAATAGGACTTATTGTAATTTTTAATCATGGAGTTCTTCCAGCCCTGCCTAACTTCTTGGGCTGTATTCTCTATTTCAGAAAGCGTTGCTGATAAGAAATATTTATATAAAAGGTAATTTAAAAATTATTTTTATAACAATACTGATGTCTCGGTCCTTCTGCGAGCCTCTCAGGAGCCCTGGGCCAGTCCCGAGTCGGCAGACACCGGGGGGCAGCCCCGACATGGCCGACAGCGGGGAGACACTGTCTGTGTGTGCCCCGAGGGTGCTGAGGGCACCTGGGCTGGCAGGGAGACACTCTCTGTGTGTGCCCCGAGGGTGCTGAGGGCACCTGGGCTGGGGGGAGACACTGTCTGTGTGTGCCCCGAGGGTACTGAGGGTACCTGGGCTGACAGCGGGGAGACACTGTCTGTGTGTGCCCCGAGGGTACTGAGGGCACCTGGGCTGGCAGGGAGACACTCTCTGTGTGTGCCCCGAGGGTACTGAGGGCACCTGGGCTGGCAGGGAGACACTCTCTGTGTGTGCCCCGAGGGTACTGAGGGCACCTGGGCTGGGCGCCTGTGCAGCACAAGAGACACCAGAGACATCGGTAGAAGACAAAGGGCCGACTCTTAGCAGGGGTTAATCCAAGGTTTTATTAGGATCCCAAAGCAGCTCCTGCACCTCAGGGGGCCTCCTGCCCAGAGCCCCGGGAGATGTGCCAAGGTCACATTTAAAGGGAGGTGGAAACCAAAAGTAGATAACATTTTACCAACCAATAAGTGACCCTAAGGGATGGATGCTGGGGGATCGACATCTAGGACAGCGTATGGGGCAAGGCTTGGGGGGCTGACCCCTGGCCTCTGGCTAATCACTCAGTGACTTGGACCGAAACTTCTGGATGGAGGGGATGGGATGCTGAGTGATTGACAGAGAGCCAGGCTGGGGGTTAGGGGATGATCTCATCCTGGGAGAGGGATAACACAGGTAAAGGGAGGGGGGTACAGTTTGGGATAAACCATTTGGGAAAAATATGGGAATACAAAACAAAACTACTTCAAAGTATTACAAAGTATAAAAACAAAACTACTTCAAAGTATTACAAAGTATAAAAACGCACTACAACATACTGACATTAACACTAACAGACTGAGGGTTAATGGAATTTATCATAGTTCTGTGAAAAAGACAATTTTCTGGGTAAAAAAAATAAATTGTGAAATCCATGGTTATTTTTGTTATCAAGTTCAAAATAAACATCAATAAGAATGTCAGTGCCTGAAGTCCTTCAGTCCCCTTCAAAAACATATATTTAAATTTGAAAGTTTTGTAATAACAGTCTATGATGGTTCTGGTGTAGTCATCTGGAAAACAGTGGAAGAGGCATATGAAAGAAATGGGAACAACATTGGATAAAACAGCATATTTTACTCTTGTAGAGACAAATAATCAATAATTAGCACTTTCAGGAATCTGGGCAGCTCAGGGACATGGATTACTTAAAAATCAAAGTTCAACAACAGTCTTCATAAAAATTACATCACATTTCCAATTTAAATCCCCAACAGCAGAAATGCAACACAGAAGGCAAAATTCTACAAGGAATTTACCATGGACTCTTTCCTCTAGCATGCCTAAATTCTACTGAAGAACATATCATAAATTTTGCTTTTGCATGAAATATTTTGCTTTCATGGCCTTGATTTGTTAGGTGACATAATGTGGAGTTGTTTTTTTTAGCTGGTTTGTTTGGTTTTGGTTTTAGTTTGATTTTAGATGGTTTGGTTTTGGTTTGTTTTTAAATTAAGGAATCTTTAAATTATCTATCTGGTTTTGTTTCTCACATTTTCAAGGCCCAAAATACGTTCAGAAGAAGAATTTAGATTTGGGGAAAAAAAAAGAATGAAATACAGACTGTCCTGAACTGTAAGACCTCCTCAAGTAACCAAATGATAACATCAGTAATAACTGCAACTAGAATCACATTTTCACCCCAGAGGATTTCTAACCCATTTTCACAAGGATTGAGTCAGACTTTGATTTCAGCACTTTCCAGAAGTATGTAAAAAGTGGCTTCTGTCTGCAGAGACAGATGTTCTAGTGTCTTTCTAAGTCCTCATCATTTATCTCCCAGCACACCAAACCCTCATTGCCAGAGATATAAACAAACAGAAGGACATGAATTCCCAGCTCCTCGGTGGGCAGAGGGGTGATTGAACATGGACTTTTTTTTTCAAGCAATAATTATTTAGAATTTTTTACAAAAGTTTTAATAGATTTCAAAACCACTGTGATATATTTAATATTCTAAGACTGGACATTAAACTGGAATAAGTACATCTACTTATGTGCCTTAGAAAATGTTGGTTACTGATAATATTTCCATCACCTTTCATGAAAACAGAAAAGTTTATTTTGGTTTGAGCTTAACTCTGCACACCACTGCATATTTTAGAAAACTGAGACTGCCTTTAATTTTGAATGTAAGTGCTGTAAGTGAAACTTATTCATACAGGACTAGCAGTGTTTTTGAGACAGATACAGTCTAAAAGTTGGACAAAAGGTGGTACAGAACCATAGCAATGTAATTTAACATACATACTAATTCTTTAGCTACAGTTTAACTTTGTGCTTATAAAAGGTCTCTAACTGAAATTTGAATTACCCAAGTCTTGTGTACTAGGATGATCTATGCATTTAATATACAGGAGATGATATTTTTAATACTTTTCTGCTGATCTGTTTTCAAGAAACATGTGTCTTCAAACATGCATAGCTTACACTAGAGGATGCAGTTCTGTGGAAAAAAAAATTGAACAAGATAAAGGCTTCAGATAAGACTTTTCAATTGCAGAAGTACCAGGCCAGGCCATGTTTCATAGTTTGTTCTTTACTAGATATATGCATAGAGACATACATATGTCTTTCAAGAAAGTCTACAGCTACAAGGGTAATTGCTACACACATCACTTGACATTACTTCAGAATTCTTTGTAGAGTGTGAATTTCAGGAGCGTCACATTTTGCAAAAAAAAAAAAAAGTCCTTAGAGGGAAGATTCATCAGTTCAGAAATCTGCTATAATGGTATTTGTAAGTGAAACTTAAATTAATAGTGTGCAGTTGGGAGAACCAGCAATTCCTTCTTTACCTTCTTAGCTATCTGTATGATGAGTTTAATTAATGAAGCATGTTACACAGATATTCATTAGAAACATTCCTTCACGTGACACTCCATCAGTAGGATGCTAGCTAAAATAAGAATTTAATGCACTTCTTGTTCCTATTAAGGTCACTTGTACCCCCTACACCTCTAGCATAGCATTTCTAGTAAGACTACATCAAAATTAATACCATTGTTTACTGTTCCAGTGCAAATTCCTTTGCTTAATACTTACACCTTCACATTAAACACACTATGGACAGTGTGGAAAAAGACTATGGACAGAGTGGAAAAATGGTTAGTACTGCTCTTCAACACCACAAGAAATATTAAGCATCGCCAGACACGTTACATGTTTATAGCTCAGGTTGCTTTGTTCAGTGTTAGTGTGTACCATCACCAGACACATTAGGTGTTTGAAGCTTAGGTTACTTTATTCAGTGTTAGTGTGTACAACTAGCCTGTTACATACACTTAAATATTTTAGCTGGCCTGGCCTCCAGAGTTTTCTCCCCTTTAGGGAAAAGGGAGGTGTTATTCCAGCTCAGAAATAGATTGCTATCACCACCCAGAGGCCGGCTGTTGGCTATAGCAATTGCTATAGGGCTTCTCCTAATATGATGGGCATCGATGGCAGTGTTGGTGATCCAAAGAAGGTAGCTTGAAAGGCAAATAGTATGAAGGGTTACTCCTTGGGAGCGGATAATGTACCCCCAGAGATTTGAATTGGGGAAGTGGGATTAACAAGAGATACCTCTTGTTAAGTCCACCAGTTGCACAGGTCTGGTAGACGGTCACTGGACTGTACTCAGCCACAGAGTGGGATTGTGAACATCAGTCTAAGGCTGTGTGTGATGATTTCTGAGCAGGAACACACACACAAAAAATTAATCGTGATTCTGTAATAATTTTAAATCAGAATTGTTCTTTTAAGTCAAAATTAGCCTACCCATTATAGAGGTAGGAAATGTAAAATATAATCCTGGGGATACTTTTTAAATGCTAAGATCAACTATGTGTGACCTGACTGGGAGGTTGTGTTCTTCAGGCATATTTGTACAATGCATGCACTACCGGGCATCCAGCAGCGATTTCTGATTTCAGGGCTGTCATGGTGTCAACACTGTTTACAGTATCTGCAAGCTTCTCTTTATTTTCCTTTATTTATTTTAGAACTTTGACTACCAAACTCTGTTGGCAGCAAAAGTCCTGTCAAAGTGATGAAAGTGTGGGCAAAATAATAAAATTGTTAAATTTGAGAACAAGTACATTTTCTTTTTTTTTTAATGTATTTTTAATTTTCTTGATTTGTTGGCATGCTGTAGCAGTAGGGAACTTTGCAAAATGAAATGTCCACTTAGTCCTTCAGGTGTTTGAGTTTTTTTGGGTTTTAACTTCTTTTTAAGAAATAAGTCTCTATTTGTAACTTGAGCATTTTTGGAAATGCCATTATGCTACTTAGTACTTACTTATTTTATGGTATTGTAACACAGATAGGGAGGAGAGTGAGGTGAGATATTTCACACAGCACTGGACCAGAGGGAACTCTGTGACATAATTATATAGGCCTCAGAAACAGAAGCAGCAATAGTTTTTATGCTGAAAGACCATGAGGGATTTTCAAGATGACCTAAAACTTCTGATGAACTTGAACTCCACCCCTCATGTATTTTGAGCCAGGATAATACACTGATTTCATGTATTAAACCTACTGTAGTGGGTAAACAGTCTGTTTCTTCTCATCCCTTATTCCTTTATGTGATAAATTGTTATGTTCCTCTTCTTCTATAAGAACATAACACTAATTCAACAACAATTGCACTAATTCAACAGCAATCAGGAAACAGGTTCATAAATTAATAGTGAATATAAAACATATTATAGAGTTCCTCTTTGCTATACAACATTCTTATAAAGTGAGTACGGAAGAATATCCTGAGTAACCTGTAATGGATAGGGCCATTAAAGCAGTAAAATAATTTCTTAAGTGATAAAATAACATTTGAAGCTGGTGAATGTCTTAGCTGATGTGAAAAATGCATGCATTTTATGATTGGCTTTTTGCAAATATTAAAATGAATATTATATGTGTTGTGTTAGAAAGTAATGCTGTATTAATTCTCTTAAGTAGTGTGTTAAATATAGTTTTAGGTTATAAAAATTGTTAAAATAGAAACGATGCTATGTAGGATACTCTTTTTAAAAAGAAAGGACTTGCAGCGAGATAGCAGCCACAGGACACCTAAATCTTTCAGAGAAGAAGAATTTATGGCCCTCTTATCAGAAGAAATGAACTTCTTCTCGCCTCGAAGGCGCTGTTAGGATTTGGAGGAAGAAGTTGACGATGACCAGACAGAATCCTGTATTTGAATGGAATTTATGCATCATGTGTGAGGTGTATGAATATACAACAGGCTATTGTTTTTAAGGGTTAATCCTTTGTTAACGGGTGTCCTTTTTCGGGATCGTGCTGCCCAGAAAAAGGTATCCAGACGTCCGTAACTCTTTGTCTTTATTGTCTCATATTGTCCTAATTCAGTTTGTCCAAATTATTATTCCTCTAATTGTATTACTATTTTTATAACCATTTTATTACTATTAAACTTTTAAAAAATTTAAAGACAAGTGACTGCCGTTTTTAACAGCTGACTTGTGCATTATAATACTCTGAATCACGCGCACTGAAACTCAAGAAGGATTTCTAAATATATGCCATAATGAGCAAAACAGAAGATCCACTAGAGATGATAGAGACCTTCTGGAAAGCAGAATGAACTTTTTGCTTTCCTGCCGGCACAGTGCGCCTCATTTTATCACTGGTAAGTTTCTCAAAGCAAGAATATCTTTCAAAATAAATACTTGAGGAGTACTCTGGCTACGTGTCCCGCAGACCTGTAAGTCACAAATATTTTGAGGTGTCAGTCTCTTCTTTCAGTCTCTCCGCTGCCTTCGGTCGCTGCCAAGCGCTGACGGGCACCGCCGCCCCGGCCCCGGCCCGGCCGCAGCTTCCCCGACCCTCCGTGCCCCACTCCGGCCGCTTCCCGGAAGCTCCGAGGGGCGGTGGCACCCGGGGGCAGGGCCGGGCCGCGGGCGGGGCAGTTCGGGCCCGCTGTGGGGGCAGTCCCGCCGTGCCCCGCCGGCCCCCGGGAGCCTCTGCCGTTCCGTCCCGTCCTATCCCGTCCGAGGGCGTGTGTCCCCTCTCCCTGGAAGAGAGGGCAGTGTGTCCCCTCTCCCTGGAAGGCCGTGAACGATGGGTTTCCTGGGCAAGCTGGCGGCGCTGCCAAAGCTTAGCGGGGCGGTGGCGGGCCGGGGCGGCGGTGCCTGGCGGCGGCCGGGCCGGCCCTGTGCGGGCGTTCCGCTCCCGCTGCCCCTGCCGGCCCCGGCCACGGCCGCCTCCCGCCCGCCGCCCGGCGGCCGCGCCGCCTCCTCCTCCTCCCGGGCGCCGGGCAAGTACGAGGAAGTTTTTCGGTCTTGCTTGGCGGAGCCCGAGAAGGTCTGGGGAGAAGTCGCCGAGCAGATCCAGTGGTACAAGCCGTGGGTCCGGACCCTGGAGAGGAGCAGCCTGGGGAGCGCCTCCTGGTGAGTGCCCGAGTGCCCGTGCCCTGCCGGGGCCGGGGGGCTCAGCTCGGCTGTAGCGGGGAGAGAGGACTGCCTGCCCCGGGGCTGCGGGTGTGCTGGGCTGGGGTCGTGTGCTCTCCACAAAACTATCCCAGCATCTGTCTGGGATTGTCGGTGTGCCGTCGCTGTTGGAGGAGACGGCTGCGGAGCTTGAAGAAGTTAAATGATTACATTTGGTTAAAGTTAATGATTAAAAGCAGCATGGATTGAGCATGTTGTGGTGAGGGCATGTTAGCATGCACTCTGGCGTGACAGGTGCCTGTGTGTGTCCATGGCTGAATAGTGTGGATGAGTGTGCCTGATGCTCCCCATCCCACCCCTTTTGGGTCTGAATTCGCAATAGGCTGCCGTGAACATGGGAAACCCAGCTTCAAATGCCAGGGAAATCAGGCATATGAACGCACAGGTGTATAAAACCCGTGGCTTTGGAGTTGTTTAATCTCAGATACTGTCTAAGTAGATTATAATTTAGAGGTTTTGGTTAAGGTAATGTTTGGCAAAGGCATTGGCATTTGTAATATATATCTTCATCGGTGACTGGTGAACTATCCTAAGACAGAACATGATGTCCTTCTTATAAATTACTAGATAGGATTTTCAATACTTTCTCAAAGGTAATGTTAAAATTTTGTGTGCCTAAGAGGCACCTTTGCCTCTTTTTAAGCAAGTTTAGATCGTGCTCTTGGGTCTTTTCTCAAGAAGCTGATGCAGAATATAAAAGGCAATGTAGGATAAGGGTCATCTTTGTTTGGTACATCAGTGTTCTTTGCCCTTTTTTGTATTTTTCTGGTTTATTTTTGATTCAAAATGCTAATAGTTCTAAAAATAATTAAAATATTAATAATTCTCAAATCTGTGCAAATTAAAAAAGAGCCAGTGGAGTGGAGCTGGGTTTCTTATTGGTGTCTGATATCATTGCTTGCCACCTCTAGTAGTAAAAATTTATATGTGTTCAGCTAAATTATCAGTAACACCAGCCATGATGGGCTGTGTAACAGTGGATAGATAGGATCCTTTGATCTCAAGGTCATGGCACTACTCAGAAAGTCCAAGTAGGTTTGCCTGCATAATTAGGATCTAGACAAGAGTGTAGAGAACATGTCCTATGAGGAGCTGCTGAGGGAGCTGGGGTTGTTTAGCCTGGACAGAAGGAAGCTCAGGGGAGACCTTATTGCTCTCTATAACTATGTAAAAGGAGGTTGTAACCAGGTGGGGGTCAGGCTCTTCTCCCAAGTAACAAGTGATAGGACCTTAAGAGGAATGGCCTCAAGTTGCACCAGGGGAGGTTTAGATATTAGGAATATTGCATATCAGGAAGAACTTCCTCACTGAAAATGTTCTCAAGCATTAGAACAGGCTGCCCTCAGAAGTGAAGGAACTACTAAACCTGGAGGTATTTAAAAGTTGTGTAGATGTGGCACTTACGGACAAGGTGTAGTGGTGGACTTGGCAGTGCTGTGTTTAATGGTTGGACTTGATGATCTTAAGGTCTTTTCCAATCTAATTGGTTCTGTGATCCTGTCATTAAAGACCGGTAAAGCTCATTGACTGCAGCCTTCCCAACCAGTATAATGAAATCAGTACAGTGGTTACTTTTGAAGGACTAAGGAATGAGAATATTATACATGCAAATGAACATAGTTTTGCTATTAGATTCTGTTAAACAAGTGTGGTTTGATTTGTTGAGCAGGATAAGCTTGTTTGTTTAAAGAAACAGAGGCATTTGTAAAGCATTACTTCTCAGGTGGGAGTTATTTCACCTTATGAGAGGGAAAAATGGGTTTCATTGTCTTGTCTTCCAAGCTCTTTTCTAGCCTCACTTTCTAACTTGCACCTTTCCTTCTCTGTAGATGCAGAAACCAAAATTATCATGTTAATGTGGGCAAATGGCTGAAGGGAGATTTTACAGAAAACAGAGCCAGACTCTTTTCAGTGATGTCCAATGACAGGAGCAGAAGCAATGTGCACAAAGTAAAGCAGTCATATTCCCTTTTTTAATGTGAGAGTGACTGAGCACTGGTACAGAGCTGGTTGTGGAACCTCCGTCCTTGGAGATATTAAGACATGGTCCTGGTCTACTGTCTCCAGGCTGACCTTGTAGAAGCCTACAAGATAAGTGGGGTAATGTGTATGTCTCAAACACCCATAGCCAGAGAGCAATGGAGCCACCCAAGGATTGTTTGTAATAATACTGAGAAAGAACAGGCTGTGGCTGGAGAAGGGGGCCCTAGAGAGGTAGGGCAGCACTTTTCTGGGATAAATGTCCGTGTTCTAGATCCTGGAGATAAGCAAAACACAGTACAGGGCAGGAAGAAGGTTGAGAAATAGGCATAGACTGTAGAGGTATCAGGACCACTGAGGACTGCTGAAGCCCTCTGACCCATTTTCAGAAAGGGCTAGAAGAATGGATCATGCATGCTAACTAATTTGCATAGAAAAAAAGAAACTTATCTATAGAATGGTACCCCCACAAAGCTCAGGTGCCTGTGTGCCTCAGGTCTCTGGACAGATCGCCCAGCTCATGAGCTGGATCAACACTGGAGCCAGGACTCTGGTCATGGAGCAGATGATCTTCTTTTCATTCTTTCAAAAGAAAAGAAAGAAAAGTTTTTTTTCTTTCTCCCTGTCTTTATTTAATCCCTTTTACTTTGCATCCTACCTTTATATAAATCCCACTACCATATTGTTATACTGGGGTATCAGAGTAACTTGTATAGATTTCCATACAAACTGTGTGGAATTTACTAATAAAAACTTCATAAGTTTTTACAGGCCCACTGACTTTTGTAATTCTTTTTGACCATGAGCATTTATGAATCTTAGATTCTGCCTTCCCCTTAAGGGTGGGATGCCACAGACCTGTCTGAGCAGGTGCCCTCCACAGGTCCCTTCCAATCTGAAGCCAGTTTGTGATTCTGTGGCATCATACAAAGGTGCAAGTCTGAAGAATCAACATCAGGCTGTAACTGTTTGTATGCCAGGTACCTGTTGTTCTGTGGATAATAAAAACTTTAAGCAATTCAAATTTGTGTAAACAAATGTCTTAATGTGCAACATGCAGTTTTAGTTCTTTTTAAAATTTCACTTTAATGATAACAGGCTGTACATGATAGAGCTTGTACTTTAATGCCTCTGAAATCCCAAATGGTTACCAGCAGTCAGTGTGCTCAGCAGAATGACAGATGGGGAAGTTCTTTGAATATAAGAGTGAGAACATAGAAGAGGGTCTTTCAGAGGACAGGCTGAAGAGAAAACAGACAATGGAACTCATCTGAAAAAGAGGCCAGGTGTCCAAGCAAAAACAGAGCTTGCTGGCTTAACGGGGTAAAAATGGAGTTCTGGGTCAGAGGTTTACCTTGGAAGCTGTTTATGGGGACCCGAAAAATAGTATTAAAAAGTTCATGGATGTGTGTCTTGAGTTAGAATTTGTTTCCTCTTTTGGAGACATTTTACTAGATCAATTGGAAATACCAATTTTTTTTTCAATACCTTTGCTTTTGGTTGCAAAACCTGAGATGTGCAGAAGCAGATGCTTTTCATATATTTTCCAGTGTAATCTACTTCAATTGAAAAAGCTGAAGGAGGCTGCTACTGTATTTAGAATGTAGGCATAAGGCAATTCTTCCTCTCTAAATACTGTAAGAGCATGAAAGAAACTTGCAACATGCCCCAGTGTGTTTTCTTCACTCTCTGCCACTGGAAATACCAGTATTATGTCAGTGGAATGCAAAATGATTTCCAGAAGGTAAGTGATCAGTGTCACCATCCCCTGACGTGTTTTTTTTAAGCAGTAGTCCCAGGTACTCTTCTAAACTGCATCAGTGGCTGATACAGCACAAAACATCTGGTTTTGCCTACATAAAAACTAGTAAGATCTATGAAGCATGCTTGCTCAAGAAAAGGATGAAGGAATTGAAATTGTTTGATCTAAAAGCCAAAATGGAGACCTGGGTTTTAAACCACATAAAATTTGGCAAAGAAGTTGAAGGAAAAACTTCCTTGAGCTGACTTTCAACAGGTCAAAACTGTCTTCAGTTGCAACGTGGGAAACATAATCTTTAGATGTTAGAGAGAAAAATCTTTTTAATGCTAAAGTTGGTGAAACACTTGAACAGATTATTTTGGAATTTGTGGAATGCCAGTTAAAAGGATTAAAACAAGTGTTTATTTGGGAATGTGGAAACAGTTTTCTCTAACGTGCAGACAGAGGGCAATTTTGCAACATATTTTTTGCTCTGATGCTACGACATATGTGCAATATATAATCTCCTTTGAATTTTGGAAGTGTTGCCCAGATTGCTATTCAAATGTTGCTTACATTTTCAAAACTGTGTCAGGGTCAATTTACATAATAATATATCAAATTATCTGATATTGTCTAACATTTTATTCAGCTTCTACTCTCATTTGATGTAAAAGAGTGCATGTCTGCTTTTCTGGTCCTATCAGAACCTCATTCCTTCTCAACAGGGTAACAAAGCTCTCACCACACCTTCCAGATAGTCTTGGTTTTTGAATAAACCTACAGTTATATCTCTTTCACACACTTGTTTGTGATTGCTAAAAATTCATGTTGGTGTTGCCATGTATCTTTAGAAGAATCAAAGCTCTCATGCCTGCTCATGTTTTGACCATTTTAAGTGAATATGCATGGCCCAGGTACTGTGTTCCCTTGTTAATATCATCCTACAGTAATTTGGTAGAAAAACCTGAATCTTACCCAACTTTTATGACAGTAATACAGAGTTTCTCTGTATTATGCGAAACAATTCCAGATCCTTTATGGTTCATATTGTTTTCCTTTTAGGGGAAGGGTTTTGTAGACTTTTGTACAGGATGGTTTGTGACTTTGATGGTCCCCCACTTTCTCCTTATTAATGGTATTGTAAAGGAGTTGCAGTAAGATAACTGCATCCTAAACATCCTAACTGTTTTTAATTTCATAATTGTCATTTTTAGACAATTATGAAATTAAAACCAGTTAATTTATTATCCCATAGCATCTCTGTATGGATATAAAATAATATATAAAATATCCTGATTTTATATTATAAAGCAGTCCTTTACTAAACATGAGAAGTGAAGAAGGAAATACTTTTTTTTAACTAGTAGTAGGTTACTTTAGGCCATCTGTTATTTCTAATTGCATTATAATAATATGTTACCCCTGTACAGTTGTCCCTGTAGAAACTTTTGGAAACTCTCAACTGTGTGTTTTTTGTACATTGCTAGTTTTGCTTCACAGATATACATGCAGATAGAAAAACAAACAAATAGGCATGATTTAGTGTGAACTTTAACTTTTAGGTCCTGTGTCATCTTCCAGTAAATAGAATTGTCTTTGTAACTGGTACCTTCCATATTATTGTACTTTTGAGGATTATGCTGCACTTGAATTTTTTTCTGTATAAAATGACTAGAAAAGTGAAACCTAAGTTTGTGAAATGTTTTTTCAATTGGAAGATAAGAGTTTTCTGTAAATGAGGCTGTGACTCATATCACTTTACAGAAAATTTTGAGTTGCTGATATAAAAGAATGTTGTCAAATGCATAATAATCATATGATCTTATAACTTGGGATCCCTTTCATTTAGCTACAGATGCGTGTATGTCTAACTGTTATTGCCAAGAGATGAATAAGACTATTTTGGGTCCTGAACCTGTTCTCTTTGAAAAGGGTACTTGCTTGTGCCAGTACAAAGTAGGATAATAGCATGTTTTCATAATGTCAAATTAATTTATGTGAATTTATGCTTTTTCTGTGATACCGCACATATAAAATCAGTGTGATTAATGCAAAGTAAGTTAAACCAAGACCAAGGTTAGCAGAATCTTAGTTAATTCAGTTAAGATACAGTACTTTAACGTCTCTATTTTCACTAACAGTCTATTTTCACTAATAGTATTTAGCTTGTTGAGTCAATCATGAGGTTACAGAATAGAAAAGAACTTCCTGAAGTGAGCATAATGTTTTGAGAGCTATGTTTTAATTGAATGCTCTCATTCCTTAAAAGAAAAACACAAAATGAAAAAAAAAAAAAGTTGTCTGAGGTTGGAAGGCTAGCTATTACATATTTCATACTTCTTTTGTAGGTTTGTAGGTGGAGAGCTGAATATCTGTTACAACGCTGTAGATCGTCATGTTGAGAATGGACGAGGAGACCAAATTGCCATTATTTATGACAGTCCTGTAACAAATACCAAAGACAGAATAACATACAAGGAACTTTTGGACCAGGTATGTTTCAGAATAACCTTGTTAATGAGAAGGGGCAATAAATATTGCACAGTAGGTAAATACCAGAGAGGTAGAAATGATCTACCTCACTAGTTTAGTTCTTTTGCTGTGCTCGGTATTGACTTATAAGCTTTGCTACCTCTGCCAAACTATACTGCATCCAATAGGTTTTGATGCAGTATTTCCTCTTTGTCTTCTGCAGTTTAATAACTTTTTCCCCTGGTTGGTTTAATTTTTAAGTTGTCTGTATTTGATTTCATTTTCTTTTCCCCTAACAGATCTTAATTAAAAGGTTAATCATAGCATTAGTTAAGTCTCTTGACAGTTGCTGTGATGAGCAAAGGTACAGTTCCATAGAAATTACATGTGTACCTTGGCTGTTGCTGCACATAACTGAGTGTAAGCCTAAATGAAATTTAACTGGGGGAACCCCAAAGAAAGCTGCATCACTTGCCCCTGTGTAGGCTGTCATGAGGGTGCTGGTGACCCTTCTGTCTGGAAGCTGTGAGGATTTTGACTTCCCTGTTGGCTGAAGTAGCTTGTTCCTGATGAGATTGTGAACATCCAGTTCTGCATCAGCCCATTCAGGTTTACTCTGTGCCTTACCATGGGTTGTTGCCACCATGGGTGTTTGCAGTCTGCCCCGTTGAAAGTTCTTAGCTCTCAGGGCTGTCTGCTGGAGGTTTGCCCTCGTGCTGCTACTCTTGTTTAGCTGTCTTTTTTCTTCCAGTTACATGTAGCAGTTGAACTTAAAATTGAGTACAAGGAAATGGTGGAGTTTGACTTGTATTTTTCCTTAACGTGTTTCAATGTGCAATGTGGATTACTTTGAATGTAACAGACAGTGTACTTAAGATATGCATGTACTGTCTGGAGTAATGTGAGCCTGTGGTTTAAAATGTGAAATGAGGTCAGAATACAGTAATTCTGTTTGTGAGAGATTTATTCCACTGTTGCAAGAAAAGAGAAGTCATACAGCTACAAAGAAATTATAAACCTGTTATGCATTCTACCTTTTAAGGAAAATATAGAAAACATGTAATCCTTACCAGGTTTCTTTTTATTTGGACACAAATCAAAAAAACATCATAATATACGGTATGCTGGAGCTGGAACAACTAGCTCTGGTGTTTTAAGGAGTCAGAAGACTTTGAAAGGATTCAACTCCTTACCTATTTTTATTTATACTAATATATATAAGTACAATTAAAATTTTCTATATACGATTTTTGAATTGTTTGCCTTCAATAATTATGATATATACACAATATATATACAAATAGATGTGTATATATGAAATCAATCTATATATATGTTGCATATAATACTTGGTTAACTTTAATGCAGAAATGCAACATTTTAATGTAAGTTATATCAGGTGAACTTGCTTGGTAGAAATTTCCTCTGAAAAGAACTTGAAAAGTAGCCTTTTTTCTGCTTTTTAAGCTTGATATTATATTAAGTCTCCTAAGTTTATGTCTCTGTAAGTGTATTGATACTCTTAAGACATGGCAAATTTGTGCAAAGTGAGAAAATTTTGCTAGTTGACATATACATCCTTTCATCTACATTTCTTCTTACAGAGCATTGCAAAACCAAGTGGAAGAACTGGTTTAAGTTTTCTGGGGTATGTAGCAGAAGTTCATTCAGAAGTTCATTATAATCTTGCTGGAGGCTGAGTCCTATCTAAGTACTAATTCTGAATTCTCTACTGTTTGCTCTTAATGAAAAGCAAATAAATGTGAAAGGCAATATTTGATATTAATAGCTTGTCTGTTGAAGCTTTCTGGTCCACTTTTGTAGACTAAGTTTAATTTAGTTTATCTGCCAGCTACCAGACTCCTGAAAACAAAAGTAACAAAGAGATCTGCTGAAAATGGGAGGGGTGTAGGCTGTAGTATTTTTTCATGGATCTTATAGGTCTAGGAGAGTTTAGCTTGCATTGATGGATTCTATGCTTGTGTGTCCCAGTCACTGTTCAACCCAGGAAGGTTTGGAATTCCTCTTTTGAGCATTTTGAATGGGATTTCTGGTTTTGCATCTTTTAAGACAAATTCTTTTGGCATGGACCAAAACTGCTTTTGGTAATTGCTAGGAGCTGAGAACTGAATGACTTAGAAACTTTAGCTGCAATACAGCTGTAGTATTTGGTTGCTGGGAAAAAGTAAAACCATGCTTACTGGTCCATGCCTTTGATAGAAGTGCAATTTATGCTCTGGTCTTTCAAGCTGAAAGCCTGCTTGAGCTTCTTATTATATCACTTGGTCTCAAGTGATTTTATTACTGAAATGTCAAATATATTAAAGTGAGTGAGCAGTCTTAAACTTGAAGAGAAGTGGAGAAATAGCATGTTAGTTTTTGAGTGATAAAGTACACTGCACTGTATTTATATAAATCATAAATGACAGCACATTGTAACAAAGTGTTAGGTTTCATGACTTTTAACAGTTTGATGAAATGTCAGTACTCACTTTTCCACCTTCCCCTTTTTTTTTAGAAAGAGTGATTGCTTGGTTGTTTCAGGGCTCCCACATCAATCTGAAGGGCAATGTAAACCTGCTTTACAATGTTCCCCTGTCTTCCAAATAGTTGCAGATAGAGACAGTGTTTTATTGTACAGTCCCAATGTTCCCTGTCTGTCAGAAGGATGAGGGAAAGGGCACAAGGAAAATCATAGATAGCTGTGTATTGTATTGGATTGCTGTCTTCAGTGGCATTACAGTCTTTAGAGTGGGGAAATCAGGTGCAGACAAGTGATTACTGGGTTTGCACAGGTGACATGTAGTTCCTGTCTGCAGTATGCTGTACACACGTTCTGCTTTAAATGCAATTTAGGTATGATTGATTTCAATAAAGATTATGTAAGTACATGCAGATCTCTTTGCTGTCTCCCTCCTATACCCAGGAACCAGTTATATGGCTTGTTTACAGGCACTGGGAGTCTTCTATTTAAAAATTACTAATTATGGTCATTAAATAATGTTTTTTTCCTTTAGCAGGTGAACATTGCCTTTTTCATAATTATTAATAATATTTTATGAAATAATGATGATGATAATGATAATGATAATAATAATAATACTTGTCCATTGTGTTTAACTATTTATTGCCCACACTTACAGTGACTATAAAAATACTCATTAAATGTTCTTTTCATTGCCTCTGGCCTTTTGTCAGCACTCTGCTTGAGAGTCACAAGCAGAGAAGATAGTGATTAGCTCTTTTGTTTCTTTGAGAGAGGGTGATGTTCGCTCTGTGTTTGAAGATTTTAATGTTTTTACACTAGGAATTACAGAAAAACAATTTACCTTTGGAAGTAGAGTTGTTATCTTTATTTACAATTACTTTCACTAATTATATCTAGAAATGACTGTAAATGCTGGGGGTATGGCAATATATTCTAGCTTTTTACATGTCTAGTCTTTGGATTTTGTTGAGTTTTGATAGTTTATATCAGTTTTATATTAATTTATATTAATTTATTAATAAGTCTAGCATTAAATATATTTTCTCTTGAAAATCAGTAATATTTAAGATATCTGTTCCATACTATCATATAGATACCTGTGTTTGTGTGAGTTTTCGCCTTGGTATGGTGATGACTTTGCCTTACAAACATGTTATTTCTTGTGGTTGAAAATAACAGCACAGATTTATGCAATGCTTACAGGAAATGGAACTTACGCAGTATCTTCTGATGCAAGAGTGCCTGCTTGGGGCTTCTGTGTTTCCATTTTCTTAAATCCTGGGGGAGAATGTAGAAATGTGCTGTTTGATTGTGGATGAGCTGCAAATTTAATGCAAAGACAGAGCAGATGCTCCTGGAACTTCTGGATGTTACTGTCTCAGGTTACTGAAAGTCTGAACGTGTATTTCATTGAAGAGAGAAACAGTGAGGTTGGAGGTGGATATATAAGAGTAATATGGGAGCAGAGGTGCAGGAAATAATGTCATTAGGCAGAGAGGTACAACAGTAGAAAAGACCACTTAAAGCCAGCCTTTGATATGCACAGAGTGATCCATGATGCTTCTTCGCTTGGGTAAGTCCATCACCATAGCTGATTTAGTATTGGGTATTTTTAGATGTTCTTAGTGCATAGAAAGCAGTTTATGTCCTTTTCAATATATTTATGAGGATTCTAGGACTGAATGTAGTGGCTCTTTAAAAAGAGAAAACTCAAATTTTTAAATACTATAAAAGAAAGCATTTCTTTCAGAAGATGCCACATTGCCATGCCACAACAAGCAGGTTGGGACAACTTCACAGTGCTTGTCACAGGCTCCCATGCTCACTAGAATCCAGCTTACTATGTGGTAAATACTAATGAAATATTCAGTACTACTTTTATGACCAAATATTGTGTACTGTCAAAATAATAAATATTTTCGCATGGTGTTACAGGGGCATTGCTGCTGACCAGTCTATAGCATTTTGTGAGTTCCAGTCCTTTGCTACTGTACATAGTCTCTCTTAGGTTTCTGCATAGCAAAAACGAAATCTGACAGTGAGAGCAAGAATTGATTTTAAACCTAGATATTTAAACCTAGATAACATTCTGAATTTATGTTTCCCTTTGGTTCAGAGTATAAGGTCTCTTGTCTTAGGTTGAGAAGTTTATGAGACTGCAGTAAAGAAAATACTACAACATATTGATTTGTTTCAAAGTTAGCTAGATAGGACAGAACTTATATTATGAAATGACCTGTTTACATTAATTCCTCAGAGCTAAAATTGAGAAATATAAACTGTTACCTGAATAAAGGAATGACTGGTAGGCTCTCATTTAAAAATTTGCTAGACATTGCTGTTGATTTTTTTTTTTTTGGCTGTACTGAGTACAATAATTGGTCTCCTTCCATTTTTATTTTATGAAAGAAAAATGTCTTAGTAGGTTTTTTGCAAGAAAGAAATTGTCTTAAATTTACTGAACCTTGATTACATCACATCAGCTTTCTTTATCCTACTGGCTTGTCTCTTTGATGTCGTGCATCTGTTGACTGTACGAAAATTTTTCTAGTGGGGCAGCAGCAGATCTGGAGAAACTTTAAATATGAATGTTTTGTCAGTACAGGTCTCCAAGTTAGCTGATGTCATGATCAAACATGGTGTGAAGAAAGGAGATCGTGTGGTCATCTACATGCCCATGATTCCACAGACCGTGTACTGTATGCTGGCTTGTGCGAGGATAGGAGCCATCCATAGCCTGATTTTTGGGGGATTTGCATCTAAAGAGCTTTTGGTTCGCATTGATCATGCAAAGGTAATAACCTGTTTGAAGCAATAAACACCATTGCATTAGTTACTCCTATTAGTTATTGTCAAAAACCCGTTCTTTGGATTTTTTCCCAGACAGGATAACATTTCTCTTTGTGTGGCACATGGTTTGTTTATAATACCTATTGTTGCGATATGAGCAAAGTACTACGTCTGTGCTGAGGTTGATACTTGTATAGCAGACATGGAGTGAGCAATTTAGACCCCTTCTACAAAAGCAGGAGTTTAACACACTGTTGTTTGCATAGAGTGTACTTTGTTCTCATGTTTGTCAATCTTTTTCTACTAAGCATCTCCTTAGTATTGGCTTTTGGTTCAGCATTTTCATCAAATGTATGAGGAAAATTCTGCCAAACCTAAGTGGTTTCACTGGCTTGTCTGATGTTAGGCATATTAGGTAGTTCATTTTTTCAGCTATGTTATGATTTAGGAATGGTATTCCCCAATCTATTGTTCTCATTGAAACACTCCAAACCTTATGTTGCTTGTTCTCTCCCCCCTCTCCCTCTTCCTCCCTGTGATGGGATGAAGAGGAAAATTGGAGGCCTAAAAGGTAAAGATCAGGTTGACGTAAGAACGATGTGCTAGAAACAGCAATGAAATAAATGAACAGTAGCAGCAACAATATTGATAGCAGAGTGTACAAGAGAGGCAAACGATTCACGCCATGCTGAACCCACACTGCCCCACCACACTCTCCAGAAAGGAGCCATCCCTCTTGACAGCTATGGAAACAGTTGTCCTAAATAAGTGACTGTGCTGATTGCATAATTAATAGAGATGAATGCTTTAAAGGCTCCTGTGTTCGGCATAAGTTGAACTTGTTTATAAAGTGTTATGATGTCTGTGTTACTGAAATGAAAATAGTAGTTGACTATTCTTAGTACCTTATATAGGCATATTAGTAGCTTGCTTAGTATGCGTTAGTTTCAAACCAGCTAACAATGGAATGGCCTATTCTTGTTTTCCACTAGTGAACAAGGTAAAGTCTTTTGTCACCTTGATCAGTCACCTAGCATTCAGACTCTCTGTTGTAGTCATCTTATCATTCATCTAAGCAATTAATGTTACTTAGATGTATAAACCAGAAGAGGATTTTGTGTAGGGTTCAACTCTCCAGGATTTGTGGAACTTTTATGTAGATTTCTGTGTGCCGAAATGCTTTTTAGATGACTGAAGTTTCAGTTTTATAAATATTTGTAAATAGAGAGTTGAATGCATTCCCCTCTCTCCTTGATGCTTTAACAAAGATGTTAATAAAATGGCCAAAATGGTTTGTTGGAATGATGAAAAAAGGCTAACGACAGCTCTCTAGTTTTTCCTTTCTTCCCACTTACACATTTTTCTAACAAGCTATAAAATAATGTATAAGAAAAAAAAAAAAGCTTTAAAAATGGAGGTTGCTACAAATACAAATTATGTAACATGTTTACTTTAGAGTATTTTGTAATTATTGACTAATTAATCCCAATGGTTTTTCCTCAGGGGATAAAAGGGAGACAGCGCAATAATCATAATCCTTGCTTCATGCATTAAAATGAAAAGAGAGGAAGTTAAAATTTTCTACCAAAGGTCACATAGCAACTCTTTTGAAGAGTTAGCTATATAATTATTAGCTGCAAACCATGAACTAAGTCCTAATTTACATTGCCTTTTAGTTTCTTTAAAAGGCAGTATTATGGATGATTTTTGGTCCATCTGATGTATAATTAAAATGTGAGTAAGGGAGGCATATCCTCAATCTAAGTTTCGAAACATGCTCCAATTTTCAGCGTGACAAAGCTTTCACGATAAGTGAATTGCACACTCTTGAGGCTGCCTGTAAGTACCTGTAATAGACAGTAAAAATGTTGAATAAATAAAGCAGTTGCACGATAAGCTAACCTTTTTATTAGGCTTTTATGTGAATTGGTTTAGATGCTGCAGTACAGGACCTGATATTGGTAAAATTAATTAGAAAGCGTTAAAGATGTGCAGTGGAAAGCTGGTTGTTAAGATGATCTTGTAGAAGAAAGGTCAAACTTCATACTCTGTTGGAAAGTCTGAGTGAAAGAAATAACAAGCACTTTCTGGCGACTATGAAAAGGTACACTTGGCCAGCTTAGACTAATTTATCTTGAATTTTAAATAGGTCTGGGAATGCTGCAAAGTCCTGCAGCTGGTAATTTCTACTTGTGTCAGATTGGCAGTTACAGGCATTCTGCAGTGAATTGTGATGAAGTGATACAGAGCATGGAAACAGGATTTTTTGTCATCTTTCCTTTTACTTCAGTCTGGGAATATATAATTTGTAATGTTAAAGCAATAGGTAGTTTCATACAATCATGGAACAGTTGGAAGGGACCTTTAAAGGTCATCTAGTCTGACTTCCCTGCAGTGAGCAGGGCATGTTCAGATAAATCAGGTTGCTCAGAGCCCTGTCAGACCTGACATTGAATGTTCCCAGGGATGGAGCATGTATCATTTCTTTGAGCAACCTGTGCCAGTATTTCACCACCCTCATTGCAAAAAATGTCATCCTTACATCTAGTTTAAATATACCCTCTTATAGTTTAATACCATTACCTCTTTGTCCCATTGCAGCAGACATTGCTCATGTCCAGCTTTTCATCCACCAGTATCCCAAGTCCATCTTGGCAGCACTACTCTCAATCCCTTCATTCCCCAGACTGCATTGATTTTTGGAGGGCTTGGCCTGGCACAGGTGCAGGACCTTGCATTTCTGCCCTGTTGAAGCTCATTAAGTTGTCATGGGCCTACTCCTTGAGCTTGTCCATGCCCCTCTGGATGGCATCCCCTCCTTCAGGAGTGTCAGTTGCATCACTTGAGGAGTATTAGAGAGTATAGAAGAATTTGTAGAAGGCGTCTTTACAACAGAATAAAATGTTGGTCTTGTACCAGCATCTTTTACTATTGACACTTGCTTTATCTCATTTCTACTTCATAACATTGCTGTTTTTTTTTTCTATAGCTCACCAGCTATGTAGTTTCTTCTCCAGCAGACCCTTGAACTCTTGCTGTTTTTTCTTCAGACTTGTTAAATGTCTGTCTAATCTTAACATATAACTACATGGAGCCACAGAAGAGGTAGGAAATGGGTGTATGAAGGCAACATGGGAGCAGAGGTGCAGGAGAAATAATGTCATTAGGCAGAGAGAAGAAAAGCGCAGTTAAAACCATTAGTGGGCCTTTGATTTGCCTGGAGTTATCCGTGATGCTTCTTCACTTTGGTAGTACATCACCTTAGCTAATTTAGTATGGCTTACTTTTAGATGTCCTTACTACATACAAGGCAGTTGATGAGCAGAGGTGGGATCATCTACAAATTACTATAAAGCTAGTGATAACAAAAGTCTTTCATCTTAACACTTGAATAGGACTGTGCATCTTTTATTTATTACAGTCTCACTAAAGGGTGGCCTCCCAATGAATTTTCAGCTTAACTGCATTGTATTGTATCATCTTCTGTTAAATCAGTGCATTCCAAAAAGGAAAATCAATGAATGCTGAAATTTTAAAGCTCATCCAGAGTCTTTATATTGAATACACGCCAATTAGGGATCTTTCCTGAATGACAGATTTGGACAGGAAACATTTTATTATTGCACAAGAGAACTATTTAATCTGTGCTTTCTCTGCTGAATTTAATTTTGCCTTAACTGTGACACTGTGGTTTATGCCTACTTAATGGGATTTATGCTAATGCATACAATTAGTAAACTAGCTTGATCAAACTGAGCACCATATGATAAATACATTTCTAAAACTTCAAAACAACCGAGATTGAAGACTCATTCTTTTCCAAGTAAAATATGTTTTCTAACACATAGTTTCTTTCGTGCTACCTTTTCTCTCCTGAAAAACAAAAAAAAAAAAAAAACCAAGCTTCGGACTGAAGTGGAAATAGCTTCTATGCAGATTTCTTCACTTAGGCAGTCTTACAAAAAAGCTGTGGTTAATTTCTTGAAAAAGATGTGAAGTCTACATTTGTAAGCAGATATTAGTCTAAAAAGCCCCAGATCCATACAAATCTGCTTTTTAGTAATTTTGCACCCTCAGTCCTTCAACCATCTCTTGAAAAACTCTAGCCTTACTTCCCTCATGTGCCTTATGACTTTTGCTTATTCTCTTCCTGTATTTCTAGTTTCTTGCCATCTCTTGTTTGCCTTGTTTTCCCTCTTTCTTCTCCTTTCTGTCCTGTGACTTTCATTGCAGGCTGTGAAAAAGCCAGCAAAGCTCTTCAGCTAGTATTGAAATGTGAAATTGGAAGCATTAGGTAGAATGCAAAACAGTACAGCTAACTGTTGACATCACTGCACCACTCTTCCTTAGTGGAGGAGCTGAGATGGACAGGGGTTTCTCTGTGTTCATTAATATTTATGGAACTAGTAAGAAGTTAATACTGTTGATTTCTTACTCAAATGTGTTTGAAAACAGTGAAGTGTCAGAAGGTATTAATGTTCTTCCAAAGAAAAAGCAGACGCATGGACAGCAAGATCACACAAGCTTGATTTACTCTAGAAAACTGATCTAACCCCTGTGTATAGTTATGTAAAGATAAATTGTATATGTTGAATTTAATAAAAAAAATTATTAGGTTACATATCTAAAGTACATTGCAAATGTACATATTAACTCTTCTCTTTTCAGCCCAAACTTATTGTAACAGCAAGTTTTGGAGTAGAACCGAAAAGGAAAGTGGAATACATATCTCTCCTAGAAGCAGCACTGGCAAGGGTACAGAGCAAACCTGATAAAGTTCTCATTTACCAGCGACCTAATTTGGTGGGTGTACAGTCGTACTGCCTTTATGTTAACCTTCACTTATTTGTGTAGAGCATGTGCCTTTACTTTTTTGCAAGAAATATTTTACTGTATTTTTGTAGTTTGTTTTTTTATTTTAAAGGTGAGCATTATATTCATAAGATTTAAATACAAAATAGAACTAATGCAGTAGAGAGATTACAGAAAATTGAATAGTACTGTATAAAAAATTTGAATAGTACATGTTTTTTTAATGAATTACATTTATTCCATGTGGTTTTCTTTTGACAATTTTCTTATTTTCAATGGGCAGGGCCATGTTCCTCTTACCAAAGGTCGTGATCTCAACTGGGAAGAAGAGCTTGCAAAAGCCCAGTGTTCAAAATGTGTCTCTGTTCCCTCAGACCATCCTCTTTATATTCTGTATACATCTGGAACAACAGGTTTGCCCAAGGTAAAGGACTATCAGTAGTCTAAGTGTCTGTGACCAACTATTTGCAGTTCCCCATGAAAAAATATTTAATTGAAAAGGTTTAAAATGTTTGCCAGGGCACAATGTTGTAAATTATATGCATTCTACAAATGGTTTAATCTCATTTATTCACATTTCACTATTTTAAAGGCAGTGTCTAGGAATAAATAATGTTTTTAAATTTAAACAGTAGTAATATAAAGATAAGATGCATTTTCTTCAATTGTTTATACAAAATAAACTTTTGAGGATAGCAGAATGTCTTATTCAGTACTATCTTCTGTGTTTTAACTTTCTTAGATAAGCATAGTATAGTTACTTAATGACAAGACCAGTTAATATATCACTTGTGTGATTGCATTTATTGCTGACTAATATTGTTCATTATTTACATATTAGCTAATTTTCTTGTAGATAAGATGTACTGAATGACATTACAGATTAAATGAAATAAAGCATGTTCTGAATGCTTCTGTTACTGCACAGTTCTGAGTACATAATACCCTGAAAATAGAAGTTTAGATTAAGTGAAAATTAACAAAGGGTATTTGAAAATGTTTGTTTTGAATGTAAATTAGTTTTAACAATGTATTTTTAAAGGATTGTATTTTAAAAGTTAATTTTATGAGTGTTTGCCTGGTACTTAAAATGCTTTTTTACAATGTGGAAGAGAAGCTGAATATAATTTTCTGGCAATAGTCTTGCCACCACTGATTCAGACAGTATCACACATCCTGGAGAGAACATTTATACTGCTAAAAATTATTTAATGGCGTTGCCTAAGTTGTCTAAAGTTCAGAATCTCTTAGGATGTAAGGGAAAACAAACATCAATTTTGCTGAGAAAAATGTCTTCTGCTTTTACCTTCAATGTGGGCCCTTGAAAGCAACATATATATCCTAAATCATACAGTTGTATTGTCAAAAAAACCAAGATAAGATCCTTTGTTGCAATGGATATTTTCCTTGAGTGGGTATCAATAGAGTATCTCAGAGGTAATAGGTCTCAGAAGTTTACTTCAATGTGTTGTCCCTGCAGAGAAAAATAAAGATACCTTGAATCAATCACCCTTACAAGAGAGAGATTTTCAACTAAAAGTAAGCTACAAAAAGTAACTCTCAGTGAATAAAATTGCTTTTTTATTCATCTAATTTACTTAATTAAAATGGTCATGCAGGTAAAACTACATGAATTTTTTTTAGGATTGGTTATGACCATCCTAAAAACTTTTGTTGATCTCAGAACAGAGGCTAAGTTAGAAGCTGAGTTGAATAAAGGCAGTCTCCTGTCTGAAATTGTTGAAGTGTTTGTAAACCATTCTCTGCCTTAGCAATCTCCATTTTAATGAGTTAATGTATCTCTGCAGTCCCTCATTTCTTGGATGAGGCCTGAAAGTGCCTATTTCATTCTATTAAGTACATCAAGAGAATATACCCTGCCTAGCACAGACAGCTGCATTGTAATGTCTGCACACTGCTTATTTGTTTGGTCCAGTGGGTTTCATCTGAGTTTTAGTTCAGGACACCAGGACGTAGTTTCTTTAATTCTTTCTTCTAGGAATAATGTGCTAGAAGGTGATGGAATATATATTGACCATACTAGTATTGCAAAATATGTCTAAAAGTTTCCTGTTAATGATGTTCCAGAGCTGGTTTTTGGTTTACCAAGGTGCATGATGCTGTTGATGACCTCTCATTCTAATTTTCAGATCCCTCTTTTAGCTCAAGACTGGGGTGGTATTCATTTAGCATTCATGCGTGCTGGATAGTAAACTTTCAAGAATATACTCTGACATCTTTAAAAAGAGTCAGAGCAAAAAGGGATATTTGAGGGAGTAATTAACCCCATTTTTTTCAGGGATCATCTACTTTGCAGGTGTGAAGATGATATAGATAAAGTAGGCAATGAGTTTAAAATATGCCTAGCATTGGGATGGTACTGTTTAAGTGAGGTAAATACTTTAACTCTTATTTTTTGTCAGTATATATTAACTGAATATTTGTATATCCAACTTTTATGAGAGAATTTTAGCTTTGTTAGTTATCTTCTGAATGTTTGCTTTATTGTATGTTTGGTTTTAGTTTTCAAAAATTACTTTAGTGGAGGTGCTCACATGTTCTTGTTGGAATAGATCCTTTTCTTGAGTAAGAAGTATTGAAGTTGGACAACTTTGATTCCATTGCTGCTAAATCCTTAGCATTTAATTGAACACAGCATTATGATTGTATCCTTCAAATCTTGATCTTAAATACTCAAATTTTCTCATTTAGGGTGTTGTGAGACCAACTGGTGGCTATGCAGTTATGCTGAACTGGACCATGTCTGCTGTATACGGCCTCAAACCTGGTGAGGTAATTCTATTTAAATGTCATGTAAATTTCTTTTAATGCCTTTTATTACTCCTAACTATAATTTTATTTATATTTAATTTTAGGTATGGTGGGCAGCTTCTGATTTAGGCTGGGTTGTTGGTCATTCCTACATTTGCTATGGACCTCTCCTTCATGGTAATACTACGGTTTTGTATGAGGTATGAAAAAACCTTCTAAAAAGTCTAAAAAACCTTCCTTGGAAATGGCAGCATCTCCTTCAACTGATGATCCAGATGATCCTGTTTATGCCTGTCTATTCTTCATGCCACAGATATTTAAATTGTGTGTGTATCTTCAGTGTTTATACTCTCCCACCTATTGCAGTAATTTTTAAAGAAAACTTACTTCACTGTCCTTGAAGCTTGTCTACATTTGTGTGAAGGGTGATGGTTAGAGGCATAAGGAGCCCTGAAACAACAGAACTAGAAATGACAGATGTGGAGTGTACCTGTGTTATTGATTAAACTACCTTTATTTTGGAATTAGGAGAGGGCGTTGTGTTTTGCATGTCTTGTGATGAAAAATACTTAGTGGAGCTTAGTTGGATGCAACTGAGAACTGTATGCTTGGAACCAGAACTTCTAATGAGAGTTGTCTCTTCTTTCCTCTTTACCACTCAAGGAAACTGAACCCAAGACACAGATGACATTTGGGACTTAGTCCTTCTCTTCAGGGGATGAAAACTAGTGGAGGGGGGAGAGGAGACTAGTCCAGTTAAGAGTGGCCTGGGGCATCCTTACTTTGCTGCTCAAAAAAGTAATCATGATGCCTTACATTGTTATTTTTACAGAATTTATTGCTGATTGTTCTGAGTAACAAAGAGCAAAAACTTCACCCAGTAGCAGAAATGCGCATCGTAGACTTAAATATTGTATTAGCTTGAGTATTAATTACTATAGTCTAATTAATGTTTAAATACCTAATAGATGTTAATTAGATTCTTCATTCTAAGGGGATTAACTCAGCACTACCACAGTAGTTAAGCAGAAGAGGAAAGCGGTGTAAGAAAATTGGCAAGCACTTGCAGATAATAAAAAGACTTTGGTAGTTTTATAGTGACTGTTTTTGAATACTGACAATGTGCTAGGCCACATTAAAATTGTTGCATGAATTGTCAGAAGAGAATCACTGCAATGAAGAGGTTTTCATTCTTGCAGTTGTAGAGTACGCCAAGAAGGAAGTGAAATAAGGAGTCCTTCAGCATTTTCTGTTGCACAGTCATCTTACAGTGAAGTTTTATCTCCATGTGAATGCATGGGGATCAACGTGATTATTTTTTTAACAGTAAACATAAAGAAAAATTAGAGTTAGTATCAAGTTGACATACATATCTGCTTTGTCTTTATTTGCTCTTGGTGAGATCTTATTAAAAAGAAATAGGACATTTCCCATTTTTCTTCTCCAAGATGCCACTAATCAAGGCTTCAGACAGTGTTCATGACATAAGTGTCATCTTTTTGAGGGTTAATAATGGGAAGAAAAGGAAAGTGTCTGTACACACAGGAATAAAAGCAATATTTATAAAGAGAATAGTGCATAATTTTTCCTCTTCTCAGAAGACTGTATTAATAGTAAATATTCTGAAATTTTTAGTCAAGTCTCCTAAACGTTGCCTAATTAAATATTTTGGGTTAGGGAGTATCACTGTTTAGCCATGGGGGAAGAACATCACATTCCTTTTGCATGTGGACAACCACTATTGAATATAAAGTATGCTGACTTCATACCCTCACTACTTCAAGTGTTTTGTTTATTTTTAATCTACTTAGGTGACAACTTGTCATTTAAAAAATTACTATGGAAATTATGCTTTTAGTTTTCACTTGCTGTTGCACTGTTTTCAAGAATGCAAAAATGGTGATGAATTCTTTTGAATTCAAAAGCAAGTGTATTTTTTGTTTTGTTTTGTTTTGTTTGGTTTAAATAATCTATCCTGTGTTTTTTTCTCCAAAACAACAGCAACAAATAAGTCACCTGAAGTCTCACAGCCCACTCTGGGTTGCCCTTGCTAATAGGGTTTCAAGCTGTAAGCAACAGGGCAGTATTTAGAGAAAGTATAGTTACTATTTGTGGTCCTGTGATATCAGGGAAAGGGCAGCATTGTAGTGTTTGGGACTTTGAGCTAGCGTAAGGAAGAGGATACCCACACTTGTCAAGAACCAGGCATTAAGGACTTAATTTGAGTGGTCTAGGTCAGAGGAGGACCTACTGTTCCACACAGAGCTGTAGCATCTTGTGTGCCTGGAGTCTCTCACAAGGCTCTCTGGAGTCCTGTAGTTGCAGCAGATTTGCAGGATACATAAGAGCAACAGGTTTGAAACTACTCTTCTTTGGCACAGTTCTTGTAGATATCCAGCTTTTCCTGCTGTTTTTGTAAGCCAGTATCATCAGCTTACAAAGCAAACACTGTCTCTGAGGTCTGGTAGGGATCACTCTGCCATCATACATACTGATTGTGGAGCAAATTCAGTAGGACATGTTGTCTCAAGTCTTCAGTGGAACTTTGGCAGCAGGGTCATTATAAGAAGGCTGAATGCCTCTGTGGGCATATTCTTTTGAGTCCTGATATGTCAGGATTTTGTGTGTGCTTTGGCATCAGCAGGTTTTAGTGGCATGCAGTACATTTCCTATACAGAGAAAATTTCCTCATAATTTTGGATTTAGTGGTAATTGAAGATCCCATTGTTGTTAGGGGTCAAGCATAAAGGGAATTGATGCACTCTTACTCCTGAGTTTTTGGATATTTTATTCTAGCTCTTCTTCTGTGTCTCTTCCCTCAAGTAATCTCTGCTGGTGGCTTCTCACTTTCTCCATACAAGAACTTTCCTATTCCCTTGGTAATTCTTGGTGTCTGTGAATCTTTTTTGATAATCATGTATGAAATTATAAATCATCAGCACATTGTCTCAGGATGTCTGCTTAGCTGTTTGACATCTCATAAATAGCATGCTAAATCAAAGTGCTTCCAGAAAGATTTTCCTGTCTGTCTGTCTGTTTCAGTCTCTTGGTAGGTCTTTTCTGTGAGAATCTTCCTAGTTCATACAAGAAGTATCTGTTCTTACTTTTCTCTTTTAAATTAGGTGAGACAGATGACTCTTTCTGACTGCCTTTGTCCTGTTTACTGTGCTCTCATTTCCTGTCAACCATAGATATTATTGCCAGTAACTTTTAAAAATCAATTTTCATCTCCAGTATTGATGCAAATACTGGTCTTGAACTGATCCCTGCAGAAATCCAGTGGAAGTGTCTCATTTCCTCAGTCCCCAGTTGACTCAGCAGTCTGTCAACATATTCTGAATTCAATTACACTGTGGTTTACTGTTTATATTGCTAACTTTTAAAAATAAAAATTGCATGTGGTAATAAGACTTAATGGAATGTGGTAGTACGTCTTAAAAATTTCTTATAATAAATGACTATTGTTTCTGGCAATTTCATTTGTAGGTTTTGAGCTCTGAAATTAATTTGCACTGTCTCAGATATGTGTTACAATCTGATTATAAGGGAGATTAATTAAGGTGCAAACAAGACCATATGCCATAGTCAATAGCATGGATTTTATTTATCAGTAAATGTGAGGTAGAGAGAGAGATAGAAAGAAATATAAAAAAGAGGAGGGGGGATAGAAAGGGAGACAAATTAGGGGAAAGTTAGTTACCACCCCTGTGAATCCAGGGCATCCTGTTCATCCTCTTCTTCTTGTCTTCTCTGTGGTGGGTGTCCCATAAAATATAAAATTCAATGGGAATTAATATATATTGTATATGTATATACATTGTATACATTGTACATAATATATACATTGTAATATACATTGTATGTGAAGGTGTTCAGAGGGGTCTTATGTTGAGGGAAGAGACTAGGATCTGACTCCATTTTTCAGAAGGCTTGATTTATTATTTTATGATATATGTTACATTAAAACTGTACTAAAAGAATAGAAGAAAAGGTTCTCATCAGAAGGCTAGCTAAGAATAGAAAGGAAAGAATGATAACACAGGCAGCTGTCCCAGACTCTCTGTCCGAGCCAGCTGGGCTGTAATTGGCCATTAATAATACACATGCAAGATGGGCCAATCATGGATCCACCTGTTGCATTCCACAGTAGCAGATAACCATTGTTTACATTTTGTTCCTGAGGCCTCTCAGCTTCTCAGGAGGAAAAAATCCTAAGGAAAGGATTTTCATGAAAAGGTGTCTGCGACACATTGTACATACATGAATGCCCAAGCACCTCCCCTATGAGGGAGTTTTACACTGTCTTATGCAGCAGAATCTGAATCCATTGCAAAACTTTGAATCGCTTGCAGTCCTATGGTATAAGGCCTGAGGAAAGAGTCTGGGGACCTTTGGGGATCTCTGGTGGTTTATGACCCCTTCTAAGACATGAGAGTCGTCTCTCACGTGGTAGTCCCCTGGTGGTGGGTGGGACACCTCTATCCTATGTGGACCAGAGGTTTTGCCATCACACTCCCAAAAACTCACCTCCTCCCTCTCGGATGCATTCTTCTTTCCCAGCCCTGTTTATTTCTCCTAGAGGTAGTTGGACAGTAGTGCCACCTTTATCTTATCTCAAGTTCCCTTAGGTGGCTTAACTCACAGTCAGAATTCCCATGAGGAGGCATATTTGGAGGGATGGACTTTGGTTGCAGATGAGCTCTTTGCACACTTTGCTACAGTGGGCAAAGTACTTCAGTGATCTTAAAAATGTTTGAGCCATTAACCATTTCAGTCTGGTTCTTCCCATTGGGAACTTTTTCTGCAGAATCTGTAAGAATATTTTATACCTGTGCCAGATTTTTTTTTCCTCTGTAAATGAATATCTTATTCTCTGTGTTATATGTCCCATCAGCTGTCAGGTGAATTTTCTCCTCTTTCTACTGTTTGTCTTTTATTTGGTTTTCTCCTGTATCTGGTAACTCCAAACCTAAACTGCTTTAGCTTACCTGTGACATAAATATCAACCTGTCAGAGTCCTGCATGTTTACCTGAGCACTCCTGAAGATTTAACAGTTTGTGTAGAAGATGCTGTCAGGCTCAGGCTTGCTGAAAGTTTGAGGCACAAGCATGTCTGTGACATAGCTCAGGCAAAGATCAGGTGTGAAGCAGGATCTGGGAGGGAGTGGGTGTGCTCAGGGCCACATAGCCCTTTTATGGGCTCTGGATATTTACATTTGGTTAAAAGTAACAGCCTAATTTATTACTGGCTGACTAACCAAGTTCACCTTGCTCCACAGCTAGGTGTTTTGGTGTCCAAGATGATTGATATTAATTCAAGTACATAATTACTTCATGAGAAGCTTGTGGCAATTTGGTGTTTTTCACAGTCTGAGGCTGTTTGTTCAGCACTAGTGATGTGGGCTTGAACTCTGAAGTAGGTGCCTACAGATTTGCAGGTATAGTGAATATTACAGGGAGAGAGTGTCAACTTGAACAAACAGGTTCATGAACAAGCACTGATGAACACATGAAAGTTGTGATGAAGTGGTCTGCTGGGGAGATGTTTCAAGACAGTCTGGTAAAAGATTTTTCTATTACTGTGTGTTATCTGACAGGTACTGTGTGTTATATGACAGGAAAAAGGACATAACTCACTTTCTAAGCAAGCATCATTTTGCATTTCTTTTTTGAAATTAATGATAGGCTAATTGCAGGAAGAGGGCTTTTCGTGTTGATTATACTACTCTTCTGGAAATTTATTTTCTCTCCATTTGTTTCTTACTGCCTGCTTAATCCTTTTCAAAAAATGGCTTTTCAATTGTGCATTCTGTTTTGTCTTATTTTTAAAATCTTTTGTGGTGCTCCTCTTTTTTGAGAACTCCTCTCAGCAGGAGCAATATCTCACCATAAAGTTGCAAAACCACTGGTACATATCCAGCCTTGGCTGTCCTGTGTTCTTTGAATCTGATTAATGGTTCACCAGTGCTCTTGCCAGTGTTCAGGCCCAGCTGGATGCAGTAGGAAAAGTGTGTATCTCTCGACTTGCGTGCTCTGCCAAAGTTCATCTTCTAAGCGTGGCCTTTCCAGTGAAAAGGTTATGGTGATACCTGTGGAGCTAAAACTCATTCTACATTAGCATCACCCTCTAATTTCAGAATATGTATGGAGCAGTTCGTGCACTGTGGTAATTACACTTACAGTGAGATTGTGACTATATGATTCTGTGCTGACTGCTTATCATATTTTCAACACCATAAAAAGGTATTCTTGATTATTTTTTATTAGGATTACTTTCCATTGAACAATTTGTCATAAATGATTACTTCTGTTTACAATTCTCTTGGGTATGCCCCTTGACTAAGCTCAAGAAAACCCCAACCCCAAAACCAGTCCACAGTCTGGTAGCACACTAAAACAGAATAGGGGCCCTTTAGGATCTCTCCAGGCTACATGTGGGATATCGTGGTTCCAAAAAGTCAGTTGTAAGAAGCTAAGTGGCAATCTTTCCAGATTTGAGAAAAATTTCTAGGTAAGAAAAAGCTATCTGTGCATGGGAATATAGCTGCAGTGCCAGTGTGTCCAGAGACTCCTTGTTCAGAGGGAGTGTGGGTGTTTTCTAAACTGGATCTCAGGGTAGATGTAGACATTACTCTCTCTGCTGCCAGTGCAATAACATATCTTTGTCTCCTGTCTTTTCATTTGCATGTCCATTTGTCCTAATTTTCTAAGTAGTAACTAGTATGTGCTGTGTTCATGTAAGGCATGGTTCCCAAAGCTCGTGAATTTATTTCTACCAGTGAATACTTTCACAGTATTATTATTTTTAACAAAGCTTCCTTTGAAGTCTTACTTGAAATTACTTCTGTTGCTGTGCTACCACTACTGTTACGTGCTCAAGGCTTGAACTGTCAAGGAATTATGAGATATTTTTGTCCTGTGACATTTTAAATTATTCTCTCCATAGGGGAAGCCTGTGGGAACGCCAGATGCTGGTGCCTATTTCCGTGTGCTAGCAGAGCATGAAGTAGCTGCCTTCTTTACTTCACCAACTGCAATTAGAGCAATCCGTCAGCAGGACCCTGAGGCAGCCTTGGGAAAGCAGTACTCGCTGAAAAGGTGAAGTAAGGATACACTGGAAGCAGTTTTTCCAGAAGCAGGCTGCATGAGCTAAGAGTAACAGAGAATCTTGCCCACCTCTGTAGAGTGCTATTTTAATCTATTCTTGAAAATTTAGGTGTATACATGCTAGCTTGCAAATTTCTACTGATAGTTTTGAGGACTTGAAAGCTGTTAAAGAGTCTATGACTCTAATGTTAAGAGCTTTTACTGAGTTAGAATTCCTCTCCCATCTTTTACTTTACTCCCCTGTGCTTATACTCTGTAATACAGTCTTGGATTGTGTCATCCCATACTGCTTTTTCTGCATGACCTCTCATTTTGTTAAGGATGCACAGGATCTTTAGTGTTTGTTTAATCAGAAGCTAGTCAATGTTTTGGTTGTTGCCCCAAAACTTCATTATTGTTTATGATTATGTATCCAAAGGGCTATTTTATGTCTTGTACTGCTTTTAAGGTGCTTATCACTATACTATCAGCATGCTTCAAAGTCTTGGCTGAGTTCATCCTCATAAATCCCCTGTGAGGTGAGAGAGTGGTATTATCTGTATTTTGCAGATGGGAAGCTGAGTCAAAGAGATTAAGGTCAAAGTCTTCTGTTAGTTTCGAATATCTAGTCTGAGCCACTGAAATACCACTGTTTCAAAGATTGTATAAGCTTAAAATGTGGTGTTAGCATTATATTTACGAAGTGTTTCTCATAGTAACTTGGTTTGTGAGTGTTCAATACTTCTACAGACAAAGTTTCTGTATCTTATGGTAAACATTCTAAAAATGAAAAAAATATGTGGGTTTGGACCACATCTAATCTTGAAGTTGAATGATTTGCTCAGCATCCAACAGGGACTGTGTCAGACTGTATAGGCAGTGTTCAGTCACAAGAACATCTATTACCACACTTGTTCAAAGAGAAGGGAAGCTTCGTTAGACCTCCACATTCTTAATTGCTCAGGAAAGTTCATTATTAGTGAGCTGGATTTTTTCCTGAGGTATTCATTACAAGCTTATCATTACTTTCTTCCATCTGTTTTGACTGCTATCATCAGCCTTTACTCCTCCCTGAAATAAGAAAGAAGCTCATTTGAGACACGAATGCGCTATTGTCCTATGACGTTAATTGACAAGAAAGTGATTCAGATTCTAGAAAATTTAATTGCTGTTCCTTGGCATTTCTTAGACAATTACTTTGTCTTTAGAGTATTCATTTAATGGGAAATCTGCTTACCTGCTTTGTAAATTGTCACATTCTCTGGCCAGATGAGAATTCTAGCTCAGAGTCTCCTTGCAGTATCCGTTGCCACAGATATAAAGAGGTATTTCATCATTCCTATTCAGTCATATCAAATGAGCTTCTCCACTTGTCTGCAGCTTTAGTTGTCTCATAATTCACTCAGCTTTGGACCATGTAGTTCACTGGGATGTGAGGTCTCTTTACTAAACCCTCTTATGCATCATTTAATATCTAGTAGGTACAGTTGTTAAGAAAGTCTATCAAGTGATTAAAATTTCCATTCTAGGGAAATCCTTGGGTTTGGGTGTTACTTGGATAGACTTTTCTATTCAAGGTCAAGTGAATTATGTCTGATTCAGTTTGAAAGCATTCTTCCTTTTACTTCATTTACTTGATCTATGATGCTTTCTTCTTTGTTACATGGTGAAGAATCTTTGAAATGTCCTTGTGCTACATGCACTAAAACGGATCCTTACTTTAGAGACTGCATCCAGGAATGCAGTCCTGAAAGAGGTTTCCACCGTAGTACATTTTATTTCTGAAAAGTTCTGTTAAATAAATGGTAAAAGTCAATGTCGCTTAAAAAAATAATGCTAAAAAAGGCAGTTACTGATGAAGAAAAGAGGTGATAGGCAATGCCAGCTTCCATACATAAGGGAGCATTTGATTTACATCAGTAAACTGCATTATAAACTAACTTGTGTTCTTTTGAAATGATGTAAGTGAAATAAATTTCTGTTAAGAACTGATGTTTGTGGCATCACTGGCCTCTGCACAAAATTATATATATGAGTTTTCCAAAGGTTCTAGTGTGCTTTAAGTTTCTTGTGTCTATTGGAGCCAAATCTTGAAATTTCTTGACTTTTGACACAAAATGCCACCTATGTCTAAAGCACAGCCCATGCCTAACAGTAAAACAGATGTTTAGTTTTTAGTAGTGTAGGTCAAAAGCCCTGTTCAACCACCTATTTATAGAGATCTAAAGACATAGCTTTTGATAATATCCAGTGCTGGTGAGCATTGCTGCCTTTTGTGTTGGAAAAACAAGTAACATCCAAATTCCATGAGCTTTGTCTACGTAAGCATATTCTGTTCAGCTCTTTGAATCCATTCTCCTCTTCAGAAGGTAGTTCCATAATACCAAGCCATTAGCTCTTCCTATACTTGAATCACACTTCATCCTACAATTGACATAATTGTTGTGAGCTGGATTGTTCTAATTTCCAAACAATTGACAAGTGATGGTTTTACATGGAATGTGGCAACAGCTCAGCAGTTTGGATTAATGTACAAGTAATTTGCCATTTGTGTCCAGTAGTCTACTCTGCTTCCTTGACTTTTGGTCAGTTGAGAAAGTTCTGCAATTTTATATCAAGAGCATTTAAAAATTCTAGGTTGTGTTCATCTGATGCCCGATAATAATGGACTTTAAAAAGAAATATGAGACTGCATAAAAACTGTGCAGAAATAATGAATATAAAGTAGATAAGAAACTTCCATTATCTGTCTCGTAATGCAGGAACAAGAGGAAGTGAAATTAAAGTAGCAAATTCAAAACTATTAGAAGGAAATATTTTCTCATAGATTTGACATTTCACATATGCTGCTAGGAGGATATATAATTAAGACCCAGAACTTGTTACAATCGAAGTACGTAATGCAGTTCTGCCTGCTGCCTCCTACTCTGTGCTGCTGTTGATCATACATGGCCTGTCCTGGTGGAGTCCTGAACTGTGCTCATGAACAGCTTTGTGGAGCTGCAGTTGTGTTCTGTGTCTTTCTCTGTGACTGTCACTCAAACATCTAATGCTTAGATTCTCATATCCAAGGTAAAATCTGTTT
The DNA here is from genome assembly GCF_037042795.1 of Molothrus aeneus. Taxonomy (NCBI): domain Eukaryota; kingdom Metazoa; phylum Chordata; class Aves; order Passeriformes; family Icteridae; genus Molothrus; species Molothrus aeneus. The sequence continues at coordinate 30,587,660 of NC_089650.1, read as the reverse complement.
AGGGAAGGAAATGAACAAGCACATCCATTGAGAAAAATCAGAAGATGTGAAAACATTTTTTTAAACTTTGCATGTTTAAATAAATAATTAAACAAAGAAACACACATATATATATATATTTATATATATGTGTGTGTGTATATATATATATGTATGTATGTATGTGGTGTCCACGTGCATTAAAAATTAGTAAGAATTCTTTATTTCCAGGCAATGTTTAGAGGTGCAAATGAACCTTCATTGCTGTATTTTTAGGAAAAAAAGCTTATGTAGTATCATGCAGATAGAGTTTTTCTTTGCCAGAATGCCCCCCCCCCCAACTGGTGTGTGCATTCCAGAATTTTAAAAAAAAATTGTTCCAAAGTATTTTAATTTGTAAAAGTGAAGCTCACATTATTAACCATATGAAAATTTAAGCTTTTGGTAAATAGTTTGGAGATGTTGTTTCTTCTGTGCTTGGAGTGACACCAAAATGTACGTGCTTTGTTGAACAATATTTATTGCTTCAGGATCATGAGGAACATTGATCTGTCCCCTCTATGTCAGGTGAAATTTGAAGTCCATTCTGTTGAACTCCTGTATAGGGCCTAAAAGCTTGATTGTGCTGTATTTCATGTTAGGAATGTAGGTTTTCAGAACAGCTGAGGACATTTATTTAACAGAGAGGCTGTAGGACCTTTCTTCTCAATTAACTGCATTGCAGGGATAGATGGTTGCAGTAGAAGGTGGACTGACATGCTTTGAAGTTTTAAGTGGGCTTTTAAAAAAATTTCTCAGTGGGGCATTTCATAGCCATTGGCATCCCTTGTTTTGCTATGCTGTTTGAGAGGAGAAAATAATTCCATGGTACTTATGCTTAGATTTGTGGCACTTTGCTTTGATACTCTTTTTGATGGTTTTGTGCTTTAAGTTTGCCAAAGAGCTAATTTTTCTCCTTCTCATAATATAAAGTTGATCTTTAGCCTGCAGATTATTGAATCTGATTATTAAAGCTGGCAATTCAAAAGAGAGGAATTTTGCTTTTGGCTCAAGGGATAACAGAATATCTTAAATTTTCCCTAAGTCTTATATGTTCTTGGTGTTTGTCTAATTTGCTTTCTGGATTTCATTTCCATGGAAAGATGAGACTCGTAGTGTTTCTAAATTATATCCCTCTGAAGTGAAATTTGTGTCATACCAACCAGATCTAAGAATTCTCTCTTTCTGTGGCTACAAATCTACTGGCTTTACAAAATCAGTGCAGTTTCTGTCCACTTTTGAAGGACAAGAGTGAAGTCCTGTGTTCAGCAGTTGTCCTCATTCAAAATGCACTCAGGAAGGACTTAAAGTGAAACAAAATGCCAATGGCATGCATATGGCTGTGGGAGATTGTACTGCAATGCTAATGAATATATCTACCTAGTTTTTGTGTTCAGAGCATTTAATTATTTTTACTTCAATTGACAGTTGCTTGCCTCTGGTCTCCCAAGGTATGTGCATTCAGCAAATAAAGTTTCTTTTACATGATGAAGTATTAAGTAGCTTAAATTAATGCTGCAGATATTCTAGTTGTTTCTTAGTAGGAAAGAGAAAACAAAAAGTAAAAGTCCTCCTTTGTATTTTCCCTTTTCTGGGACAGTGACCAGAGACATTTATTGTATTCATTATCTTGTTTTCCTTTCCACATCCAGATCAAGATACAGACTTTTTTTTTAATTTAAAGGTTCAGAATGATGTTTGTAGCTGGCGAGCACTGTGATGTGGACACGCTAGAATGGTCAAAAAGAGTCTTCAAGGTACCTGTCTTGGACCACTGGTGGCAAACTGGTGAGTGGTTTAAAATACCCTTTGTAAAATACAGTGAGGAGAGTATTTTCAGGCTTGTTTCTTGAGTCTGAAGGTAAAATAGTTTTTTCTTGCCATGAACATATAAATAAATGTAAAAAAAAAAAATTCAAGCAGGAAGAATGTTTTTTGAAAGTGGTCTGAAAAGTGACTTCAGGGTACTTTTAGAAAAACGTGACTTTTGTAAAAGCTATATAAAGAAGGTATTTTCTGCTACCCATGTTTAAAAAAATGTTTGTATTAGTATTTTTCCAGGTGTGTTTTATGTTGTTTGCATGTGTGATCGTTATGTGACAGACTGTTTGCTATTTAAGGCTTAAACATAGTTTTTTTTGCATATATAATTTGTTTAATTAAAAACAAACAATCTGCTGCATAGAGTAGACTCCTTGGTCTTTAATACTGTTCTGTATGGATGTCATCCAACTTCTAGTGATTATTTTAGAGTGTTTCCTATTTGTTTCAGTGCAATGAAGGAATTAGAGTACCAGTCTGTGTGTAACTTTGCAAAAATCCTAGTTGAATCCTGGATTAAGACTTGATCAAATGTATTTCCTTATAACTGTGGATTCATATATCTTTAAATTTCACTATTAGAAAATTAAATTGCATTTTGCTTCTTACATACATTGCTGATTAAATAGTGGCAATGTATTACAAAAGCTCCTTCCTGCCTGCCTGCCTCCCTCCCTTCTTTGCTCCCTTCCAAGAGTACCTCTTGTGTTTTCTGTGGATCATTGATTTAAGATGTGTGGTCTCTTTCTCTATAAAGAAAAACCTTCTGAGGTTCTCCCATGATAGATCAAATAGAAGCTATAGAAGATTAGAGAGAAAGTGAGAAACTGGTATTTCATCTATATGTTATGCAATTAGATAGTTGAGGAGGCTTAAAATGCATTGTTTTTATTAAAAGAACCCAAAACACAATATTAGGTAAATTCTGAAAAAGTTCTGGAAGACAGTAGTGTAATTTTTAATTTAACCTGGGTTTAATCTGCTGATTAGCTGATCAATACAAGGCAAAAGACCTCTGTTTCATTCAGTTCACTATGATCCTAATGTCTGTAGGCAGGCTTAAATGATGCAGAATGAGAAATTAACTGAAAAGGGCTAAAAGATCAAATAATGTCTTTGATAAATCACTGAACTGTCAATAATCAATGTTACTGTATGTAATTTTGTGTGGTTTGGTATGTATTTTTGTCTGTCTTTGCAGATATAAAGATATATTACATATACAAAATTGCCATAGCTTTTGCATATGTTTAGTGCAGAAGTTTCACGTTACAGTGTTCTTTCAGATGTATCTCAAGTGTATAAACATCAACGAGAGATTTTAGGCATATGGATATAATGGAACTTACACTGTGTAGGGGTAAGACTGTGTTTTAGACCTTTTTCAAAGACCAAGTCTCAGCTCAGACTACAGTGTGTTTCTTGATTTGTATATTCAGGGCATGCTCTTAAATTAAATTGTACCATGACTTAGTGAACTAAGGTCATTTTAAATATATTGTTTGAGAGCATTTAATAATTTGATTAGAGTGAAGACCCAAGTGATCTGTGTGGAAATGTGAGCTGTTGAATGAAAGCGAGGCCTTCAGTCTGAAGGAAAAAATGTACTAATTCAGTTCCTATCAAAGAACTGAACTTCAAGGGATAAGGAAGCAAGAATCACAGAGTCATTAGGTTAATGAGGACCTCCTGAGCTCATTTAATTTCATACTCCTTCTCAAGCAGGATCAGAGAGAGTGTTGCTCAGGATCCTGTTTAGTTTTGAGTATCTCCATGGATGGGGATTCTCTGGCCACTCTGGCTAGCCTGTGCTAGTGTGTGACTGCCCTCACAGTAAAGGCATATTTTTTGGGCTCAGATGGAATATCCTGGTTTTAGTTTGTGCCTGTGGCCTCTTGTTGTGTTAGTGGGCATCACTGAGAAGTCTGGTTAACATTTCTTCAATGTGTGTAAATACTGGATGCCTCCCAAGAAGGCCTACAGGGGTGCTTTCTGTGAGAAGCTGCCAGAAGCTTCCTTCATGTCTGGCAGAGTCAATCCCTGACAGCTCCAAAGATGGATGTGCTGCCAGTCATGCCTGGGCCGATTAGAAATGGTGGTAACGTATTCAAAAGTGAGGGGAAAAAAGTTATTGCGAAGCTGTAATTGCAGCCAGAGTGGTGTGAGAACATGTGAGAGAAACAACTCTGCAGACACCAAGGTCAGTGGAGAAGGAGAAGGAGGAGGTGCTTCAGATGCTGGAGCTGAGATTCCTCTGCAGCCCATGGTGCAGACCATGGTGAAGCAGCTGGCCCCTGCAAGCCGTGGAAGTCCACAGGAGGCAGAGATCCGCCTGCAGCCCATGAAGGAGACCCACACCAAAGCAAGTGGATGCCTGAGAGGAAGTTTTGACCCTGTGGGAGGCCCATGCTGGATCAGGCTCCTGGCAGGGACCTGTAGATCCATGGAGAGAGGAGCCAATGCTGGAGCAGTTTTCCTGGCAGGACTTGCTACTTGTACCCTTTCCTTGTCTTTCTTGAGCTGTGGAGAATTGAACACAAGACTCCAGATGTGGCCTCACTAGGGCTGAGCTGAGGGAGAAGATCACCTTGCTCAACCTTCTGGTCACATTCTTCCCTATGCACCCTAGGGTGCCACTGGCCCTTCTGGCCATGAAGGCACTGCAGGCTCATGGTCACCTTGCCATCCACGGGACTCCTGGGTCCTGCAGCACAGCAGCCATTGCTGCAGGTGAAAACAGTCTTCCCTTCTGCTCTTCACTCACCTCTGCTTTAGCAGAATACAAAATAAATGCCATTAATTGTGAAAAAACAGGCAGTTCTGTCACATTCATCCTTATCTGTCACTTGTCAAAATGTTGAAAATCGATTTCTGTGCTGGAAAAGCCATTTCAACCAACAGTATTGGATTTCAGTACATCTGGTTAAAGGTTTATGTACTGAATGTGAAATATTTTATAGAATAGATAACTGGCTGTTTAATTCATTAGAAATAGGCAAGGTTAGTGACTGATGACAGAATAAGGACCCACAAATTCAGAAATAACAATTTTCTGAACTGTCTCCAAAATAAAAAGCGGCATGCTAAAAACACAATAAAAAACCCTAATCACTTCTGTCAGGAGGAAGTTGAAACTATTAGCTGTGTTATGTAGAACTAATAAGTTTTTAAAATGCATTTTTTATAACAAAATGAATTGTCTTTTTTTGCCATTTAATTGCAGCTGAAGTTGGAAATTGCTATTTTGTTATACCTCAGATTGAAAGTTTCTGTCTTACCTCTACATATGAAAATGCTTTTGACCATTGCTAGTCTGACAAATTGGTACTTATTCCCAAAGCTGATACTTACCTGCATTCTTTCAAAACAAAAGCTGATACTTACCTGCATTCTTTCAAAACAAGAGCATTGCAAAACTCTGAGAAATTCTGACATCTTAATTTTGCTCGAAAACTGTAGACCTTCAGCAGTTATGTTGGCTCTTTGAGCTGAGGCTAAAGCAGAAGATGGAGGAGGAGAAGTATCTGGGTAAATAGTGTTTCTTGCATAATGGGATAATTTCTATTCCTTTGTTAATGACTGAGAAAGGTAAGGAAAGGATGAGTTTTGTAGAGATGAGAAGTGACTGTCATCATTTGGAGATGGAAATGAGTGTGGGGGAAACAAAAGACTGACAAAAGTATTATAAAATAGGAGTGTTAACCACTTCCTTCTTCAGGTTTAGTGAGATGTCTTTCAAGCACTTGGCCCCTTTGCCATATATATAACTAGAAATAAATTAGTATGGACAAGGAAAGGTGGATTTCTTTCATTTGCTCTTGAAATTTCGATTTATGGTGTGTATTTGAAATCACTGTGAATTGAAACAGTACTTTGAAACAGAAGTAATCTTTCGTTAAGGGACTTCAAAGCAGCTACACCTGGAAAAGCTGATTGCTTAAAACTGATTTGTGTCAGTACACCTTCATCAATAACACTCATTTTAAATGTTAATGTTTGTTTTACAAGTACAGTAAGCACATCTTACAAACTGTGAAATAGAAGTCACAGCATCAGTGAGTGGCAAGGACGATTTTCATGCAGTAAGGACTGGGAAGAACTTGCTGTTTTCTTTTGAGATATGGCAATGGATGAAAGAATGTTATTTTCTGATCTTCTGATCCTATGCTCAACTGTACCTGGAGAGAGGAGAATTTTGCTTGGGTTGGTGCAGGTGTTAAGTTTTTGCTTATTTATACAAATTGGCACTTAGCACTTCAATAGCAATTTTCATCTTCAAAGTTGTGCAAACACAAGCAATTAATACTTTTGACACCCCTGTGAAGTAAGTACACTTATTCCAGTCTTGCAGACACTAAATAGGGAAAGAAGACTATCCTGCTCCAAGATATCCTGTAAGCCTTAAATTCATTGTCAAAAAAAAGATTTTTTTTTGAGAGATAGAATTTTTTGGTCTTATTTACCTATGTTTTGCAATTTTTTTTTTTTAATGGGAAGTGGAATGCACATTTTGGATCTTGTTTTCTCTCTCTCTGTAGTTGTATTTTAAGGCAATGATATAGTTGCTCTGTTTTAGTATTGCAGTTAGTTCAGTTACAAGGAGCCTTTCCAAATTTATTTGAAGTAGCCTAAACAGTGTTTGGGTTGTATCTACTGTGTGACTACCCTCATTCTGAGAGAGGGGCCTCAATAGACAAAGAAATGTGAGTATGGCTTACCTTGATTTTGGAGCTAGCTTTGAATTCTAGGAAAAAAAAGGGAAACAGCCAGGAGGTTGAGCTGTGCAAGAAAAAGACTCTGAAAGTTTGTGTTAAACATCTTCAGCTGCTTTCATGTTACTAAAAAAATGAAATTCTGCCATACCACTTTTTACATTTTGAGAAAATGGTAAGTCAGATTTCCATTTATTCATAATGAGTATAGATATAAAGAGGTTTTTTTCTCTTGATGTTTTAAAATAAAAACGTTTTGAGACTCTGCCTTTGAGGATGTATAGAAAAATTCAGATGAAATAGAACTGAAGCTGAAAATTCAGTGATAAAATATGGCTTGCATAAAATCTCAGTCAAGAGACATGTTTCCATAGAACTTTAGTTGAGTACTATGGAAATGAAAGTTATAGAGTGTATAGAGTGTAGTAGGTTCAGATTGGAGTTATCTACTATTTCCTGAGTATCAGCTCACTAGCAGGCATAACTATGAAACGGTTGTGTACATTTTGTGTTTTCATGCAAATAGGCTGCTTTATCCAGTAAGGAGTAGGTTTCTGCAGCAGGCATTAGGACAAAAATCAAATGGGGCTTGATACATTCTGACTGCTGACAAGGAAGATTATATTGCACATTGTATTATATTGCACATTGTATTGGATATTCTGAGTGTGATAAAGTTTTCTGGTAGGAATTCTCCAAGTTCTGTAATATAATTAACAATGTACTCTATCACTTTTAAAATGATTCATTTTCCTTTTCTGTGTCTTACCTCTAAAACATGTAAATGCTACCTTGGTAATATTTTTATTAGGACAGACTGCTGTTAGGTAATTATATGTAGTGGTTTAATAATGGTTATACAGAGTCTTTATGAGGACTGATACAAATGTGTCATTGAATTCAGAGTAAAAAATATGAATCATGGATAAGTGTACTCAGATGAATATATTTCAGTGGACTACTTCTGAGGCAATCAAAGAGTTTATTAATGTGATCTCCAAGCAGCATGATGTGATCCCCAGACTTGTGTTTCCATTGTGTTGCCTTGGCAACATTGTGCGCAATCTCCTTTGTATGTGTATCTGGAAAGATGGATTTTGCAACTAAATTGTTAGCTAACCTTTTCAGGTTTGCACTGAAGAACTGTTCTTTAAGTGAATTACCTTGTCAGGGAAGACCTCCAGCTCCCTTTTGTCAGCTGGATTCCACATTTTGTTCTTCAGTTACCTTCCACTTTGCCCCATTCAAAACTGCAGATCAGTCCAGTGATTTTGTTCAATATTGTGAAATTCTCAGACCCAAAGCCAGTGGGAAAGGTAAACTAAAGAAAGGATGGCTGTTTGATTTGCAACAAATAGTCAATTCTTGACTTTTTTTTTGGAGTGAGAGAAATTCAGTTCCGGAGTTACAGGGACCAGGAATCTGGAGTTGAAATGAAAGAGATGAAACAAATTTTATTCCAAAGTCCGGGCAACTGGTTTAGGTTATCAGGTGCCTCAGTGTAGACTCAACTACTTTCATGCTTTTTAAAGATGTGTGCATCCTGTCAAGACTCAGATCATATTTTTTTAGTGAAAGCTGATAACCTGCAAACAGTTCTACAGGAGTGGGAACTACTTGGCAGAAACTTCTGCTCCTCCACAGCCCTGATTTACTGAGTCCCCTGATCATTATTTACTGGATAACTGAATTTATAACAGGCATTCATGACATTTTTCATGTCTACCCCTGGAGACTTGCATTCTGTCCTTTAAGGGTATGAAAAATATAGATTGTTTCAGCCATTGTTTGCTGTTTAGTAATTGCATGTGGACTGTGTATCCTTAGTAGCAGTATCTCATCATTCCTTCAAATGTCATCTTACAACACCCAATTCAAACAGATTTTTGGTTGCCCTTATTGAAGGAGAGAGAGGAAAATGTTTTTTTAGTGGCCATAAGCATTGCCAAGGCAGAGACTGACCTTTCAGTTCTGTGTGGTTTTCCCATTCTTGGACATCAAAGAAGGTATGTCTGGATTATATGCATATTCTCTAGGGTGGTTTTGTTTTGAATGAATCATTACAACTTCATAGGTTTATTGTGGCATTCAGTGCTGTTCACTGTCTTTCGTATTTCACAAAGTGTCTTCTCTCCAAAACTATTTTTCATTTAAGGGTTGTTTCAAATGTGCATTTCACATGGCTTTCAGTTGTTCAATGTGTTTTGGGAAGTGTACCCAGATGCTAGATCTGGAGTGTTGTGGCTTGAAAAAAAAAAATTTTTATTTTTATTTGTGGAATTTATTGCAATTTGAACATGGTTAAGCCAGTAAATGTACTGCGTCCTTCTAGTTAAAAAAACAAAAAGCATGCATCTCCGTACTTCGCATTTCTGTGAAGGTTCTCTTTTCCTCATGGCTATACTCTGGTTTTTCCCCACTGGTCAGCTCCTCCTCTGTGTTGATACAAATTCATTATTAGCTGTGCCACTTCTAGTCTGCCTCATTTGTGCTGACATTTTCTAACTTAGAATTGATAAAAGTGTGTATTAAGCTTTTCTGTTCCCATTTGGCTTCAGTTTCTCAGTGCTTATTAATCTTAATCTTTTCTGATTGTCTTTCCACATGCAGTCAGGGACAAAATTAATATGGATGAAGTGTAAATGTTTTCATCCTTAAAATTTCATTGATATAGTTTAGATGATTGAAAATAAAAGAACTGTAAAGCAGTCTTAAGTCATGAAGTTGAGCCATGGGCAATATTTAGTGTGCACTGAATATTTGGGTTGCATTTAGGCAAATGAAGAAGATGAGGGGACATGTTTAGGAATGGATATGTTAAAATAGAATAGTGCAGTCTCATCTCTCTGAAGGAGATGAGCTATGGCTATGACAGTGCCTCCAGTTTGTATGAGTGTGAAGATGTTACAGCTTGTTGATCTCTTTCTTGTCATATGGCAACTGCTTTTTTATGTTGCTCAAAGTGAGGGTAGGAAGAGAGTGTATTTAAGATATTAGATCCTGATAAAGATACTTGAATTCATAGTAGTAATTTTACCTGTCTTTTCCATCTTGTCGGTATTACTACGCATGCAATGTATTAAGATTCCTCAAAACAATTAAATAGCAAACAGTTAGCACTGAGATGTGGAATTACTTTTAAATTTTCCATTTATCTCTTAGTATTTCATCATATATCAGTTATGATGTCACAGTAGGATGAAAATAATTTGAAATTTATTTTGTCTGAAAATATAATTTGATGCATTGCCTGACTTAATACATTTTGAAACATGTCATCTGACATCTTCCAAATACAACCAAATAGCTTTCCATTCTCTAGTCTTGGCTGTCATTTTGCTACAGTCAATTTATAAGATGTACGTTATAATAGCATATATAATATTTGGAGGCAAAGGACCCTAGTGTACTTACAAAATGAATACATAAACTTCTGGTGCTTTATTACTGGCTTGCCAGTTAGTGATAACCAGTTATTTTCTGCTTTGGTTTTAATATTTGTCATGGCCCACAAACCCTTAACTAAACTAGTTGGACCTTCCTTGCAGCTATATTTTGTATATGTATTTTGGAGATTTCATTTAAATCTGCTATGAAATCTTCAGAGACCTTGTGTATTTGTATAATACCAACCCCCACAGTTTGTAAGTATATTCTGTGATTGGATAATTGTGCAAGTGAGCCTTGGATGAATTTTAATGGATTTGGGCATTGATTTTATTTTCAAACAAGTGAATTGAATACAGGAATAGAACTGTTATATTGGAAGTATTTGCCCTTCACAAGTGTGATACGTGTTCATGGTAATAGATGCTTGGTAAATTATGTTCATGGTAAATTATGACTCCACGTGCTTTAAAGCATTTAGAAAACATTTTAAAAAATACTGGTTTCTCTTCTGACCTTCAATTCTAAGAATAAGCATGGAAATGCAGGCACTTTCAGAAAATACATAACTTTATAAATAAAATGGATTTCTGTTTTGAGAAATGGAACTTCAGGTTTTCAAAACTTTTAGCTCACTTAGTCACTTTTTTTTTTCTCGTAAGTCCATGAATCTTAGTCACACTTAAAAAAATATTGCTTCATTTTCTATTTATATCTCTTTTCCATGCTTTTTGAGTGAAGTTTCTGCTTTACAGTTTCTTCTTTGCAGTTTCTGAGTAGAGAAGTTAGACAGTTAAGAAGAGCTTTTTTAAGGTTCTGTGTACAATTTTACCAAGTGAGAAAGGTAAAATTTAATTTTACTTGGGTGTGAAGAATAGGTGAAAAACACTGTTGTTTTTCCATGAGGCTTACAATTAAGTTGTAGAGGTTTTATGTTCTGTTTTATAGAGTGCTAGTGGGATGAAAAAACATTTTGAAGCCACTTCAAGGTAACAAATTCTTCTGATCTTCTGCCAAATGAATGTTACCTAAATTGTAAGCAGCCTGATGGACAAGGTCATGTTTTAGATGTGAGTCTCTCTAAATAACATTAGAGCAAGAAAGTCTTGACTGAAAATCTTTCCAGTTATTTACTGCTTATTCTTTACCCTAGCTTTATATAAGTTTACAAGGAGTTTTTCAACTCCTTACAAGACAAGTGTGAAAACCTTGATTACAAACCACCAAACTTGCATAGCTCACCTTAAAGCTGATGCTTCTGGAGGTTTTTGCTAAAGTAGACCCCTGCTCCTCACTTACCATATTTTGTTATTCTCTTCACATCTGATATTTATTGTGTTGATGCTGCATGTGCTTAATTCACAAGAGGAATAATTAAGAATGCAGCCAGATGGAGAAAAAATAAATTATAATTACAGTGAGTGTTTAAGAATTTTTTGCTGCATGTCATAGTCCTCAGAAGCAAGGAGTGAAATAAAATACTAAACAATTCATGAAAAAGTTTTTGAAGTTTTGCTACAAGCCAGCAAAACCTTTTATCATTTAGGATGACAGACTGTCTTTAATCTAATCTAATGGTGTATTATGTGTGAACTGGATTTAATTTCATACTTCTTTCTGACACTTGATAAAACTGAATCAGAGCATCCTTAAGAATTTACAGTTCTTCAGATTCTTCAGTCCTTGCTGTCTTCTTATGGTTCCTCTCAGTTTTTTGTGATAATTTGCTGTAGTACCATGCTATATATATTGCTAGATAGAATTTCAGTAAATGTAAGCTCTTTCATTAATTTTTACTTCATTTGATGACAAGCTTAAATAAAATGAAGAGGAATGAGTAAAATGGATGGGGAGGTTCAGAGTATAATTATCATAGCTCTGAAAGTAGTTTTCACTAGCTTTTACTCTTAGAATGTGGTAAAAATCATAGCATAGCTATATATACTAACAATGTGGGTGGAGCAGTGCTGTGGATTTTTGTAGCAGCATCAAACATCACATTGTATTGGGATTATCCAAACTGTCCTTATCTGTGCCCTTTGGTGCTCTGGGATGATAGTGGCCAGATGTCATGTCCTTGTTTTAGTGTTGATGGATAATGAGCATCAGATTGTTTCTACTTTAATACCCAGCATCAGCCATGTGTGCTTAGTCTTTTTACACATTAATAATATAACGTGTCATGCACCATCCTGGTGTGGATCTCTTCCAGGGAAGCAGCAAAGGAAGCAGCTTGGCAAAGTTACACAATTTACACAAGATACTTCTGAGGTCTTGCTGAAGGCATGGTTGAGTTGTACTGTACAGAGGCTAAAGCAGTTATCAGAAATTTTCTTCCAACATCAGTAAGCATAAGACTGAGCTGGTGCTTGGGCTACCAACCTGCAGCATGACTAGACACAATTTGTCAGGGTTAACAGTGCTAAATCCAAGCTGTGAGTGAGGCAGCTTACTGCTGCTGCAGTTAGAAGCTTGCTCGGCTTTTAGTGATAAAGGACTGACAGAAACTGGCTTCTTTGCTCTGTGCAGTTGTATGTTAAAGGATGAAGGAACTGAGGTCTGTGTGAATGCTTGATGATCTGGCCCCTGAATCTTCAGGACACTGCCAGTGCATACTATTTCTGTGATGTGTTAGATTCAGTTTTATTTTAAGGAAGCAGTATGTTATACTGTGATGAAGATTTTGTGTCCTGTAGTTCATCAGGTACTGTGGTTTTCTGTTCCAGAATGCCCAATAGTTGTTGCCTTACCAGAAAGCATTTGCTGTAACTTTATTGAATTCTTCATTTACCCTTTCTGACATAATGAAAATGACCATTGTGTGGAGGGAGCATATGGAAGGGGTCTCTTCAGAGGTACATTCTTGTGGTGTGAGTGGATTTGTAATGAGTTGCTGCCTAAGCTTTCCTGCTACACAGACTGTCCTTTCCATTTTATCAGTGCAGTCTGCTGCTGTAGTAATTCCTTTAATTCCCCACAGCAAAAGTGACAGCCTTGCCAGAAGAATAGCTCAAAACAGCATAGCCACAGTGAGAATTTTGTGTATTATATTTATTGCATTCATTAATATGTTAATGTATGACAGTTGCTCTTTTTTCTTCTTTCCTTCTCCTGCTACATAACAACTTCCTACCTCTTTTGTATGCTTTTAGTGGCTCTCCACTGCCTTCTGAGAAATTCAAAGCAGACAGCTTTACATTACTAACTTAGCACAGCCCAAGCTCAAACATTCATTCCAAAATGCAGTCTATTTTGCCTAGGTATTTCCTACCAAAAAAGCCAATACTTCAGCAGCATGGCAGTCTACTATGTTGAGAAATATGAGACATAGTATAGAAATTATAATGTATCAGGAATATAAGTGGCACAGAGTAAGTAAGTGGTAGATTTTCATCTTGAAAGTCCTGAGTTATTTCAAAACTGTTTATTTTGATTGAACTTGACTGTTGACTGTGAATGAGAAAGAGAGTTTTGAGCACAAAGCCTTCTAGCTGTTGCTCTGCGTAATTGGGCAGAATGCAGCTTCTGCAAATCAGGCACATGGGTAGGTGGAAGCTTTCTGATTAATAAAGTCACAGACTTTATGCACCCTAGCTACTTGTAGGAGACTGCACTTTTTGCTTCTGGATTAGCAGCACCTTCTTTGGCATAAGAATTGTTTTCCAAGGTGCAAATGCAAAAAAGTTCATGTATCAGACTACTCATTAGCTGTCCAATTTATACTTGATATTTCAATAATATTGAAATAGCTTTATAATAGTATCGCTCACTTACTGGTAGAGTGGGACAAAACAAAGAAGGTCACATCTGTGATTATTGAGGACTATTTCTTTACATTAGCCCTTATTCTGAAAAGAAGAAGCATAAGGAGGGGGTTGGGACACTTGAACAGCCTTGATTTTAAGGCCATCTCTCAGTAACTCTCTCTTTTTTGTCTCAATGAAGTGCTTTTCATTATTCTCAGAGGTACACCATATTGTTTTCATTATAACTCAGAGCAGATGTTGAATACTTTTACCAGACTAGTTGTGAAACATTGTTCTCCCAGTATAAAACATTGCTCTTCTAAATAGCTGTTTCATTGTCACATCTTAAGGTGTTATACAGAAAGAAAATTGGTTTTATGATCTGGTTGCCCCTGAAAAGCCTTCCACAGCTGGAGGGAAAACTAACTTGGTAGCTTAGTGAGTGGACAGTTAATGTGCAAAATGTTTGCAAAAGAGACTGTAAATCAGACCTACTGTTCTGTTCCTTGCATTAAAAATATGGAAGTTCCTAAAGTCTTCAGCATTGGAAATCTGTCTAGGTGCTATGCATTAATTTCAGAGAATCTTCAACTATAAACAAATGAGTAGCAGGTAAGGGACATCTGTTCGTATATGCAGAAACTTGATTTAAGGCATAGGTGGAATACAATGTACACTTGACAAGTGTTATCCTTCTTCAGACTGTTACTGTTTCAACTTTTCAGACCTGAAACTTGTAACCTGAACATAAATCCTGAATTGAATTGTAAAGAAACCAACCTTAATTGAAACCAAAGATTCATAAGCAACATTATTTATTGGAAATCTGTAATAAAGGGCCACACAGTATTTGTATTACACATAATTGTTAAGGAAAGTATCTCTTTTAAATAACACTTAAAATCCTGTGTTCTTCTGAACAGTGATGATTTCTTTTCAGGAGGATTTTGAATTGAATTCTCCTTTAAACTCAGACTGTTTTCTTGGTGATAGAAAAAAACTGTCCTAGAAAGAGGCTGTTGTTTCCTAATAGGTTTGGGAAATTGATATTTCAATCCAGCATCCTGTTTGAAAGATAAATGTTGATTTCCCAAGAAATGTACAGCACAAAGGTTCATGCTGTCCTCTGACAGTACTCCTTTTGTGATTCTATATTGAAGGGGAATCTTTAGTATTCAGGAACAGCTAACCTAACCTAAAGAGCAGATGCTTTTGGGATTCCCTCTCTTAATTATTATCTGATCCAAGTACCAAAAACCCCTTATTTTTTTCCATGTATATAAAAAGTCTTACTGCCCTGTGGGAACTGAATGTATGGCTTAGAGATTAGAGCACTGAGTAAATATGAAAATTATATCTCCATTGATAATTGAAAAGAAGAAAGAGCAACAATTTTAAAGACCTTTTCACAAAGTTTTAGAACTTGTGATTCTCCAGAATAAATGGACTTTCATTCAGGCTTAGTCACTGTTGTCCAAAAAGCAGGTAAGAAACCAGACAAGTTAGTAAAATGAAGTTTCCTTTCAAGTTTCTGTTGATTTCATTAGCAGTGTACTAGAGAGTCAGGCAAACCCAAACAAATTTTCAGTAATTCTTCCACTCCCCTCAGGGTCTTTGGACTGAGACTCTTGATGAGAAATGCTTGTCAATTCCCAGTCCACACCAATGTTACTGGTACATCAGGCTTTCTGTGGTGCTGTGTTCCCTGTCTCTCAGTAGCAAACCTAATTCCTGTGTTTTGGTGATAGGAGACTATTGTTCTTGCCTGATCTGCTGCAGTTTGTTTTGTAGCTCTTGCTGTGCAGTATGTAAAGCAACATATACACTGTGCTTCCACTTCTTCTCCTTGCACAGTCAAAAAGAAAACTCTCTGTTCTAGTGTCTTTTCCAATTCACTGTCCTTCTGTTCCAAGTAAAAGAGGAAAATTCTTCAGTATACATACTGAAGATGAAACAACAGAAAATACTGTTGAAAACGTTTTGTTTTTCTACAACTTCTCAGTGTGATCACAGATGGGGTATGGTAGATTATTTTGATGTTGTGTCACCACTATAACTGTAGCCTGGGTGTTTTGTGTGTTAGAAGAAAAGATTCCCCCATGACTGTGCAGGGAATTTGCACTAGCTGGAGTAGAGGGTGGAATGGGGAAAGATTAGGAAACAACAAAGCCAACTTTTTAGCCTGTCTTTTTTAGCATGGAGGGTTGATAATTTTTATTCTGTGTCCCATAGTTGTATTTAGGCCCTAGTTCAGCTGTGCTGTAAATGCTAAACTTTCAGCTACTTACTGACACCTACTGTAAAAACACTACAAGAGTCTGTAAGTTTGTTTTTGTTTTTCCTTCTTTAAGCACTTGAATAGTCACATAACTTCTGAAGTGGAAGATGAATGCTATGGAGGTTGGAAAAATTCACAGCAAAAATGACTTTAATTTCCTGGTGCAAGCATACTGAAAATAGTTTTGAACATACTGATTAGATATAGATATACATATACATATACAGCTGGAGACAAACCTACTTTGTTTGCTAGGTAGCATGGACTATGAATTCCAGGCCAAGTGACCTGAGATATCATCAGAATGATATAGTCATGTTTTTAAAGTAAAGTCTCATCCTGTGTTTCTGCTACACTTTGTTTTCTGTGGCTCAGAGTTACAGCAGCATTTCAAATGTAGAAATAGATTGTTTCCTTAGAGGGGAAGAGTGAAGAGCAACTGGGATTTTTTCAGTCTTAGACTCTCTTTTATATGACTTGATAGTATTTATTCTTCTTCTATGATAACAACTCTGGTAGTATAAAAATGTTACGTGAAAAGAGAGGAAGGTGAGGAGGGAAGGATTTCTAGCTACTTAACTGTGGGGATGATTAGGAAAGTGTCAGCATTACTGGAAAGTATTGATGACGAGTTTCTGACACAAGTAGTGGAGGATCCCTTGAGGCATGGTGTGCTCCTCAGCCTTATACTAACAAACAGGTAATGAATGCCTTGTTGAAGATGTGAAAGTTGAGGGCAGCCTTGGATGTGATGACTGTTGTGAAATTCAGTAGTGGGCAAGGAGGAAACAGGACAGGAAGACTGTAATCATGGACTTCAGGAGATCTAACTTCAGCCTCGAAAGGTCTTCTTGAAAGAATCCTGTAGGAACAGATCCTGCAGTGATGAGGGTTCCAAGGGAGTTGGTTGATATTCAAGGATCACTTCCTCCAGACTCAAGAATGATGCATCCTGATGGGTGAGAAATCAGGCAAAGGGGGAAGAGATCTATGTGGACGAATTAAGAACTCCTGTCATTACTTAAGTGTGACTAGGAAATACACAGGAGATGGAAGCAGGATCAGGCCAATTGGAATGAACATAGAGAGGTTGTCAGAGTAAGGAGAAATGAGACAAGAAAGTTAAACAAAGACAAGTGCTGGATTCTGCACCCGGGATGGGGCAACCCTGGGTGTACAGGCTGGGGAATAAGAGGCTAGAAAGTTGTGCCATGGAAAGAGACCTGGGGGTCCTGGTTAATGGCAAGCTGAACATAGGTCAGCCGTGCCCTGACAGCCAGGAGGGCCAGCCCTGTCCTGGGGTCCATCAGGCGCAGCATCACCAGCTGGGCAAGGGAGGGGATTGTCCTGCTCTGCTCTGCACTGGGGCAGCCTCACCTCGAGTGCTAGGGGCAGGTTTGAGTGCCATAATATAAAAATGATAAAGCTATTGGAAAGTGTCCCAAAAAGGGCTACAAAGATGGTGAATGGCCTTGAGGGGGAGCTGTATGAGGAGCAGCTGAGGTCACTTGGTCTGTTCAGCTTGGAGGTGACTGAAGTGAGACATCACTGTGGCCTTCGACTTCCTCAAAAGAGGAGGTGGAGGGGCAGGTACCAATCTCTTCCCTCTTGTGATCAGTGACAGAATTCAAGGGAATGGCATGAAGCTGAGCCAAGGGAGGTTTAGATTGGATATTAGGAGAAGGCTCTTCACCCAGAGGGTGGTTGGGTATTGGAACAGGCTCCCCAGGGCAGTTCCAAGCATCACAGCACCAAGCATGACAGAGTTCAAGAAGTGTTTGGACAATGCTCTCAGGCACATGTTTTGATTCCTGTGCAGGACCAGGAGTTGGACTTCAACGATATCTGGGAGTCCCTTCCAACTCAGCATATTCTATGATTCTATGAATTCTAAATCTTCCATTGTTTGTCTAGGAATTTTTTAAAAAAATTATGATGTGCTGAGCATCAAAAAACTTCTAACTAGTAAATAATGAATGGAACTAAAACCAGCCTTAACTGACAGTATGTGTGTTCTCTTAATAGAATCTGGTTCTGCAATTACGGCTTCCTGCATTGGTTTGGGGAACTCTACAACACCTCCACCTGGACAGGCAGGAAAACCAGTGCCAGGATATAATGGTAAGACTGTGCTAAAAATGTTACTAAGAAAGGACATTGCTTATATTCCCGAGTAAGTGCTCCTTAATTGTCATATTCCTGAGTAAGTGCTCCTTAATTGTCATATTCCTGAGTAAGTGCTCCTTAATTGTCATATCTTGTAGTAAAAGAAAATTACAGTCTTATTAAGATATTTTCCTCCTTCCTGCTTTCTTGTGTTTTGTAGAATGTGATTCTGAATAAAAAATTCAGAGCCATCTTCAAGAAAATTGATCAACTACTTCTGCCTTTATTATATGAAAAGGCTAGCATATACTTTGGCACATTGCTCATCTATACTTCTATATGCATTTCTGCACTTCTGCAAAAGTTGAGAGAGTTGTTAAGCAAACTGTCTTTCAGTACCTGTGCAGCATTTTTATTTCCAGCCAGGAGAAATGGTAGGCTATGGAGCAGCACAAAAAGGATGAGAACTCATTGTCTGGAAGGTATTTGCGTGTAGGGGTGCAGCTACAGGATTAAGAATGCATTTTAATACCTGGGAACCCTGATTTTAACACAATTTTAAAGCGTTTCTTGAAATCTGAAAAATAATTACATTAAAGATCAAGTGGTTCAGAAGAAGTTCTCACATAATTGGTCAGAAAGATCTAAGCTGTTATTTTCTTTTAATACATGACAATGGTGGTGAACATTAAAAAAACTCAAATATTTTTAGCAGCTCTTGGTTTCTGCACTTACAGTTATGGCGTGAAGATGAGCAATAGCTTAAAAATAAAGCCATGAAGTTTCTTCAGAGTTCTAGTAGGTAGGAAAGGGTGAAAGAATGTAATTGCATCACACATGTTATCAGATGATAGTCAGGACTAAGAAGAAATATGAGTAACAAAAATATAAAAATTTCTGGTGAATATTTTGCAATCATTGGGACTAGTGTAAGTAAAAATTTTCTTCAAAGAGAATGATGGAAATGTCTTTAGCATACCATATAAAGGAAACAAAAAATGAGCACTGAAATTCACTAAAGATTTACAGAATAATTTTACTACTTTCAGTCTTTGACCAAATATGTCCTGTAATGCAGCTATTCACAAACTAGTGATTTTTAAAAATTACTCTATTTTGGCTGCTGTCTTGCTGTCATCCACTTCTCTTTGGTGTTGTTTTCCTGCTGTTACTATACTTACTAGAGGAGATCCTTATGCCAGTTAGAAGTAGTTTTAGTTTATACATGCAACTCTAAATGGGCTGGTAAAGACATGCTGCAATATAAAGGAAGTTGCAAGATCTGCTTTTTTTTAACATGTAAAAATTCTTTCCTATTACATATTGCTAGAAAGAAACTGAATTGTTGGTGATTTTTAGGGACAAAGGGAATAAAAGTTATTATATCAAAGTGTAGTAGCACAAATTGCATTTAAAAGTGAGTCAAGATAAAATAATTAATTTCTGTTGCCTTTAATCAGAAATTATGCTGTGCTTTTCCCTTGATCTGCTTGAACCTTTGCAGGTAAATTGCAGTGCATTTTCAGACTGAAGCAGGTCCCACATTTTGAAGAAACGAGTCAGTTCTTCAGTAATTCAGGAGTGAGCAGCATAGTATGTCACTTCCCCAAGTTTTTCTACATTGAAGTATGTAGCTTGCAAGGATATATACTGGGATTTGTAACTTGATGAAACAGTTACACTAAACTGATTAGATTTTACTTAGTATCATAAAAATAGGAGAGAAAACACTGACTACACAAGAGCTACACAAGTCGGTCTGTGTAAAACTGGCCTTGTGTACTTGCTTGTGTCTGTGTGCGGAGCCATTGCTTCCAGCAGGCTCTTCAGTTACTTTAAAATTACCATCATCTTCGAAGGAGTAGCTTCAGCCAGAAGGAATAAATTACAGATGTTGGTGCTCTTTGGAGAGATAGGATATGATATTACTCATATAGGTTTTAGCAGAGTTTTTGTCAGAAGTCTGTCATCCACTTTTCCGCATGTCCTCTGGAACTTTGTAATCCAGAATGTAAGATTATTTGTAGAGATTTAGATACAGCTGAACATTGCTTTCATTGCTTGGGCAGGCTTCAAAAAGCATGTAATTCTTATCAGCCCAGTCTGTCAGAATCTTCCCTCCCTGTTTTTCTATGGTTTAGTTGCTTCACCTTAAGTAATTTCATTATCATAGGCCAAGGTGGTATCTGTCATTTCTTTCTTATGCCCATACCTTGAAATGGAGTGGATGGTTTTAGTAGCTTAATTTCCCAGATAACTGCACAAAAGAGGCTATTTCAGATGATTAACTCAGAAATCTCACTATCAGGATATGGATGCTTTCACTGAAGCCCTGCCATCCAGGGAAATGGCTTCATTTGGGAAGTCTGGATTCTGTCCTGTACTTTGAGCATTACCCTGCTGTGCAGCTTTGGGTACTTCAAGAATTACTTGATCTCTTTATGCTAGACTACAATGAACCTTGTTAGCTGAAGGGCATTTTTCTGAGATTCCTGAGAGCCTGTGAAAGCCAGATATACTTATTTACTGCTAATAGTATTTCTCACGCGAACTGGGTTAGGCTTCAGTCATCTTGGTTGTTATTTCTTGCTCATGTCACCCACATATTTTAATTTATATTTGTCACATATCTTAATGGTTCTTTGCTGTGTAGAAGTTTAGATTTTCCAGTATGGAAGCTTCTTTTACTTTTTAGTTCTATTATTCCCTTTTGGGACTTTGTGCTATTTCTGCTTCCAAAGCACAAGTATTATTTAAGACTTTTTGTACTTAAGGCTGAATGTTAATCAAGTTGTGAGATCATCCAGTTTGGCACTCCCAAATTACTTAATTCCTTCTGTTGCTTGGTGTATTGCCATTCTGAAGTGTGACATAAGTTGATATCCATAAAGAAAGACATTTACCTTCACCTAAAAATACACTACTAAACTTGAGTTTCCTTCCTATATTATTTTTTTACAGTCATGATTCTGGATGAAAATAAGAAACCAGTGAAGGCAAAGACTTTGGGAAATATTGTGGTAAAGTAAGAAAAATAAATATCATACAGTTAAAAGAAACTTCCTACATGTGTTGATTATCTTTTGACTAAAGTTTATATAAAAATAAGAATAATTGAAGTAATGAGGATTGAAAAACATGTCTGTCTGTCTCTGATACTGATACCAAACTCCCTGAATGTTTTATGTTCATTAATGTTGAAAAATTGCAGACAAAGTTGTGTGAATGGATGAGTTTTTCTTACACTACAGCAAAGTTTACCATTTTCCTAATTATCAGAATATTGGCACAGAATGATGCTTTCCTCTTTTAATGTATGAGCAAGGTACTGAATCATTCCCTTCACTATTGTATCTTTCCATTTAGTGAAATAGTACAGCAGTACAGATTGGTGTGCTTCAGCTTACAGCTGTGATGCTGCCTCTTCTTTCATGATCTCCTCATTCCAACTGATGCACCTTCTTAGAGGGAGAACATGTATTTTCTGTTCTCTGTAAAAAAAAAAATCAAGATGTTCCTGTGTGTGCTTTGCCTGAAAGACTGTTCATTTGGACCAGTACTTGGACAAAATACATGCAGGAAAGGACTTCAGACAAAAAAATAAAAAAACACTGCTGTGCATCATGTAGGTGATTTTTAGTACCATTTACCAGACTTCTGACAGATGAGTTCCATAAATTCTAATATTCTTTTTGAAAGTACACCTTTCTAAGGCACATTTCCTTAGATAAAAAGGACTCTGTTTAGATCATCCTGTGAACATCAGTTACATTTATCTTGCCTGCTGCCTTCTCACTGTTGCCAGGATCTTTCCTTATTCTTGTAGCATTCTGTGGGATAGTGCTCTTTACAGCCTATGCCAGCTCTGTATTCTGGATGTTTTACAGGCTTTCAGACTAATGGCATTTTCCTCAAACATTTTTTTTTCCTCAGAGAGAGACACCTGCTTTGTGATGAATGTGGTATTTGTGCCCACCTTTTTTTTCAGTCACAGAAAATAACTTCAGCTCTGAACACTTTTTAACTGCAAGATAATACAAGTCCCAAAGGAAATGTATTCATCCATTTCTCCTGTGGTAGATTTTTGGAGAGTTGTGGTAGCTCAGTCTTCACTCCTTGCTTAGACGAATGAAAGGAAATGCAAAGATTAGTATTAAACCTTCAGTGAACTGAAAATCTGTCAAAGGCTGAAGCGTTGGGATGGATGTACCAATTTTGCTGAATTGTTAGCGCAGTTAGCTGAGGGTTGCAGTTGGCTGAGGCACATGAGCTGGGGGTGAGAGACAGGAGCTGCAGGCGCTGGAGCTGCAGACGTGCAGCGCCAGCAGTGTGGGTGGGCTGGCGCAGTGCTTATGTGGGAGGTGGAGCTGCCAAGGTGGGGAGGCTTTTTACTCAGCTGTACAACTGGTCTAATGTAACTAGAGCCCTGTGGAGACTAAAGTAGTATCACATGAACTTACTGTACTGTGTGATGCAGATGTGTATTTTCAGGATGAAGTCTATACCCTGCCTCATTCTCAGCATCTTCAGCTAAGCCAGCAGGACACAGAGGCCTAGGTTTAGCTCCCCCGAGTAAGCGGACTCATATTTAGGCGTCATTTGCTTGAGACACGTATAAGATTGTGCATTCGCTCCATTGTTGAGTATGTACATCCATACCAAGCACAAGTAATTAAAATTGCTCAAGTCTGCAGTATCAGCAACCCAGCTCAGGGTGGAAAACTGTCTTTCAAAGCTCTCACCTCTGTAACGCCTGAAGCCATAGTAAAACACAGGATCGTAATCAATGGAGAGAGAAAAGGTATTTTGTAAGCTAGTTGCTTAGATATCCAGATTAGTTATTGTTATTCATTATATTATTCATGCCTAGTTATTCAACTAGGATGGAGTAAATCACCTTCCAGATGTGTTCATGTCTTTCTAGTGCCTGCAGGAGTGGCACACTTGGCTTAGGGTAGGTACTTAGCCTTATCTACCAAAAGAGGAGTGGAATGAACTCTGGGTTTAGCAACTCTGCCAAACAAGTTGAAAGACAGACTTCCCTAATGTTGCCCCACATTTAGATGTTTTCTCAAGGGATTACAAATGTGTTAATATATTGATTTGTTGTTGTTTCATTTATTTTGTTTTATCTTGCTCAGTATGACTTTTGCTGCAATCAAAGGAATTAATAATGAAAAGAGAGAGGTTTTTTTGGTTTTTTGGTTTTTTTTTTTTCAGCATATCACTCAAGAAAGTGTAATCTCACAGGGATACTATTATTTTATCATGTCTGTTTTTATTGTGTTATTTTATTTTTTTATTAAAGCAAGGTTTCATGAAGTCTTCTTTCAAAGAAGGCATTTCTCTCTTCAGCAGTCTTCTACATGTACAGACCCTTTAAATTAGTGGAGATGATCCTTGTTGCTAGCAGTGTTTGTTTGTCAGCCCAGAGCATGTCCCCCTGCAACTGGAGGGGCTCAGGATAGTTCTGACTATTATTCTTAGTATATACAGCTCATACAGCTTAGTAAAATATGAAGAAACACAGGGATTTGCTTCACCTGTAGCATAGGTGAGTTGAGAAACATACTTCAGTGTTTTTGGAGAGGATTTCTGGGAAAGGAGAGTGGCCATGCACTGCTTACGACAGCTGTGCAGAAGTGGTAAAATGCAGCTTTTGGTTGTTTTTATCCTAGACTAACTCCTGGTAGAGACTATTTGGGGCTGCTTGAGGCCTGCAGTTTTCCTATGTACAGTATTTAAAATATCTATTCTTACAGCCTGTAAGAAATAGATATTTTTAATTAATGCACACTTGAAAATACACTTGTATATGTAGCTGCTAGTCTAACTGCAGGCAATATGATCCCTTGTTATTGAGTAGGGAAACTGAAGAGGAGCCAACATTACTGTCTGTGGATGTGATGTTAGTACATCCATTGCTGCATTATGCTTGGTTCTTACAACTGTATTTTAAGACTATTGAGAAAGTGACTGCATTTTGAGGAAAATATGAATGAGTGACCTGAGTGCTAGAATCTGCATGGTATGAAAATCTGTGGTATGTAATTCACCCAAGATCAGTAAAATAGTAACCCTTTAAAGGCCAGGGAAAAAAAACAACTCTGAGAGATGGCTGTTTGAGCTAGCATAAATAAATTGGAAGCTGAAGCTAGATGCATTCAGATGACAATTAAAGCACTATTTTAGTAGTGAAAATATTAAGACATTGGAATAAATTCTTGGGAGTATGGTGGTTTACTGTGATATTTTTAGGCCTAATTTAGATATCTATTTTAAACAAAAGTTGTGGGGTTGAGGCAGGATTTAGTAGATGGCATCTTTCATCCTGTGTTATATGGAAGGTCAGTTTAAATACCTGTGCAAAAGATTTATCTTCCTAACAGCCTTTATATGATTATCAGCTTTGTCTTTTCCCTTTACAGAAAGAACATTAAGTAGGTCTTCCAATGGAGAGCAGTTTGTCCAAAGATAGTTTTTCTGGCAGATCTCTGGCTGAGTACATGTAAATACCATTTGAACTTTCCTTACTTTGAAATTGTTCCAGCACTTTCACTAGTTTTTGATGGCTTTTTCTCTTTTCCCACTAAAGTAAAATCCAAACTGAGATCGACTACTTTTGTAACTCCTTTCAGCTAACTAAAGTAGTATTTCATGCAGACTGATGACGTTCAAGATCCTCTACTCTTCTTCACCCTTTTTTCTGTGTTGTTGTTCCTAGAGTCTGAAAAAGCTTCCAGATGCTTTTCAAACTTGCAATCAAAAATTTTTGTAAGAGTGATGTTTATGCACAACCCTACATAAATGCTAAGTAATAATTATAGCTGCCAGTTGAGATTATTTTGTTCCATTCAGAAGCCCAAACTCATTTAACAGTGGCTTGTATTTACTTTGACTGGCTGTAATGAATAGACTCTGAGTATCATTGCCTACCATAAAATAAAAGAATGTCTTTTCTGAATTCCAGCAAGGTAACATCTCCAGTAATTTATTATTTCATTTCAGAAATCTGCTTTTCTGTGCAAATTCTCTTTTGGGTTCTCTGTCTATAATTGCTTGGTTCCATTAACAAGGAATCTTACACCATTTTGATGAGTGGCATTCTGAAAGGATGTGCTACGTGGGAGTCAGATTTCTTGGGCTAACCTAAAGGTGGACTGTTCTTTGAAAGGTCTACCATTGCTGTATGAAAAATAAATGAACTGTGAAACAATGCTTAAAAAACCAAATAATAACTGTCATATAAAATTCTGTACCAGATAACAGTTACTGTTAAAATACTTCAGAGTTTTTTTGTGATGCTGTCAAGCTCATTCATCTTAGTCTCTCTAATTTATAATGAAATTACCTGCTTATCTTTGTAAAATGTAACCAGAATGAATCTTTGTTAAATGAACTCATATGATTTAAATCATTAGTTTACACAGTTTGCCTCATTTGCCTGATGCTGTTTTAAATGTATTCAACCTTTAAATGAGAAACAGGCCTGGATCTGTATTCTTGTAATTCAACAATTTTAATCTTTCTTTGACTGGAGTAAATGTAGAATAGCATTATTTGTACTGCTGTTACAGTGCTGGTAACAGACAGCTACAGAAATACAGTAAATATGTCCCAAGGGGAAACCAAGCAAAGCAAACTTCTTTGTGTATTTTGAAAATGATAATGAAGGAACCTACTTACTCCTATCATGGCCTTCTGTGATCCTGTCCCTTGTGAAAGGAAAGCAGTCATGCTTACATATGCATTCCTGGCATTTTTGGTCAATATATCTCTTAGTAAAAATATCACCAAAAGATCTTGCGTATCAACTCAGTTTTTAGACAAAGAGGCAACAGTTCTTAAATGCTGAGTTATTGTGGGTGTGTGTTAGATTTTCTAGGGAAAGAAAGACCCATATCAAACATCTCAAAATGTTCCTTTTTATGGAGAGGTTGATAAAAACAAGAGATGTCTGTTTTCAGGTTGCTCTTATTTTTGGACAGTCTCATTTTCTCTCTTCTGGCTCCTTGCATGTAATAATGATCCAGTTCTGCTCCCTTTGGAATTTATGGCAGCATTCCCACAGACAGCAGTGGTTTTGAGGTATATTTGGCTCTGGACATTTTAATTCTGATGTCCTGATAAAATTTCAATATGCATAATGTTGTTCTGGCAAGCTGAATTATTCTACCTTTATTAATTTGAGTTTGCAGAGAACCTAGAAATTCTACTAAATCATGATGCCAAGAACTCTGCTTTCATTAAAGAATTGTATGTGGCTATTGCTGTGGAGTTACTGTGGTGAAAGACTGACACATGGAAGAGGGCATTCACTTTTTGCTTAGTGGATGAATGGGGTCTTAATTGCAAGTAATCTTTCACAGAAAGCCATGGAAGATTTTCAGATGTCTGTATTCTGTTAAGATATGGTTTGCAGAGATACCTGTGGTAGCCACTAATTTAGCAGTCTGGCTTCCACAGACACACAAAAAATATGCTCTGTGGATGTGTTTATCAATACAATTTTCCTAAAAAAACCCCAACAAACAAGCAACCGCCCCCCCCCCCACCAAACTGGAACATGAGACACCCCCAGTCTCCCTATTTGAAAAAAAAATCCAAACAAGGACAAGAAAACCAAATAGTGAAAGTGAGGCTTTTATTTTTGGTGATATGTTCCACACTTCTCTGTTTAGATTTTTAAACAATGACAGAAAAGAAAATGCTTTTCTAATTTCAGCAATAAACCTGTTTTTTCTATTCAGTGACTAACTGCAAAGTATTGAATAGAGCTGTGGGGAAATTAAGGACTTTATCAAATGAATTGTTCTTTCTCTCCCATCACAAAGATGTTAGACTGCTAAATAAATTTAAAGTGCAAAATTTGCAATGACTGAGGCTGTTATGAATTGCTGTACTATTAGCAACCAGGTAACAACCATAGTAACTACCACTCTCTGGTGGCTTTTCTTGAATCTAAACAAGAGATTTTTTTTTCCCTTTTAAATGCATGCATACACAAACATCAGGATCAATATATTGTTTTTCTAATCTTTTTTTCCAAGGCGAGCACTCCATGGGTCATGTTTTTATATCACAGAGATGCTTACTAAGCTTGAAAGGCGTAAAATAGGGCACTGAATTTCTTCCAGATGGGCAGAAGCCAACCTGCCCTCCTGAGCCCTGGGTAGCTATGTGGGAAGTGTCTTGGCATTTCTGGACATACCTTACCCTGACTTTCAAGGAATGTGATGTATGGGATGTGTTGAGCCAGAACCCTCAGAGAAAAAGCAGTAGTATTTATAGTAGTATATTCTGTTATGCTAGGTGACCTGAATTAAGCTGAAAAAACTAGGATTGCAGAAAATCAGGCATTCAAATAATTACTGGATGATATGACCTTTTCAATGTAGTTTGTACTGGTTTTACCATAGCTAGGATTTTTTTGAAGTGTGTTTCTCTCTCTCTCTCTCTCTCTCTGTGTATATATATATATATTTATGTATATATATATATATATATATATATATATATATATATATATATATATATAACCTTTTTGTAAATCTTTTTGGTACATGTCACAGGGCTGGTGGCACCTGTTCTTGTGATTGACCATCATAGACATGTAATGACACTAGAATTGCTATGCTACAGAGAACTGTTTCTTTGCTAGAGATGTTGCCTTCTGGTGTCACAGGGATACTATCACAGAAAATAAAATACCTCTGGCTAAATACTTGCTAGTTAGAAAGACAGGCATATGCTAGCAAAATCTGTATGGTGCATTTATGATTTTATGTAAATAAATATAAATGTTTGTTTGTTTACATGTTTGTTTACATGATCTCTGTTATTAGGGGTAAACTTCATAAAGCTTGTGTTGATATGCCTGAATATATATCTCTCAGGCAGTTAAAGAAATCTGTGTTTGACCCTGTCAGAGCTTCGAAGAAAGAAACTAGCACTTTTTTAGCTGAGGTTTCTGCTGCTTCTCTGCTGGCAGATATGTATGTGAAGTGTCCTATATTTTCTCATGCCCATATCATTGACTGAAGAAGGGTTTTAGTATCTATTCAAAACTCAAATAATAAAGCAATCCATAACTTTGCAGTTTTAAGTACAATTATTTTAGAAAGTTCTATTAGTGACTTGTATCAATATACTTTCACAGAACTTCTCCAGTATTTCCAATAGTATTAGGCACAGTTTAAACAGAAAAGCATTTTCATTCAGATTCCTGTGACTGAACTCCTTTGAGTTTTATCTTTTTACAGAAACTGAAGATCTGTGTGTCTGATAATTCATCTGTCTATGCATGTGTGGGTGTGTATGGGCGTTAGAGAAAGAGAGACCTGTAATAATGCAGTTGCTTGTATCATAGTATGTATGCATAAATTTCAAACAGATACTTAATCCTTAGAAGTCTTAAAAGCTAAATGCTGTTAATGTATTTATAATGTATTTATAATATAGTGTTTACTAGACCAAATATTATTTTACTGAGGTGCTTGCATTATGTAAAAGGTAAGGTCTTGGATACCCTGCAGAGCTATATACATTCGATGACAATAATACATAGCCTTTTTTATTGGTTACCAGCATGTAATTAAGCTGAACTTTTTTTCTAATTGTGTAGACAATGATTATTTGTCTGAAAACAGAGAATGAATGGAGAACATGAGTTGTATTTGTTATATCTGTTTTTCTTACTACTTCCTTCTGTTCTTTTCTATTTAAGGTTGCCTTTGCCTCCTGGAGCATTCTCAGGTCTTTGGGAAAATGAAGAAACATTTCAGAAGTTGTATTTCCAAAAGTTTCCAGTAAGAATTATGAAATCAATTATTTAAACTTCTGGTAATGCTTCAGAACTGAATGATAATAGATTTAAACTGGGAAACAGTTCATCATAAGTTGTCACAATTTCATTGGAGGTCTTTGATATATGTATATATAATTAAAACCATATCAAGATAAATCCTTTGTCACCTGTAATTTCAGTTCTTGGGTATGCTGTTGTTTTTTTACGATCTGAAACAGAAGAAGTAAACCATAAGCTTCTGAGCCAAAAAGTAATTTCATGTCATTTAATCTAAGATATAAACCTGCAACCTTACCCTAGCACAGCTTCAGATACACTCCTCCTGCTGGCATGCAGCCATGCTAACTTCGTATCACTCCAAAATAACCCTTGTCCACTGTACATCTGAATACACTGGAGGCTCTTTGCTGCGTTAGTTATGTTTCCCTCTCAGATGAGCTATCCAAGGCCTGGCTTACTTCTTTCCTTGTACAAATAGGTAGATTTGCCCTATACAAATGCCCAAAGTGGAAGATTTGGCTCAATGAAAGTAAATGAGTGAATTGATCACACAAATTATTCTTAGTGTGCAATTGCATCATGATGACAGTGTATGTTTGGATACAGCAAACAGGAGTATCTTTAGGCGGAATTTGACAACTGTCATTATATTGCAGTAATTCCGTTTTCCTTGTGTAGATTCAGGCAACATCCTTCTCCAAGCTGTCAGGAATCAAAGTAAGCAGAGTTGGAATAAAGCCAGGGTTTATCTATTTTTTTCTGTTCTGTATTAATAAAGACAACAAAACCTTTCTGGAAGGGAAGCTGCACAGGATAATATGATACAAAAATGGTGACAAATATTACGGAATTAAGTCTTTCAAGCACCAAAAGCATATATAATGTGAAACAGGTATATATTTTTATTTTGATTTTTATTTTTGTGTTTCCTGGTAAATTAAGGAATATTCCTAGTGGTCTTTCAGAATTTATTTTTCATTGTGTTGTATTTAGGGATATTATGATACTATGGATGCTGGTTATATGGATGAAGATGGCTATCTGTATGTCCTGTCTAGAGCTGATGATGTGATCAATGTTGCCGGACACAGAATTTCTGCAGGTGCGATTGAAGAGGTGAGCATTGCCTGACAGCAAAATAGAAGAGTGAAAGATGAATGCAGGAAGCTGAGACTAAAAATCTGACATTTCATCACATCTCACATCTCAAAATCTCACACAGAAAGATCTCTCATTTGTTTTCTACTTGTTTTGTTTGCATTTCCATTGGTACTTTTAACCAAAGTATTTCCTGTTTCAGGTTCTTCTATTAAGATGCTTTCCAGAAAAAAAACAAATTCAGTCAATAATAAGTGGGGTCAATAAATACCGTGGAATTGGTAAGGCAGGCATAATTTGGTACTTGAAGGTGGAAATAAGGAGCAGTGTGGCAGGGTGGGAAGCATACCTTTTAGCTCAAATAATGTATTTATTTGGGAATATGGTAGGATAGTGTAGTATCAGTGTGACAGGTAGTTTCATCAACTGCTGTAGTTACTTAGGAGTAGAAACTTTTTTCCTAAAATACAATGATCAGTGTTGGCTGATTTTTTTTTTCCAGAGATTAATATTCAGTGCTTTTTCTTGGTGGGAAGACTTCAGAGTTTTTTGACAGCTGTTTTGTCTCTTATTGTATGAGCAGTGCTAAATGAACAATGAAAATTTCAGTAAAAAACCCTGCTGTTAAATTGAAAGTCATTAATGTAATACCCATGCAACTCAAAAAAGTAAAAAAAAATGAAGTTCATAATAGTGTCTGAATTTCATATCATTGTTCACTCACCCTTCTGGAGTCTCTGTGATTGATTGCTAGTTACAAATTTCCCTGATGACATATCAATTGCTTATTCAGGGAATATAGGGAAAGGTGTGCTGGGCGTGTACAAGAGAAAAATATGCTTTTAAGTACTCTGAATTTGACTGTTCACTGAATTAGAAACTAATCTGCAAGTTGGTTTTTTGGTTTATAATGTCTGTTAGTCTAGTGACTACTTTATTTTGAAGGCTAAAAAACTTAGAATGGTAGAAATTCTAATTACACAGAAGTGAACAAGTTCACATAAACATTAATCCATCAAGGACTGATCAGCCAGGGAGCTGAAACAGCTGCTGCCCTGACAGGTTTTTGGAGATACACAGATGCTTTCAGTCTGCTTAAACCTCTTTCCCTTAGAAGTAGTTTTTTGTGTTCCCTTACTGAAGCACAGCAGGAATCTCATCCCCACCCCTTACTGCTGTACTACTCATGGGCCGAGTGGGGCATTTTCTTTGCTTCAGCCTAGGTCTGAAGCTGCTGTAACAAATGATGAATTGAATCACCTCACCTGCTATATTACATTTGGATCCATTATACTGAACTCAGCATCTCTGTTTTTCTCCCTGCTAGTTAGGTCTAGAAACATAATGTTTCACGACACTAACATTTTAGAAGCTTTTCTCTTCACCTTTTGAGCAAAGCTAAAAACCAAGAGTGATGTTAATGCATGCACAGCAAATTGCTAGTTAAATGGGAAAGTGTTAAGAAGACCACAATTCCCTCCTCAGTAAGATGAGTAAATACAGAATTAGAGGTTCATTGAATCACCATGTAATTGGCAATCACCTTGTTGAGCAAGTATGTTATCTACATTTACATTTTAGCTGCATTACAAGTTTAACTAGTTTTTCCTTAGTGCTTTGACTGTTTTATCTCTGTTATGTTCCACACAATTTTTCCTTTGTCTAATGTATCTGTTTATACTATTGGAGCTCCATGTTTACTGCAATGCAGTAGATGTTACAGTTTACATGGCCAATTAGTGAATGGTGGCCATTATGGGAACCTCATCTTGCATGTTGATCCATCCCTCTTCTTTGGTCTGTAAATCTCTGGTGTCCCTTTTTGCCCCTTCCTGAAAAATAAAAAAAGCTTAATCAAATCTAGTCTATCTGAGGCAACAGACTTGAGAACTGAGGAATTTATCATGAGAAATCCCTTACCCCTGATCACAATGTTTCTGTCTGCCGTTGCATTTGCCATCCATCCTTGTGCCCAGTGATCACACTGGGAAAACCATTTCCACTTCCTGAAGTTTTTTATTACTTTTAAACAGTTTTTAAATGTCTAGTTTCTGTTCTTCTTTTCAGTTGTTTTATGAAGTTTGATAATTTTAAAATTGGTATTTACTAATTACTAGTTTCAGTAATTTGAAGTTAGCATTTGAAAAGTCAGAGGCATGTTGATAGAACTTTGGATAGACTGTAGAAAAATACTACAATAACTACACTCTTCCAGCTAACCATAATACTTATGAATGACAGACTCGAAGTACAAAAGCAAGGTACAACAAAACAATCTGGCAACATTCAGGTCTCCACCTTAGATAGTCCTGTTGATGCCTGGTAGGTAATTATGATATTTGATGATAATGCCAGTTGAGTGTAGATCTTTTTTCTGTGTTCCTGTGGAAAACAATATTTACTGATTTACTGTGGTCATAGACTTAATAGTCTACTTTTCCATAATTCATTGTCTTGTTCTTTCCTGTTTTCCTGTTTTTGGTTTTTTGGTGGTTTTTTGTTTGTTTGTTTGTTTGTTTGTTTGTTTGTTTTAATATAAGCCTATCAGGTTTCTGTGGCCACGGTCAAGAGTTAGAGCAGGAAAAAATGGTTTTTTATAGCAGGAAATGGAATTACTAAGGCTCTGGCCTGTAAGTGACCAAAGCGCATTAAGTGTATGCGATGCATTGAAACTCTGTAGGGATTTGAACTTGCATAAGATTAATCCCTATATGATTTATCAGTGTGGATACAATGACTTTAGGACAAAGTAGGCTGCAGCTGAATTCAAATGCATTTGTGTATATTCAGCTTTTTGAAGCAGGCTCTTCTGCCCTTCTGATTCTGGTATAAGCCCAGTGCACTCTTCTATATTTAGTTTGTGCATATAATATCTAATTCCTGTGAAAAATAATCCAGTTTCAAAAGCTGTACATAAATGGTCATGCTTCTGTACTTTGATAGAGCATGCATCTACTGTCAGGTCAGTGTTTTCCATTTGCTTTTTTTCTGGCATGGGACATGTCTAGGATCATAGTTTGTGAAATGAGTATAGCTTCTGACAAAGTGTGCTAGAAACACATTGAGTGGATTTATTTTGCTAAAAACTACTTGGTGTATGCTGTATTGACCATGACATATGGAGTCAGTTTCTTCTTCCTGTTTTGACTATAAAGCCTAAGGATGGTGAAATATGTTTTGAAGATGGGTTATAATAGACCCTTTGAATTATTCCTTTCCCCATCAGTTTCATAAACAGGTCATACAAGAACCTCCCTTTTAAAATTGGGGCAACAGTGCTTCAGCTTTCCATTCTTTCAGTTTTTTTCTTCCTGTCTTCTCTGTACTTTTCCTGTCTTTCACATTCTCGCACCATTGTATGAGTAGCCAATGCAAATATGATATTCCTACTTAATAAAAACAACCAAAAAGTGTCTTTATTCCTAAAACCTTTGATTTTGGCAACACAGTATGTGAAGTTCAGTTATTAGCAAGCACATAGTCCTTTTATGCACAGATAAATTAACAAGCACTATCACATTATGTGGCTTCTGTGTAGGGTCACGTTAGGTCCTCCTTGTGGTTGAGTTCAGAGGACTGAAAAGTGCTGAAAGCACTGTTGAGAGCAAAATGCCCCAAGGTGAGGGGGTAAAGTAAGAAGAGCCAGTTGCTTTGGAAGAGGATTGACAATTGCTGGCATCTTAAGGCCAGCTTTGTCCCAGACTTGGTGACATACATCTTGGTATGTACTGAGACATCTTGGTGGCTGTTTTCCTGGAAGTGAGTACCTCAACTGGCTAATTGGAAGCTTACATTTTTTTTACCTAAAAAAGAGTTTGATATATTTTATCAATGTGATGTTGTGTAAACATGTAGTAGGAAGGAAGGAAGCTGTGGTTTAATTCCCTTTTTTGTCTCAGGAAGCTGAGATCTTATGTTTTCAAGAGAGTGAGCCAAGCTAGGCTGGCTGCAAGCCAAGGCTGGGCATATATTTGGCCTTGGTTGAAACTATGCTTTTACAGGAACAAAGAATGAAAAAAAAAAGAGTCAGAGAAAATGAACCAATAGACTTTGTAAGTCTGTAGTAGGAGTGCTTCTGTGGTTTTCATCCTTACTCCCTGCATTTAAGTTCTATGTTACTCATAATGTTAGACAAACATTATTTGTTCCAGCAGAGATCTCACTAACAAAACCAAAGACATGATACTCTCACAAAGCTCTAAGGAAATTAAATGAAGTTTGTTCAATATTTCTATTTCGTGCTGCTAAAGTTTTTATTCCTTCTGTTTTTTGAAAAGCATGCATGAGTATATACAATAATATATATAGACATGTACATCTTCAACACATGTAATTGGAATCCTAAGGTGTACTGACCTTTTGCTGTTAAAATGTAAGAAAAAGTCTATGCTATTTCTTCGTACCATACCATTATTTTCACTGAAAGGTTGTCTATTATTGGTTCAGTTTTGTTTTCCTTTCCATCCCTCAGTGTATTCTCTTCCATCCCGCTGTGGCAGACTGCGCTGTTGTGGGCCAGGAGGATCCTTTAAAAGGACATGTTCCATTTGCACTGTGTGTACTGAAACAAGGTGAGAACTCACTGATAACTGATGTCATTAACACTTGCAAAAGTCTCAGTAAAGATAACGGATTTTACCTTCTTCACTAGGTGTAAAGACACAAGAGAGTCAGATTCTGAAAGAGATTGTTGAGCGAGTTCGGACCAACATTGGTCCAGTAGCAGCTTTCCAGAAGGGGATGTTTGTGACACAGCTGCCAAAAACACGCTCTGGCAAGATCCCACGTTCTGCTCTTTCTGCACTTGTCAGTGGAAAGCCATACAAGGTAAGTTAGAGATGTTTGCTTCAATGAATTAGACACACATGCACATCCAAAGGCACAACATGGTGGTTTTGATTCTCTTGAATGTTCTGCAACTGGTCCATGACTTCAGGTAGTACTTCATGTTTTATTTCTATTGCAGATTATGCAAAAGATTTTCATGTTTCAGAGCTTTACAGATACTTTTTTCTTGAGTGCTTTCGAAGTATAAATTTAGAAGAATCTCTGAATGAAATTCTTATCTATTATTACATGCTACTGTATTCTTACTTTTCAGATAACACCAACCATTGAAGATGCTAGTGTGTTTAAACACATTGAAGAATTGCTAAAGAAAAATTAAATGGGATAATACATAATAACGAGCATTTCAGTTATTCAAGTATACAAAGAAGCATTTTTTTGTTAATAACACATTTTAAAAACAAGTAATGATTTGGGACTAAATGTTTTTACTACAGAAACATTACTGTGTTCTTTACCATCTTACCACAGCCACTGACGCATAGTAAAGTCTCTGCATGCTGTCAATATATTCTGGTTATTATGATGGCTAAGAATTGCAAATAGAATTCATTCATTGCTGTAGTCTTAAAGGGATGGAGTCATTGGATTATCCATCTTATCTGGTGTCATGTAACCTTACATTTCAATCTGTTATTTTATAATGTGACCAGTAACTTTTGTTTGGCTAAAGCAGTTTACAAAGGGTAAACCATGAACAAACAAAAGTAAAAAAGGAATTTGATTGTGAAAATTGTTGCAGATATAAATTGTTCTTACTTGTAAATTTTAAGTTCTTGTCTTTTAGATTTTTTCTAAAATTAAAAATTTTAAGATTAGTTCTCTTGATTCAATTTTCTTTCTTTTTTCCAAAGTCTTTCTGCCATAAATTAAATTTCTATAAATTTTTTACTCAATAACTTTCTGAAGAGTCTTTTTTGTAAAATGATAAGTAATTCCTGGGTGGTTTATATGTCTTATGATAAGCACCACCAGAATGTGCTTTTGCTGCCATAATTAAGCATTATAGGCTGAGATACACATAACCAAGAAATTTAGCAAATATGGATACTAAGCAGCTCATTCTGGACGTTATAGGCCATTCCAGACAGGTACAGGGGTCTCAACAAGCCACGGGATGGAGGATACACTTTTGACATACATTACTTCTCAAACTGCAGGTATTTAATTGAACAATAAATGTGAAGGTCCTTATAAAAGTAGATGCTCCCAGGAAAGTATAAAAGCAGAGAAGTTGCTCAAACTCAGCAGTGCTTACCGGAGAAAGAATCAGTAAGTAATAGACAAATTCAGATGATGTTGTTGTGTAAGAGAGGTCCCCAAAAGGTTCCAGAAATACTGTTATAAAGTGGTGGATAGAGGTATGGATGATATCCCTGTAAAGTGATGAAATAAACCAACAGATTGATGTAGGAGCTAACAGGTAGTAGGTTCCACTTAACATGAGCCATACCCTGGTGGTGCCTTGTGCTTGTGACACTTTTTTGGTGTTGGTGAGCTCTACCGGTTACATAAGAACTGAATAAAATGTCGATGTGGTTTTCACTAGGGACTGCAGACAGCTGGCCCAGTCATGTTGAACCAGGTCATACAGTGATGTTAGAACAGCCAGTTTGAGCCTGTGCTGTCCTTGTTTCCTGCCAATCATTGCATAAGATACCCTCCTGCCTCTCAGCTATTCTCTTCAGTTGAAAATCACAATCTGAACAGGGAATAAAACATGCAAACACTGAATAAAAGCTTACGATGCTTTATGGTAGATATGCTAAATATACAGGTTGGAGATTTAAAACTGGGAATAATTTTGCTATTCATAGATGTCCTTAAAGTTTTGTGAAGTACTTCTTATAGAAGTGGCAGTTAGTTTAAGATACTATTTTCTTCTGGATGAATTATTCAAGTACAAAGGCTTTAACAGGAGGCCCATGGCAAATACTGGACTGACTCACAGAGACTTTTTGCTTTTCACAATGCTACAACTTAGCAACCTGTGCTGAACAGTTACAGAGCAAGAGGGAATTCTTGAGAGTTGTCAGTGGTGTGTTTTTTTTTAAATCAGTGAGACACTATAAGAGCCATCAGAGAAACTGTGGCACATTCACAAGGTGTGTGGCCACTACTTTTACAATTGAAGGTGAGACATTGTTGTGTATGTTTGTTATCATTTCCTCGGCTGAAGCAGGGGAGGGGAACTAATTAGTGAGAGCAGAAAATCTCTACAAGAGATCTTGCAATGCATGTAGGGGAAGAGAATTAATTTCCTAGATCTTGCATAATTTTCCCAATGATTACTCATGCTCCTACCCCAGTTTCTCCTTTTGTAAGGAAAAGTAAACTGCTTTCTAGTTTGGGTCTCTTCTTTTAAGGAGGTGAAAAAACCCCACAAAATCCCCAACAGCATTAGTAATATTCAGGCATGCACTTACCTTTCTGAAGGGCTGTGTGCTTACATTAATGTTAGTAAGGAAACAATTATCTTTCCTCAGAACTCTTCATAAAGAGCTTTGATAGGTAACATTCTTAAGGTGTCTCCATGACAAAAATATTTGTAATAATTTCTGTTTTCTGAGGAAGCCTGTTTTCTTTCTCTCTATTTTGGTAGAAGTGATTTCAGATCAAGAATTGTATTTTAAAAGAGGACAGAGCGTTCAGGTGTGCTCACTATACTGCCATGCTGGTAATATGGAGAATTCCAGAAATGTCAAATGTCTCATGCATCAACATTCAGAAAACCTAGACAAAGAAAGGCACCTTATTGCAACAATACAGTATGGAGAAATCATTGTTTAATGGCCATTACTTTTGTTTTCCAAAAGAGCTTTTTGCTGAGGAGCTGCAATTGCAGAATGCTTTGTCTTAGCCCATCTCAAGAAAGGGAAAATGAGTAGTTACATGGCTCTGCTGCTGCCCAGCAACCTGGGTATACCATCAAGAACAACAAGCCTATTTAATGAGTGGTAGGACAGCAGTGATTTTCCAATTTTTTTTTTTCAGAGAGAAGCAGCAAGAGGGTAGATTTGAAGGGTCACTGAGTTGCTGAATTTTGGCTGGAAGAGGCACATGTAGTAGTTATTCTCAGTGTACTGAAAGGGTTGGAGCCAAGTAGACAACAGTTAGCATAACTGCTGTTTCTAGCTGTAGAGGGTGGAGCTTCAGCTTGTGTGAGGGAGACAGGGATGAATTAGGAGGCTTGATGTGCTATCCTAAATCAAAACTGAAGTCACCATAATGCTTTTTTAAATTCTTCTAGTCTGTTTTCTTCCACTGTGAAATATATAATTTGTGTGTGCTGTTCTCCTGGGGCAGGACAACTTCCACTCTGGTCATAAAATCTGACTCATTCTTTTCCCCAACACATTTCATTCCCCTTTGCCCCCTAAGTTTTAGTGTTGGCTGCAAAAGGAATTCTGTAAAACAAGAGCTGATGTTTGAGGTAATATGAATTTACATGATATTGCTGCCACTGATAGTGGCAGTGACAGTGTTTGCATTGCTTTACTTTGTGATATTCTGCCCTAAAATAAGCCAGAAGGAGGCTGAGGGAGGAGAAGAATGTTGGTCAAGCCCAAGGAACTGTGTGTACAAGAGCCCCAACTTTCTACAGTTGTGTGCTATACCCCTGCCAGCACTTTGCGCCCATCAGCAAGATCTGTGCTCCCTCTCGTGGCAGATTCTCATCATAACTCATCCCTCTTAGTGCCAAAATGTTCTTATGCTTAGCTGTGAGAAGCATCTGGTTCCAAACTTAATGCTACTACATACCAAACGTAACAGACTAATGAACACAAATAGCACTGAATTCTCTTTTTTATTGACATTGGGGGAGAAAAATCTTTCACCATCTGATTGACCGAAGTTTGCCAAATAAAAATAGACAAAACAAATGTTAATGTACGTGCAAACATTGCAGATCAAACTGCTAAAAGAAATAACTAAAAGACAGGTCTTGAGCTAAGATCAAGCAGCTGAAAAATAGCAAATAGGTAAATGACTATTAAGTAGGTCTTACTTTGAAACTTCCCATTTAAACAAAGAATAAACAACAATAACACCACCAAATAAAGCCACAGCAGGTAATAGTTGCTCTTCTAAACTTTTATACACTATATATTAATCACTCTGTCTTTCAGTTATTTCCTCTGATAAAACTGACTTTTGTGAAGTCTCAGCAAGGCCATCTTGGCTAAAAGCATAACATTAGACAGGAGCCTGTCTAATGCCCTGTTAGAATGAAGAAATGGTGGGGGTTGGCTTCTTTTTTTCTTTCTTTTTCTTTGCTGAATATATCTGGAAAGAAGAATCTGACTCTATGCAAATACTAGATTTACTTTTCCAATGCTGGCTGGTGTTTGAAGATCCTGGAACGAAAAGGTGGCTCTTGGTAAAGCAAGATTCTTCTTGGTCCGCAGGTAACATAGAAGAAAGTTTTTGGTTTTTTTGTACAAATCATGTTTTATTAAATTGCTTTTTATTTTTTTATAAACAGTTCTTCTCGATTTATGTGTTTGTTTTTAATAGGTGAGCCATCATGGTGCTTCTCTGTAGGTATCTAACATTTCCATTTTGTCTTTAGAGGTCCATTTTGGCTTCAGTTCCAGATTATGTCATTCTATTATACATCATCAGAGGCAGGTGTTCAGCTTTAAATATTGACAGATTTTTCTCAGTAGGAACATGTTGAAGCTTCTAACTCTGCTAAACATATTAATTTGACTGTTACAATCCAAAAACTGTAAAAATGGTGGAATGGAAAGATACAAACAGTATTATTGACACTGTATTGTCAAATGTTTGCACTGAGACCCCATGTACCATAGATTTCATTTTTAAAAAATCATATTTATATCCATTTACATAAGACTTACACATTTTAAAAGAAATACATACACAGTAAATACGTAAATGTCTAGTATTTTACAATAAAACAGATGTAACAATGTAAAGATGAGTGGCTTCATTTGATAAAAGCTTTGGATGTGCACTACTGTCAAATTTTTGATGACAGAGATGCTGAGAGAAAAGGGGGAGATTGTTTTTTCTTTTTTTTTTTTTTTTTTGTTTAAGTAATTTAGGTATTTTGTATTCATGTTTTAAACTAACCAATACATGAAAGGAACATCATATCTGTTTGTATGATAAACATTATGTGTTCTCTTCCTTATTAACCTGTTCTTGCAGAGTTTTAATGCTCTTTTCCTAAGTAGTGGTAGTGCACTTCAGGTAAAGTAGAAGAAAGAGATGACATCTAAGAAAAAAAAAACAAACATTAATTAGCAAGATTTATGATTCTATTTCAGCCTAAAGTTCAATGACAACAGAAAATATACCACTAAGTAAGTAGTTTAGTAACTAAGTTACTAAAATATGGACTTCAAGTATTTGTAGGAGGCATGCGTTTGTTTAATTTTAGATCTGCAACATAAAATTACTAATAATTCATTTTAATCTTTTACTAATTGTCCTCAGTCAACACAGACTGCTGCTTATGTTCATTTTACAGTTGTTTTCCTGCTGTTTTGGTGCAGCACTGGGGTTAGTTTCCTGCATGTGGGGACCTTTGCCTGTTCGGCACAATGTGAAGCACATTCTCAGTGTACAGACATTGCTGATGTACTTCGTGGCTCTTCTTCCTAGTTCACTGCAGCTTGACAGCATTTACCTTTTTTACCCTGATGGTTTCTTTGCTGTGGACTAGCTGCTTCCAGCTATCATTCACATCTTTTTGGAACGCTGCTTCTCCATTTGTCTTTAAAAATCCTCTTTCGGACCCTTCATTGGTAAAGTATGTAACTGATTTTGCCAAGTCTCCTTTAGTATTTCATTAGAATAAAAGTGGAAGTAATATGTTCTATTGTTCCAGCCTGTGGCAAGAAATCTCTCCTGAATGACCCTTCTGACTTGGCAATGACAAGTGTTTTAGAAGTTAAAAGTATTGGGAATGCTTGGATAATGTGAGTGCCAAGTCCACTGCCTATGTAAAGACACTGCAGCTGCTCAGCTGGGCCACCACATCTAGCCACCACAGCAGAAAGCTTGATGGGTCCCATGTTCTCTGTAGTATATTTCTTTGCAACATTAAATGGCCAGCACCAGCAGCCTTAATTGTTCTTAAATTTCTGATACCAAGTGCACTAAAACAGGCCTGTGCAGAGTAAGCTCATATAACTGTTCTGAGAATGTCTGCACATGGTTTCTGGCTCATTATGGTTTCAACAAATATTCAAAAAAAACCACCTGAAATGCAGTTTGAAAGCATATGAACAGGACACAGCTGCTGTGAACATACACTATACAGACACAGGAAAATTGTACCAAACTGATGTTGGTATAGACTGTGAGGACAAGCCTTTGACAGTCTCTGTAAGAGAATGTATCTTACTCTCATAAGAGTAGCAGAATACAAGAATCAGCAGCCTGCTGTAATCACAGGCCATCTGCATTTGTTCCATGTGCAGTCTGTTTGCTGCTTTCTTTTAGGCCTGCTCTTTCTAGGCATGTTCTCCTTTACTACATAGAAAACTCCCTTATCTCGCTATTGTGTGGTAACTCATCCCGCTATCCTTCCCCTCTGCTGCTTAGTTGCTGCTTCTGTGCATGCAGATAATTCACCAGAGTATCACAGCTGCTGATGTAGTCTAGGCAAGGTGTTACAAAAGCCTGAGTCTCTGTCTAAGATGGATCTGGAAAATTTCAGGAGGTATGTTGTAGTGAATAATCTTCCCTTTTGTCCAAGTATCAATCAGCTCCTTCCATGAAGAAACTGTTAGTCGGGAACTGTGCTGACAAAATTCTGAAAATTCCTCTGTTGCCCTTCAATCTGACATCTCCCTCTATGGGCAGTTTCCATTTATGATAAATATGTTTCTGTCATTCTTGAGCTGCAGACAATTTGTTTAAATTTTCAAGTTTGATATAATAGTGAAGGAAATATTTTCCCTGCATGGTTGTTTTTTGGGGAGAGGTGGAGGGGTGGGATGTTGGTTTGATTTTCAATATAATGTACTGGAATCAAAATTACTTGACCTTGCTTCTTGGTTTATTACCTGCATAGCATTTTGAAGTTGCCTTTATAGTAAGTGCATATACTAAAGTTCTAGTTCACACCATCTTGTTCCTTCTCTAAAAGGAGTACATGGTAAGTGAGAAGAGGAATACTAGTATATTATTGTCAGTTAACCTAATGTATTAGACTTTACACGTAGATGTAAATTTGCATGTAGATGCAAATTTGATATCCTTATAGACCACTCAAGCATTTAAGTAGTAGAATAGTGGACAAACAGCAAGTGCTGATGTGATACATACTACTGATACTTAAAACACTACTAATTCCCCAATAGAAATTGAAGTTAACTTGTATAGCTTGTATAACTTTATATACACACCTTTTTGCTCAAAATACATACCTTCCATACATTTATAGTGCTAGAAAAGTCTGCTACTTTACTTTTGTTTGTGATTTGCTACTTTTTAGATAATTTTTAATATAATGGGAATAAATGGTTTGGATAATCTTAAATTAATTTTTGTTAGTGTGTCAGTTTTCCATTTCTGCTTTTATTGCACTTTTCAAACCTCACCTCAAGTGCCTGGCCCATTACTGTTGGCCTAAGAGAACTTCTTGGTCATGCTTAATTGCTTCCAACATTGTGATTCTGAAGCTTATAGGAGAAAAGGTTCATATCTCTGCCTTCCATTTCTGTCACCACTGAACCCTGTGAGAGTCCTGTCACTGACTTACTGATGCAATACCATGCTCAAATCTATACATGCATACACATAAAAACATTTGTATAGTTTATGTGCTTCCTCATCATCTTTGTAGATTCAGCTACTAAACGTTGCTTTTTCAGAAAAACCAAACCAAAGCAAACCCAAGAAATAACTATACCCCGCCCGCAAGTTTATTCTTCAGGGGTGGCTCAAAAGGTCCCATTTTTACTAAGAGGAAGATTTTATACTCCTGCAATCTTTCGAAGTAAGGCTCATGTCATCAGGAGGATCCTGAGCAATCCACTTTTCCCACTGTTAACGTTTGCTATTGCTAAGTTTTTTTTTTGAACCTACACAAAGTTAGTAAAATCTCCACGGCCCCAAGTCTGTCCCAGTGTTGGGAATCAAAACAAAAAACCAGCAACTTGCTTGCAGATCCTTGCATGTCTTGCCTACAATATCCAAC
Organism: Molothrus aeneus; assembly: GCF_037042795.1. Taxonomy (NCBI): domain Eukaryota; kingdom Metazoa; phylum Chordata; class Aves; order Passeriformes; family Icteridae; genus Molothrus; species Molothrus aeneus. The sequence goes on along the minus strand of NC_089650.1, from coordinate 30,544,660 downwards.
AGCTACTAAAGCATATTTGATGTCTGATGAGGTTTTGGTGATATTCAAATATTTTTTTCCAGCTGCCTTGCAATTCCCTAAGTAACTAAATGGAAATTGTTTTAGTGAGAAAATACTAGCATAAAATGGTGCCATATTGATGTAACTACTCATCATGTGTGTATTTTTTCCAAAAGCTGGGACAAAATAGAAAACTGTATTTCCACAGAACTGTGGAAAAGTGACTCTGTGATATTCATAACCCCACTCAAAAGATATATGGTGAAAAATTTAACAAGAATTCCACTACTAAATTTGATCCAAAGTTGCATCCAGCTCAGATAATCCTTTCTTTGTCAGTTCTGAATGATTTGAGAAGTGCAGGAATCTCTGTAATAGATAAATTTTCAAGATTTTCTGTATGGGTAAGTCTGTGCAGCTACCTGATGTTCTAAATTGAGCCATAGCTTTAATTAAAAAAAAAAAAAAAGTAAATCTCTTCTGCTTTAGTAGTGTTGACCCCACATTCCAGCTCCTAGTAGAACTCTTCCAAGTTCTCATAAATTAAGTTCATTCCCTCTGCCTTCTTCCCAAAATATGGTTGGTAGTGTCCTGTGGACTGAGCTTAAGTCTGTTGTTATGACCAAATGACTGCCCTAGGGAGTCCTTAGTTACATCCTCAGTTACGTCCTCTGCTCCATGTTGGTTTGTGCTTGGATAATGTGGGGTGTAGTGCAGTCATCAAGAGCTTTCATGATGGCCCCTACAGAATACTCACAACAATTCAGTGCTGGCTTCTTTGCTAGGCCTTGTCAGCATGAGTATGTGCGAACTGTTGAGCTGTCTAACCTCTGCAGTCGTGATGAAGCAACTGCAAATCGGGAAAAAAAAAAGGAAACAAACCAGAGCCTCTTTAGAATCATCAGTAAAATATATCAGTCTGTTTACCACTGGAAGGGTGGCTGTTAAATTGCTCTGTGGCTTTCTCTAACGTGATCTGGGCATGGTCTAGTTCAAAACTCAGCACTTCTTCATGGCTGATGTACTGTTGGAATCTGTCTAAAGGGAATACAGTTTAAAACTCAATTTTGTCTTTATTTTGTTGTAATTCCTAATGCTCTTACCTATCATGCTGTTTAAATACTATTGCATTCTTACTGCTGAGAGATAGGAAGCCAAATCCTGGATGAAGATACAGGTCTTCAAAATTACTTCCCTTTAAGTCTACTGAGTTCAGTATACCTGGCTCAAGAATTAACTGTCTGGAAGACCTCAAGTAAATCACTAAATCTGCCTTTTGCCTTAGTTCCACATCTGTAAAATGCAGAACATCATCTTCTACATCATACCATGACTAGAAGATGAAATTCCTTAATGTTTATAAGGTTCTTGTATATTACAGTAATGTGGGCAATGGAAATGCCATGGAAGCTAGGAGTCAATGGCATTCAGTGATGCAACCAGTAAATTATTCCATCTGTAACTGCAACCATAAAGCACTGTTTTTAAGGGTAGAAACTCTAATGGAATTCAGATGGCTTTAATGGAATTTAGGTGGCAATACTATCATACCAAGTTCGTTATCAAGTTACAAGATGTGATCTCTACAGGTCTCTACAAGTTTGAGATAAGTCTATTTGTAGACTGAATCCTGTCATGATTAAATAAATGGCAGTATTTTAAATGGGGCAGTTTTTGTACTAATATTTCTCAGAACTTCAGGCAGGTATACTTGGCTTTATCTTCCACAAACCTGAAGAAATAGCTGTGATGGGATTTCTTTCCTCTGCCTGCTCTCTTACAATGATTTTTAAATTTTATTTACTTTTTAATTATGATCTGCTTGCTAATTTTCCACTCTGTTCTGAGTTTGTGCATCTATTGGAAATCAAAAGATTTCCAGAGAAAATTCAGACTGGTATATAGTAACTCAATTAGTACCTGAATTTCAGCATTTGCTAACTACTCATCCGCTGGTGACTGTTAGCAACTTCAGTTATTTGATGGTCAAGGCTAAGCTATTTAATTTGAAAGTAAGATAGGAAAATAAAGGTGATAGGCCATTCTGATTGTGTTCTCTAAAACACTCCACCTGGGAGAGAGGCTAATAGGATGAAAAATGTGCTTAGATATTATATTCAGTCTCAGTTGAAAGTTAGTAAATTAATTCCAGTCTTTCTGATTGTTTCCTTTACAGCTGTAGGATAGTGAGATCGGCATTTTTTTGTATTTTAAATAAACACTGTTTGTGTGAAGCAAACCTGAAAAAATCAATAATATGCCAAGTCAGTGCTTTTCCATTCCCTAATTCAAGTCTCCCAGACTCAGTTCACCCTAGTTAACGAACGCAATCGTTGTGGTGCGAGACAGACATGCTTTAAAAGTCAACTTGGCATGCTAGGACAAGCCTGGTGCTTTCCAAGAGGAAGTGCAGGAATGAGTTCGTACCGTCACTGGCCATCTTGCGCGACTGGCCGGATGTGGTGGTGAGCCGGAATCCGGCAGGCAGCGTTTCTGACGCGCCCGGCATCATGCTGATCCCATGGACCTCGCGCGGCGGGAACTGCCGTCGCCAGGAGGGGCCACGCCTGAAGTTCTTGTCATCGCTCTGTCAACAGAGTTTTGTTTGATAAAGCAAAATTAAGCTTTTTGATTTACCATCCTGCTGTGTGCTATCTCTGCCACTGCCAAATGTGTTCCATAACAACTACCCTGCCCTGCTGCACTGCATCCAGTCACTGTAATGTGTTTGAGACATGTTTGTAAAAGCTTGAGAAATATTAAATGCTGGGGTGGAAAACTCTTCTTAAATCTTTGGCTCGATATAGTCAAGGGGTTTAGTATCACCTCTATAGAACTTTCTTACACAGTGACAGAAAGTGATTTATTACTGCATTAGGAAGCTTACATAAAGTACTAAAAAATAATTAAACACTCATGTGCATACACAGAATTCATAGGCATCTGACATTTTCAGCAAATCCTTAAAAGTTTTATTTCTCTTTATGTGCCGAAGTCCAAGACTTAAACATTTTTGCACTGGACTCTTATGTTAAGATAAATAATTTCCATAGTTGGATTTGAGATTCCTCTTCCAAGATAACTGCCCCAAATCCCACTCTATTAATATTGATTAACTTTGAAGAACTTTGAAGGAAAAAAGCAATAAAGAACAAACTGAAAAATCTACTTCTTTTCTTTATTTTTAAAAAAGGTGTAAGTGTCCTAAAGAATAGACTGCACAGGCATCCCACCCACACACATCCCCCACCACCTGCTCTAACCAGCAAAACTTCCATTCCATTTTGCATGTTTCCTTTCTGGAAAATAATCATCTTAAGGTAAGAGTGCAGTGTAAAATTTAGCATCCAAGATATGTATTGACACAAATATGTAGCCAAGCTGAAGTTACTTTAAAAACCTTGATGGGTATTCCTTATTTTTTTAAGCTGTAACTGACTCTCTTTAACAATGTGAAAATTAACATGTCTTCATGCATTCAATTTGATGTTAATGTTTTACTATGATATTGTATAAATACTGAAAATAAAATTAATTACTTCCTCAAGTCGTCTTTCAGTTCCTAGTGCTAAAAGGTTGTTGTATTCTCTCTCAAGGATCTGCCGTGCCTAGAGATACCAAAGTAAACAATTAAAATGGTTGAAGATGAATAAAAGGTAATAATGAGTACAGATTAACCAGAAGTAGCATAAGCAAATTTACCTGTGTGTTTTGTGTTGGAATCTGTAATAATAAAGCTAAACTGCTGTAGTCAAAATTTTCATCCAGTGCTATAAGTGAACCATGTACACCACTTTCTAGAATATTATTTGCATATTCTCGGAGGCCAATGGCTTGTATCCAGCGTATGACTCGATCATTGCTCCATACCAGCACATCTGTAAGGATATAACACCAGGTCAGTCTCCTGATGCCTTGAGAACTTCCAAATTGTACAGGTGCATGGGTGTAGCTGTGCATGCACTGTGGATGTCTTACTGCTTTATTTTATACATGAGGAATGCCAGCACTATTCATATAGCTTTAGTATGTCCTATTGAAAAACTCTATGTGATTAATTATCTTCAAGTAATAATGTTTCCAAAGGAGAAATGTGCTTCCAGAGGGGATCTCCATAATGCAATTCTTCCCACTTCCTTTTCAATTTGCAGGCAAGATTTTACAGTGCAAAGGCACTGGAGAAGTAGCCATTCCTCCAGGCTTCACATGTGAGTTGTGTATTAAACATTTTGGGAGATGTGTCAGCGCCTATCATATACTAACATGCCATAAAGTAAAAGATTAGTTCACTATTTTATAGGCAAACTATTTTTAGTACAGAAAGCTCGTAGACTTGTTAAGTCCATACCAATTATGAAGCTAAGGCAACAAAGCCAGCTAGGAAACCATTTTTGAGGATTTAGCTATTCTGAAAAAGTATCCTGCCCTGCCTGTAAGGTGAAGAAAAAAGTTACTTATACTAATCTTTAGAGTTATAAGTGGGAAACATAGTACTGAGTTTTCTTTACTAAGTGATGAGGCTTATTCCTGAACCTTTACAAGTCCAGCTGCTGTGGCTGTTTTGGGAGCGATTTCTCCATTGCTTGGCTGAGAGCGTCTCGCTTTTTGGGGTCAGGATCAGCTGAAACACAGTGGCAGGCTGCGACCAAATCCCACCTGGGACAATGAATAACTGACCGATGCTTGACGAGGTGAAGGAGGCTATGAATTATTACCCTTGTCCTAGAAGGAACTGAAGCCACTAGCACTGAAGCCACACTAGAATTTGAGACCAACACCCAATTCCCCTATGTCAGTCTCCAGCTAGACCCACTTGGGCTGACTGGCACTGATCCTGCATGTCCAAGGCAAAGTCTTTGCATTAGTGGATGCCATGATGTGCCTTGAACAAATGCACAACTTTTTTTTTGCTCTTCTGATCAGCATTGTCCTTGAGAAGTGCTAACTGCTGTAGTCACTACAGCTGGAAAAGCTCAAAGGAATCAAAGGATTCATTTCTGACAGCTGTAAAAAACCCAGCCAGCCTAATTGTTATATATAAAAAGAACCATGCAGTGAGCTGCAACTGCTCTAGAGAGCTTTACACAGAAAAAAAAAATCTTTAGAATCAGCTGTGAAATCTTCTAATAAGGCCAGTTTTGTTAGGAACTATTCTTATGCACCAATCAACTGCCTCAGTGGTCAACCCTCCAAGCAGCATTTTCTATGATACATTTTGACATAAGAAATCAAAGGCAAAGGTTTTCAAAAGCTGGGGCATAGGGTCCTGAGTGCTCCCATTTTTTAGCGTTGCCCCCAGCACATCCCACTGAGCTGCACACTGTTTGGTCTTCTGCTTCTGAGCCTGAAAGAGGTTCAGATAAGATCCATATCCAAAACTCAACTTAGCAAAATGTATGTGTGAAACCACCATTCAGAATTCCAGCCCCAATTCAGCAAAGTACTTAACTGTGCCCAATTTAATTTAGGATTTGTTCTGAAGAAAGATGGACTTATGTTAGTTTTGCTGAAAGCACATGCTTAAATGCTTTGCTTAAATGGCATGACAATGGGTTAACAGTGTCAAGCTTCAAAAGAAGAAACATTCCCAGTATTCATTCCCAGCAACTATCACCTTTTATTTCATGCTGACTCATTTCTCTTCGCTTTTCCAGTTCTTTTCTATCATAATTCAACCTCTTTAAACACATGATTCCATATTGCAAGCTTGTTCTGTTATTTAAAGAGAAACATTTACAGAGTTAATAAAGATAATTTTGAAGATGGGAACATATGTAGGATGTATTTCCTGCACTTCACATGAGGTGTTTCATAGTACCCATGTACAAAATTTTGAGAACAGAGGGTAAAAAAACTCCACAGACTTCAGGAATGAAATGGAAAAAACCAAAATGAATATGTTTGAATAACTGTTTTAGCGTAAGAAACCCAAAGCATTAAAAGAGGTAAAAGATCTGAAAAGGTCAGCCCTTGTGAACCATGAAATGTTTTGTCAAATCAGGCTTTTAAAAAGTGACAAATTAGACACTTTATTAAAAAGAAATCCACTTCTTGTCACATAAACCTGATTCTCCCTAAAGTTTAAATGCCTTTATTTCCATATTTCCAATTTAGCTTCCTAGCTATATCCCTAGGTAACCCAACAACTGTCAAATTGCTTGTATTGTTAACAGCTTTTATGTGCTACACACAATAGCTTTTCATTATTATGAGATCTCAGGGCTTTAAAGCTTAGCCTAGCACTTTCTGATACTTCACACCACTTAAATTATTACTGTTTCTGTATTGTCTAGAGTCTATTGATATATTAATGGTTCCCTGCTCATTACATAATTTATCTGTACCAGTATCTTGGTTTTTAGAGACATAATTGCAATGTGGTTGCTATTACTAAAGGAATCTCTCTGAATTCAGATTTCTGACAGTCAGCCCTCTCTTTTCTGTATGTTTTTCCACACCAAAACAACAGAAAGTGTTTTTATTCTGACCAGCACTGAGCACTAGAGCAGACACAAAAGCATTTTTACGGATGTAGTTTTTATGCCCACATACCGATGGAAACTATCCACCATTTTGAGGTGCACACGCAGATCTTTCTTTGTCAGGTGGTCTAACATCCTTGCATCTACCAGGCATTCCATGAAATAACTCCGGTACTGAGGTAAGCCCAGGCTGGGCAGCCATTCGTTACCGATCCATTCATGGTTCATGTCACCATAAGCCAGGGTCTACAGAGAGAAGAAAACGGAGAGGGGGAAAAATTAGTGAGTTTGTTCAAGACTGCATCACAGACTGAAAACAAAATATGTCTCAAAGAAAAAAATTATGTTGAAAAAAATTTATGTCTAAAAAAAAATTAGTAATTCTGGTTTTGCTTTAACACTGGAAGAGGGAACCACTGTGAGATATTTGTTACAGACAGTAGTTTTGCCTGTTCTATCTTGTTTTCTTATGTAAGTTTTAAGGAATTTTTTTCAATTTTGAGTTTTAAATGCAAGCAGACTTGTTACACAACCAAAATATGTGTGTTTCGTAATCCTACTTGCTTTCAATCGACCTTCTAGAATATTTATGCCAGGCAAACCCTGAACTGTTAACTGGTAATATAAACATAGCTCCAGGTAATCTACTAAGGCTTGTTTCTGTTTGTGGGGAGAAGAATTTCATAAATAGCCTAATGACACTTCATAGATACACACCTGAAATCCTTTTGAGACTGAAAGTTAATTTCAGTTGTTTGGCACTCAGGCTTACAGTTAAATGAGATATTTTCAGCTGTGAACAGTTTAAACTTAAATCCATCAAATGTAGAGCTCAAGAAATTAATCGAGATGGAAGCAAACCAGGCTCCTCCTAGAAACTTGAACCCAGGCTTCATTGTTCAGCTAAAATTTCACTAGGGTGAGGAAGGGACCATATGAAAAAACCATGCATATGGAGCTATTTTTATATGAGCTTCCCTATTAAAATGCAAAATAGATTTTTACATCTCACTTTTGTTAATTATTTTGTATTACAAAACAGAAAACTAACAAATTGCAAAATTTATACTAACTAAACAGGATTATGCTCAGGTTCATTTTCAAGCCGAACTATGTCTTTGGTTTTGTTTTTAATGTCATAAACAAATGAATAACACAATTAATGCTGGATGGATATATTATCTACAAGGGAAAATATACATCTCATTCTTGTAAGATTTTGAAGAGAAAAGGAATGTCATCAGTAAAGATAGCAAGATCATGTAAGTGTGCATATATTAGAAAAAGTTTAAAAATGTAGCTAATCGGCAGTTTTAAATAAAATATATGACAATATTTGTAGGCTGATAACATGGGTGTGATTTATACAATTGTTCTAAAAAAATTTGGTGTGATTTTAGAAAAGTTAGCTCTCAAATTCATGGCATATTTAACTGTCCTATTCTGAAAAAGGAGGAAAATGCTTACTCTCTAAAACTCTTAACACAGCTTTAGATGGGAGATAGAATATATCCCTGAAATGTAGTAATTTCTTTTGTGAAAAATATTCATGACATATGTACCTATTTTTGCTTTACCCAAAAAAACTGTCCAGAGAATATAATCTTTGAGAAGAACTCTAAAATATGTAAATCATAGTTCTGTCATTGAAATACTGTCACAATATTATATTCCACTATGAATATTGATGCACCCAATTACATTATCAACTTTCAATTTTAAAAAGTCACATGAAAGATCATACCTGAGCCCAACTGCCTTCTTCAGACTCTTTCTGTATTATCAGCAGGAAGCAATTAGTAAAGCAGGTAAAAAGACAATAAAAATTAGTTATAAAAAGATGTGATTTTCATATGCATGTTAATAAAAATGAAAATATTCACATAAAGCGCACAAATAAAATAACTCGCCAGTGACAATGTCCTGGGCTAAACTACCTGGAAAATTGTAAGACCAAGACCATAGAATGTAGCTGAGTTTTCAAGATAGGAAATCATTATATCTTGGTGAAATTTTACAGCATTATTTAAACACTCTTCACAGTTTCACAATTAAAACACAAACATTTGCCTAAAAATTTGGGCATTAGGGATGTAGTTTTTTGGTTCTAGTTTGATTTTAAAACATTAACAATAAAAAGATGTCTTCTTGAAAATGTATTGTAAAGGAGCTTTTTACATAACATTTTTTATGGAACAACTGTGTTTTTCTGGCTGGCCAGTTAAACAGGATCAACTCTACTTCTTGTCAGTTCAGTGCTGTTATACTTGCATTTATCTTTACCAAGAATAATAAAACTAGAAATGAGCTCAGTTTAAAAAAAAATTATGAGAATTGGCTTCCTTACTGCTGATGAAAAAACTTTAAATACTCTAACAAGCATAAACTTTGAAGAAATAATTCCTTATTGCATCAAAATTTAGCTCCAGAACTTCTCCCACCATTTATGGATTGGGCTGAATATAAAGTTTGCCAAACTGAAGATAATTTTTTTCAGAGATCACACTGGAACATTGCATCGTATTTTATAAGCACATCTATAGAGTTATGATATAATGTTAACAACCAAAACCTAAAATAACATATATTCCAAACTGAAAAAAAAAAAGTCTTACTTTAGTGTTAAGGGAGAGGTTTGACAAAAAAAGCAAGAAATAAATTACACTCTCCATGCACCTGAAATCAAAGATCATTAATACCCATGTATGGACAAGAAAGACTCAGCATTAATGAAAACATGAAGTTGTTTATTGCACCATTCTCAAGTCTTTTCTTATTTCTTTCTATGTCAGCAAATACAAAACACCATTTAGAAGAAGAGGGAGTAGATTACAGGAGAAATGTTGCACCTGTAACCATGACAATTTCATTTCATTAAATGAGGTTTGACAGTGGTTCTGAAACTATTATATACTCTTAAAAGTCCAATACTGGTTTTAGGGTCACGCAATTTTTGTGATGGCAATACCATTTGCTGAAATATTATGTAACTGTTCTTTAAATTCAATTTCATTACTCCCTGCAACTTTCTAATGGCATGCTTTGGGATGCATCCTACAGAAGATACGGCATCTGTGTTAAAGCAAGAGCAGGCCTATTCTCTTTGGAGCACTGAACCATTTGAAGTGGAAGTGGAATGACTAACCGTTTTAGCTGGAGCAGCAAGATTTTCCATTTCTTCATGGGTCACCCAAACATTGCCTGAGGGCTACAGACAAGGCCCGCAGGAGGGCAGGTGGGATCCACATTAGGTAAGCAGTGGTAAAGAAGAAAGGCAGCACCACTGTAAGTTAACAGCGCATCACCATCAGCACAAGCACGTTCTTGCCTCTACCGAGCTGCAACTAGAGACAACTTTAGACAACTTGGTTTGTATCTTTCATTAGCGGCTTCTGAACAGATGTCATGGAGTATTACAACTAGAACTGATGGATGAAATCCGGCAGAGCACTGCCACAAAGGAAAGAATAATAGTTAAAGCTGCATTTCATAAACAACTGGCAAATGCAACCTTTAGCTCACAGCTCTGTGCACAGGAAAGCTTCAGCTCCCAAAGATTTTCCAGCCTAAATATTCTGCACAAGTCACAAGCTCATACTGAATACTTCTGTTTCTGTAAATACAGAATACTTGTGTTTCTGTAAATCAAAATGTCAAGAAAATTCACTTCTAAAATTATTTGTCCTCATCCTATTGTTTTTCATCAAATGATTACTAGGACACTGAGGAGAGTCAGGGAGGGAGCATGGGTGTGTGCTGTGTTTTCTGGAGACCTGAGATAAATTAACTCCTTTCCTGAGAAAAAGGGGAAGCAGAAAGACTGGAGACTCAGAAATCGATGTTCCAGGGCAGGGCAGCTTTGTGTGCACACAGTTACTCAGAAAGAATTAAAAAAACAAGGGAAAACTATTCCCAATGTTTTTACCTTGAATATAATATTCCCTCACTTCATAAGTGTAAATGCTTTTATGCTTTGAAATATCCTCTTATGCGTTTAAAATAAAAATTAATTTTGTGTACTAATTCAAACATCATATTGAGTCTTTACTGCTTTACTTTGGTAAAATCCACTACAATTCATAATATTACCATGACGACACACAAAACTGTTTTCAGGGAAGAAAGTATCAGACAGCAAACTACAATATTTAAAGAACATGAGCAACATGAAGATAAAAGGGCAATCAATGGCAACATTAGTGCTGTTTCCCAGTTACTTATGTAGGTCACAAAGGTATCTGAATTCTAATTTCCACCAAAAATTCTCCATAAATCCAATGAAGACAACATATTACAAAATAGAAATATTATTAACATAATCATTATTATTGCCTTTCTAGTAGAAATCTGAGTTACACCACTTGAGTCTTTGTCCTTCACTTCTGTGCCATGTTTACTATCTGATCCTCGTTTCTGTTAGTCTCCATTGCTTCTTGCATCTCCATTACCATCAGCATATCTCAGCATTAAAAACTTCCCTTTTGTTATCTTATTTCTTTTTGTCCTCATCAGTTTAGCCTATTTTTTCCTGCTTTTTATATATAGCACATTCATTCTTACTCTCCCCTGATCTATTTCCTTGCTCTTTTTGATATATTCCCCTTCCTTTTCAGACTTGTATCTCTGTGTATCTTTACTTGCTTCCCCACTTTCTCTTCCTCACTGAATGCACAGGCTCCGCTTCCACTTTCCAGATGCTCCCCTCACACTTCCAATCACTGCTTCTCTTAAAAGCCTGAAGAACCTAAAGCCAGCTCATTTGTATTAGATAACATTTGAAAGGGTGCAAAAAGAGGGAATGGGAAAAAGACTCAAAAGAGCTGTGTTCCTATATGACCTCTCCCAACACCTGCCTCCCCTCCACCCTAAAAAAAGAAATAAAGATAGAGAACAAACAAACAAAAAAGAGAAACGCAATCTGATTAGGGTGGTAAAGATGATTTGAAGAAAGAGAAAGGCAAAAATAAGGGCAAAATTACAAATAAGATGCTTGATACCGGTTTGGATAACATCAAGGATAATCAAAACAATGACTTAAAAAAAAAAGAATATCTGATAAAAGAAAAACATCAGCAATCAACAATCAAGGAAATGATGAACAGGTAGTTCTGAGTCTTTATTAGACAGTTTTCACTGATTGTAAAGTGTGTGTTATCATAGAGCCACTCTGGTACTACAAAGTTTTTCTGCAGACACCTGTAGGGTGAAGCAGGTAGAAAAAGTTAGCTGAACATGACTCACTGTTCTGGATGTTGGAGGTGCTGATGGACTTGTCAATGATACCATCTCCTGGATTGCTAATCGGAGCTTTAGGCGATGGAGGGGATTGCTGATTCCAATTTCTCTCTGAATCTCAGTGTCGGACAAAGCAGACATGATAGCTCCGCTCTTCACGTTGGCACGGCAGGCAGCGACGTACCAGGCTGGCATCCCTAGCCAGAGCTGCCAAGAGAAGGGACATTTCATCCAAAGCACTGCTTCATCTCTCAAATGAAATTAAAATCATAGAATATCCTCAGCTGGAAGGGACCCACTGGCACAATCAAGTCCAACTCTTGGCTCTGCACAGAACAGCCTCAAGGATCACATCATGTGCCAAGAGTGTTGTCCAAAAGCTTCTTAAACTGTCGGACTTGGTGTCATGACCACTAATAACCAATTAATTAATGACCAATAACAAACAATTAATTTGTCAGGACACCTATCAGTCTGAATAAGCATGGTAACACACACAAAGAAGTATGAATATCATGGTCTCTAACAGAAGAAAATTGTTTCAGAACCTTTGAAATTGCCATGATTTCATGTGAATTCTTTTTGCTTTTACTGTAATCAGAACTTTAAAGCAAGGCACGCTTTGAATTATTTTTAGAGCTGCCTCCATCCCCTGGGCTACTCCTTTCCCAGGTTTTAATGACCAAATACTGGCACAAGTCAATGTTACTGCCTATCTGATAAGATTATGTACAGAAAATCATTTAAGATGAATTAAGTAATTTTTTCACTTTTGTACTAAAATTTGGCTTTCTCTTTTTTAACATGGTGTACCCAAGATGCACATTCTTACATTTCTCAGCTTTTATCTTCTGAGTAGAAATTAACCAAGCCGAGTTCAAATAATCAGGGACAGACTTTACAGTAAATATGGGAACTAGTGTCTGGTGTCACATCCCAGCTAGGAATACTGGTTACTAGGTGCAGAAATGGGAGCAGAGCTCCATCATCTATGGATTTAGAAGATATATGCTTTTACTCTCCTTATGTTAGTCTTACTAGCCTAGGCCAGGAACAGCCCCTTTCTTCACCATTTATTCTTTCCTTGTTAAAGGACCTACTGAGTGTGAATTACTCTTGTTTTTCTTAGCTTTCTCATTTTATGCTGCCTCATTAATATGAATGTCAGTGTCTACAGCTCTTTTTTCCCAAAGGAGGTAATTTCATATCACACATGGTGTGAAGTACATTATGCTTAGCAAAGCCTGTGAGAAGAACATAAGCAGGGAATGCCATAATCACTGAGATTTTAGGGATAACATAATGGAAAACAAATGCACCTAGCTCTGTGCATATCAAATAGGCCATCAGAATTAGCTGATTCCATTGGCTGTCTTTTGTTTTTTCTCTTAATAAAGGCTTACTAAAAGAGGATACAAGGTCAAGGAAATGAAGAAATTCACAAAAAAAATCTGGAAAGCAGTGATGAATTGAAAGGATTTTCATTTCATTTGACACAGTCAGGGGAAGAAGTGTGTGGTTCTTAAGAGGTTTATACTTTATCTGGGAAATATTTCCATAAAAGACAGCTGTTAGATCACTTTTATGTCACAGGGAAAACAGACTTGACTGTCAAGTGCAGAAGGCTCAGGCAGGCTTTGAGTCCTGAAGAATCACAGAGGTTGAGACATGACTGCATTGTTTAAGTCCTTCCCACAGATGGGATTAGACACTACCATCCATCCAGTGCTAGTCTGAACCTAAAAACATGATCTGATTCCAACAAACTGTTACAAAATACAAAGTTTCATGAAAGAAAAAAAACAAAAAACAAAAACCAAAAATAATGTAGATAATACCCATCTGCACTTAAATGGCCATGAAAAAGCCATGTATAGCTTTAAAATGTATTTCATCACCTCATTTATTTTAATATTAATTTTTTTTCACACATACACTTGGAAAGCAGAAAAGCATAAACACTGGGAATTATTCACCCTGCAGAAATAAACTGTCTGCTGCTCATTAGGTAAATTATTTCTTTAACAAAAGAAGTAAATTCTTTAAAAAAATAGCTGCCTAGCAGAAAACGATGTTACATGAAAAGTCTCTCAAAAGAGAAGTCAGAAATCATTCTAGACAGAGAACTCAGATATTGAGAGCAATATACTTTTCCAGAATTAAGAAAACACAAAATTCTTAAATTGTTTCTCAACTATGTCTGTGCTACATAAAAACAACAAGAATAAATGCTAAGGCTGAAAAGCCCTATGAAGTTTGAAAATTTCATAATATACTTCTAAATTGTGAGTATTTTTCTCCTTTAATATTTGCTTTATTCTGTAGTTGAAGTGACACATATTTTTCTTTTGGAGAGTATGAAATGTACTGATGCTCACAGAATAAACACACTAGTCCTATCCTTATATATTTTTGTCATCAGTTTTCAATCTGAACTGACTACTGTGACATAAACTTCCTGTTGAGCTCTCCTGTGCTACTGTCATCATATTCCCCAAGAACTTCACAGATCCTGATTTCTCTTTACAGCTCCTCTCTTAGACAGTGGGAAGCATATCCTATTTTTCAGGAAAGAATCAAGGGAAAAAAAAAAAGTAGGGCTTAACTTGTCAAAAACTGCTTGAAACTTCAGATCTCCTTGAAATATGAGGGTATTGGTATGCAGAAATTACAGACTTTTGTATGTGCATGTCTCCAGCAAATCAGCCTTTACTGTGATACTAAATATTTCTGACTGATATAAATCTGGTTACAGAACTCCTGAAGTCATATGACAAAGCAAAGTAGTGGCCAAATAAAGGATTGTTCCATATTAACAGAGATTTTTTGGGAATGAGGATATAATCCTATTTTCAAAGATCATATACAAATGCTTGCATTGACTTTCTGCAGTTTTCATTTTGTATTTTTCATTAGGTACCCTCAGCAATTCCAATGTGAAGCTGAAATTTTGTGGACAGTAGCTGCTTTCATTTCTCATCTTTCATTTATTCACTAGCAAATTTCTGTTAAAGGTTTGGAGAGGGATCTCTTTTTTTCTATTGCAGGGGAAAACTTTTACAAAGTCTAACTGATGATCAATGGATGGTAGCTAGAGCAGGCAGGAGAAAAGTTGTGAATAGGTAGAGATGCTTGGTATAGTAAGGAATAGACTTGTTCTTTGAGCCAACAAAGAGTTTGTATCTGCACTGAAGTGTTTCAGCCTTGCTAAATAAAAGTGACTGTGGATTTGTATAAGAACATTCTTACTTTCTGCAGCCTTCTCCCCTCAGCATCTGTGTATGTTTTTTTTGAGTAGTTCCTTCACCTAAAACATTCATTGATTACTTTGTCAAAATTGATGACAGCTCTGGTGAATGTTTTTTTCTTCTTGATTTCCAAAACCCATTCATTTAAGTCCTCCAAAGTACTAAAGGACAGCTCTCTGCACATTGGAGTTCAGATATGAAGGCACTGCCTATCATATCAGGGAGATTTCAACCTGGGTCTCCCACACTGCAGGTGAAAATGGTGAGTGGAACTCTTTTTTTCCCATTATGTTTTTAAAATGCAGAAAGCTACAATTCCTTCACATTTATTTAAAGTTAGTAAATCATTCTACAAAAAATATCTGTGGAGTTCCTAGACATTTAGAGACTGAGTAATTCAATGATTTAAAAATTTTGGGATTCAAGCACATTTCTGGTCCTTATCCCACTGTGTAAATCTGTCTTACTTTTTTCAGCTCTAGTCTCTAATTTACACCATCCTGTGTCAAAGCCCACGTAGTGCTGATGGCACAGTGCACAGTGGGAGAGGAAGAGGCTGTAACAGTCTCTTTTAAGATTTGTAAGGACACAGAAGCAATCCACAAATGTGACTCACATTTTCAAGTTATGGACAACACTTACCTCCAGCCAGGCAACCACTGTTGGTCCATCCCACTGTGCAAAAGGCAAACCTTTCCTCCGAGCCTCTTCCAGAAGTTCATGTCTAAAAATGGATCAAGAAATGGTAAATATGTGCAGTTATGTGTTGGGACAAAAAGATGCAACTCTGCCTTTTTGTGAAGGGTAATAACAGTGAAGCACAATGACAGGCATAGAAAAAGCACAGAACACACCAGTTAACAATACAGCTCTTTCTCCTGTTGAACGTACTCTCAATCTATTCCCAATTCTTCATTTTTTCTGACACCCTTTGAAACATCTAATGTACAAAAGGCAAGGTTTTTGTGTCTTCTTTAGCCAAAGCAATAAAAAATCGGTATACCCTATAATAAAGGGGTATTCAAAACAGACATTGCTGAAGAGAAAACTGAGGGACTCCTGAGACTAACTTATCTCTCATCTCGTAATGACTCAGTAAGGCCCAGAAGTGGCAACTTCTAGACATGAACTAAGCATGGATGAAATGCAACTGGATGTGAGAGGTGTCTGTGTTTGAAACACTAAGCCAGCTGTACCAGCTATGTACATTGCTAGGGTCTGTGCAGTACAGCTATTCTGTACCTTAAATGTGCCATCTCTGGCTATTTAAGAGTTGATTGTATCTTTGGTTGTTCCATGTTTGGATCTTTTTATTTATTATATATAAAATAATTCTGTATGGTTTACTGATGTATTTTTTATAATTATAGAATTGATGTGATTTCTCAATTTTACATATATATATAGATGTCTGTCTATTTAGTTGATCAAATACCAATCCAGCTCCTGTATCTGCAGTTTTTCTGGACTAAAACTGGTGTATATGTAAAACATCATTCTCAAAGCCTAATTGATACTTTTAATATGGCTGTATTAAATATTTGGTATAGTTACATATAAACTAGTCAGCTAGACTACCAGGAAAATGCTCTATATTAAAAACATTCAGCTGTTTCACCAGACATTTCCACTGTGGTGATGGTGTAGAAAAAGCAGTCCTTCAAATGTCTTTTTTTCTGGTATTTAACATGTTTTCAGCTGCCTCCCACTGAGCAAACCACAAAAGAATGCTCTCTGCAACAAGCTGTAGTGAAAAACAAATTAGACAAGGGACTATGCTAATGTAGTATTAAAATTTGCTTACATTCCCAAATAACAAGAAAATCTTGGAATTATGACTTCAATTTTTTTCTGTCCTCCTTTATTACTACAGCCTTTGTGGTTCAGTTATCCCTTGACAATTTGTCACTGCCTCAGCAGCCTTTCAAATATATGTACTATAAAATCACAGCAGATAAAAACAATGGAGTGATCTTACTTGTAAGGAGTAGTCCTTTGGGGATTTTTGCATCGCCAAGGGGCCACACTGAGGGAATTTGGCTTTAGCAGAAAACAGAACTCAAATAATAGATTTTGCATACAGGTTTAAATCCCTGGCTCCGAATATTTATGGAAAGCAAGCTGCTTTATTTTCTGAGCTTATGCTGTAGTAATACTTAACATTACAAATACTTGACAGCATTACTGAAATTGATACAGCTTCTCCTCCCACACAGCCTTTGCAGCAGACCTTTCCTTTGTCACTGGGATATCCCAAGCCACTGTGGAGCAATCCTTGATTTCTGTTAAAGCATAACCCTCAGTAAAACAACTAGTTGTTCTCTGGGTCCACGAACACCCTGTTACCTTCAGCAGCTGATGGGGATGCAGGAATGCCATATTCCCAGGGAGATAAGTAGTAAATGCCTATGAAAGGTATTCACCTGCCTGCTTAGGAGAGCAGAATTAAGGCATGACCAGACTTGGTCACATGCCAGCTACCTGTGGATTTAGGTTGCAGCCTTTCCTCAGGGTTGGTTCTGCTGGTGGTACAGTGGTGCTGTCCCTCCCACAGATGCTACAACAGGACTGCAGGTCTCCTGCTGCTACTAGCTCTGAGAGCTGGCATGGCCATCCTTAGGGAGACACAAGCTTTCAGGAATGCCCCTTTTGGTGTCCCATGGCAGAGCATGGGCTGCACAAAACCCTGTACAATGTGTTCCTTCCCTACAACCAGCCCAAGCCTGGGGAGCAGCCCCTTCTGCAGCTGGGAGTCCATCCCTGGAGGAACCTGATCCCAGAGTTTCTTTGATCTGAGCTATTCTCTTCAATCATCCCAGCTGAAAGAGCAGGGCTGGTTAACATGTTAAGTAGAAAATGAGATCATGCCTTTGAGGGTCACTGGCCTTCCTTGCTTGTGTTGGTCTCCTGCTCCAAGCAAGAAAGCAGCAGCACCTGGACTACAAGGAGGTGGGAAGGAAGTCTGGGCCTCTTGAATTTGGTGTTAAACCTCTGCGTGGCTTCAGGAACTGAGATGCCTGAAGAAGAGGCATTGGCATTTCAAGGTCTCACTTCCATGAAAAACTCAGTTCCTTTATACTGGAATTACAAAGCACATATTTCTAGGGAGTCTTCTGTGACTTTGCAACATCTGTACCAGCCTGAGGCTCGGTGTGGAGGCTTACAGTCATTCCAGTGATTCTCAAACCAATACATTCTCCCAGAGTGGGAAAGCACTTCTGTTACTTCAGAGGCAGTCTGGCTCACAGAGCAAAAGGAAAATAGAGCTGTGATTACTGATTTCAGCTCAAGAAAATGGGGACAGGCCAGAAATGAGATGCCATAAATATATGTGGGTATATATATATATATATACATATATATATGTGCTACAGCCAAAGCCTTTAGTTTGATAAACGTAATCCAAATGGTCTTTGCATGTAGAAGGAAATTGCTCTGAATTGAAAATACTTTTAGCATAAAGATAAAAATCCTGTACTCAGACATGCATATGAATTATAGCCATCATAAGGGTTGTGCCTCCCTCATCGATGCAGAAGGATAGTAAAAGGACTTTTATAACATTTTCTTGCCTTAAAAAGAATTTAATGCTTAAAAACTTATGATTTCTTCCTCAGATGATTCTTATAAACAGCACTGCAATATTAAAGTTAATGGAAATTATAATTTACTTTTGGAACATTAGTTTTTGACTACTTCTTAATACAAACTAGGAGATCTGTGAAACCTGAACCTTCAAGCCTTCAAACCTGAACCTTTATGAGCCAAACCTAAACTCAGAATTTCTATTTTTCAACTAAGAGATACATTCTTAAGTTTGCAGTCAGTGAAAAGCCTAATGAATGTTGTGTCTGGGGTTTTTTTTTTTGGTCATATGAACCAGCACTATAGAAAAAAAATCCACTCTTTCATTAAGTTAAAAGTATCATGTAGGAAAAAATATGCATTGTTTTTACCAATTGCGCAAATCACCTGAAAAATGAATCCAGTGACCTGCCTGTTTTGGAATAGAAAACAATATTTTAGAATGGACAAGATGTTGTCTACTATTGTCCTTATGGGATAGTCACTGGCTTCCTGAAAACAGAAGAACCCCAAAGCAAAATATTGGTAACTGCAGTTCAATTTTCCTTGCAAACACATACAACTGATGACAGGAGGAAGAAGGGACAAATGCCCTAGAGCATATCACTCCCTCTTCCCTTCATTACAAATACAGCGTTTGGGAGAACATGAAAAGCATTATACAGACAATCCAACTTAGAAGGTTCTTCGCAGGCGAACTAGGGATTTTCCCCTCCTCAGACATTGTCAGAAGAGTACTCCATGTTACAATGTGTCCATGTTGTATTGGCGAGGAGGAAGGGGATTAAGATGCAATTATTTCCATGCTTGCTTAGGTTTTTGGTAGCATATGAAAACAAGGAAAAATTGACATTAATTAGGCATTACTAGAAATTACATTATTTTGCAGATAGGGGTTTAAACCACTTACTTCCACTGTAATGAATTCCAAATTAAAGCCATATTTTAAAATATAACATTATTACTGCTAAAGAACAAAATCTTCTTCCTGGAGATATTATGGGAGTAACTGGAATATGCTATTTAAAATATATCATTACTCTGAGCCTGGTTTTGTAAAGTTTGGAAATTCCATGAACATCAACTGTTTAACATCAATCCAACATTGAGAAATACTTTGGGTGCTTTAGAGAGCACCACGTAAAGTGGGCTGTTTTCACATTTTTATCAAAGACAGTAAAGAAAAGTCATATAATGTCAACTTGTGTTAAGAAGCTGTGTGTTGGAGAAGCAAAGTTGCTTTCCTAGCACTGACTTCTGATGTTTAATCCTCCCCAAAATAACTTGCTAAGGACACTGTTAACACTGGGCCATTTGCCTCAGCACCACTCATCCACGAGCCAGGTACAACAAACTGCCCAGATCAACCTAAAAACCTGAGAGCAGAACTGTCTCATAGCAGGGGACTGACTTCTGAATGCTTCAATAATCCCTTGGACAGGAGAAGTACATGGAAGCAATAGGAAGGCAGAAAAAGTGAATGAAATTATGTTACTATCCTGCAAATCTACTTCATATGTATTCTCTCGTACCAAGGAAATTCTAGCTCTGTATCAGCAGCTGTCATCAATTCATTGCATAAAGCCCAATGAACTTTATTAAAAACATTAATAATCTTTAAATAGAACTTGTGTAGGATGTTAATGCTATCTTGACTTAAAGTGTGTCATTCAGTGGCATTCAATTTTCTTCATGGACACAAGGCTGCCCCCCATGAAGCAAACAAGCAAAGACAGCTCAGGATTTCTAACACACATAAAGCAAACACTCTGTGCAATACATGACACCCAGACATTGTCTTGATGAAATGTAAACAATACTTCAACACAGATCTCCATATTTCTGCAAGTAATAGGATTTACTCTGATATCTAATAGCGTTCATATGAAAAGACCTCAGGGATATTATACTGCATAAAATATATAATGTCTCTTAATTAAAACATAATCATAAATGTGGAATAAATTGACAAGGAGTCACAGTGAAGTCAAGAGCCAGATCATGTTTGTAAAACACAAGCAGAATTGATTTAAAAATTTGGCTAATGGGTAATTTAATTGTGAAATGGCCTTTAGTCACAGACATTTTCTCAAACACAAAACAGATTGAGGTTTTTACCTAGCAGGTCCTCTGACTATGAACTGACATTATTATGGTTATTGTTATCACCAATATTAAAATGTTTCATTTATGACAAAGTACTGCATATGATAGATTTCTAGAAGAGAACCAGACAGAAAAGACAGACCAAATATCTTGCATTTATCTGAGTAATCTTATGATTTCAAGGTAAGATTAAACACATCTGCCGCTTGAAATCTAACATACATTCAAATCTGAAAAAAACAGGAGACAGGATTTCTAATGAATTAAACTGGAATTAGATTTTATCCTTTCTATTGTCATTTGCCAACTATTTAAGTCATGCCAGAATCCTGTAACTCAGGACATTGCATGAAAAAATAAAAGTTGAATTTCTATAAGTTAATAATATCTAATAAAAATATCAAGTTACATTTTCTATATATAGAAACATTTTCTATAGAAACATTTTCAAGATACATTTTCTACATATGTACTTTCTGCAAGACTATAAATGGATTTAAAGTAGGAAGTGGAGTGGGAGGTTGGGGAGAGACTCAAGAGTTCTTATTGCCACACAATGCAGATTTAATTTAATCTGAAAGGATCCAACTGACTTAAAGACTGCACTAATTAAAAACTATGCCAGATCCTGTTTGAACTTTGACACTCAAGTGATCTGGATTTTAAATTATTGGAAACCCTTGTTCTCCTTTCTGATATCAAATATCAGGTCAGATTGGAAACAATGGACAAAATTCAATCTCCAATATTTTACAAAATGTTCTACATTCAACTTTAAGGAGTTTTCAGAAAAAAATGACTGAAATACGGAAATCAAGATGGAAGTAATAAACAGAATGTTTTTAAATCTATAAAATAAGGAAGTATAATTTCCACAGACTTCCAGATTAGAGAATAATAGTGCTGTGGATATTCCATGTTAGGAATACATTTAAGCTGTACGCAAACTGAAGGGCAGCATTCTTTTTTTCTGAAGATATTTATTAGGGTAAGTGAAGCACATTCAGGAATGGATAAGACAAACCCTGACAAATAGATCTTCAGAGGGCAATTATTAAAAACCAAATAAAACTGTGAAATAAGCAGACTTGCATAATACACATTCTTTCAATCTTGTGTGTATTGTACTACATCAGAGACCCTCAGTGGTCCCAGGCTGATCAAATGTTATCAAATCTGTTTTTATAAGGCAATTTCATAATCACATATTATAAATCAATGTGGTAACCCTTGTTCAAAATTAAGTTTTGTACCCTTTCACCTACTGAAATTTCCTCCTTAAGTCTGCAAATTCTTATTCAAGAAGAAATAATATTTCTACAATAGATCAAAGAAGAGATGAAGATTTTAAACTTGATATCAGGTTAATTGCTAAAACAAAAACAAAGAAGAAAATGAATTGGTGAAAGAGAAAACAGTAAAATTATATGCACAAATAAAATGTTTTTGCATATATGTTTGCTTTGAAACAACATGAGTGTTCAAACAGAAAAAAATTTTGTGTACTCTGTGAGACTTTTGTGATTCAATTAAACAGAATTCATGCCTTATCAGCATTTGTTAAACCCATAATTTTTCCACTAACTTTAACTCTCAAATGTCTTTGTGATTCTGGACTTTAGACCTCCCAAAACATGTTTATTTAAAAAAAAAAAAAAAGACAGAAATTATCTCCAAGTAGTTAACTCATTCTGTCAAACACTTCAGGAGCAAGTCCTGACCTAAATTTGTGTACAATTTCAAGGTTTTCAGTTATTCTGAGTACTTTGAAAGCTTTCATTTTTTTTGCATGGATTCAGTTTCAGTTTTCTGAATAGATTTGTTACATAAGATTCACGGAAAAACAAAAAAAAGTAGGAATAAAACATAGAAAATAAACATGGTGCTGAAGATTATTATGTTCAGCAACCATGGCATTTTAACTTACCCAGATATGCTTTTCATGAGATGAAGAGAGATGAATGGAAAAAAAAAAGCACATAAATGTTAATGAACATATAGTAGTCCATAAAAAAAATAAATAGTATGATAGATAAAATAATATCACCATTATAACTACAGAAATCTTTGTAACTGATCTTTCAATGCTTTAGAAAACTTAAGTGCTCTTGTGAGGAGCAGATTAAATTGTCAAAATGAGACAGACTTTCATTAAACTCATGGCGGCTGTTTATTAGGAACCACTCAGCACAGTACATCTTCCATCAACCATACATATTCATGCCAAAGATCTGTAAACACAGCAAATGTGGAGTAGGTTTTCAAATCAAAGCTTTTTGCTCAGATTTGAATAATTTCATAAGGGTAATTTGTGTAACCCTAAAAATCTTGAAAATCCCAAACCTGTGGATTTAACCAAATTACCACCGACACACAGTAAAATTGAGTGGGCTACATACCAAGGTTTACTTTTCTATGTGCACTTTAACAATATTTTAGCAAAATATATCAAAGTAATCAAAAATGACCTAGACTTGGTTATAAAATTTTATATTTAATGTGAATGAGGTACGTTTTAATTTCAGCAGTCAGTCTAACACCATATCAGTAGCAACACTGGTATGAATGATTTGCCCTCTAGGTAACCTATTATTGCCAATATAATAGATACAGTATATGGAGGAGAAAGTAGGATTGCTGCAGTCATTGCTCATAATAAACATTCTACATCATCCATTAGTTGCCATCGTAAAAAAGAAAATTATAGGCCTGAATGAAACCCAGACACCACAAAATATTACATTTCTATTGACAAGTTATTTACAGAGATCTAGAAATGCTTGGTAGATATAGTTATAATAAATGTGAGATGAAAAACCTTTTCTGTGTTTAACTAAGAAGAGGTTGCAGACATTTCAGGCAGTTCAGAAGGGCATTGTTTTTGAGGACTTCAATTTTGCTTTCATGTGTGCAAGATCAGCAAAACAGCTGGGAGAGAGCAGAGAAAGTGCAACACAGAAAAGTAGATGGAAACAAATGACAAATTGATACGCAAGAAGTTTAAGACAGGAAGATGAAGGAAGGGAAGGACAACAAAGGCATGTAATATAAGTAAAGTACTAGGGAGCTATTAAAAAAATGACCAAATCTGATGAAAGTAGCATGAGAATTGAATATGCATTCATGATTCATTCTCATTTTCTGCTGAGCTAATTGCAAAGACTGATGTGATCACCTTTGCTGAAAAAGCTTTTAATTTTGAGCCTTCTGCAGTATATTGAAGCAGAACTGCTGTTTCTTACATTTTCCACTGAGTACTCCTTTGGCTGTGTGTAGAGAGAAACAGGGGGATTGATTGGAATGCAAGTAATTTTCTTGTAGTTTTAATGAGCTGGCAGTTTGCAGTCACTTGGGGACAATTTATGGGACCTGAAGGCCATGACAAGAGCAGATAGGAGTAGGTCATCAAGGGGCTTGTCACTTCCTGAGCATCTTGTTGGAGAATAATAAAATACGGCAGGGAAAAATGGACTTTTAATTCTAGGTTTTACCTTTTGGGTACTTTTATGGTTTGGGATTTTACTTTGTCATAAGACAACAAATTTATCACCATTTTATTACATTTTCCTTAGACATATATGAATATAAAAGTTGTGTAGAATATTTTTACTCTGTTGTGTTTTACCCATTCTTCCTTTAAATCCTAATTCTATAGTTAATCTGATAGGATACTTATATCTGCTGGAAAGACATGTTTAGAAAGCCAGCTGTATGCACCAGGGTATAAGCTTATATTTATCCAGAAGTTCCAAATTGCAATGGATAGACTTATACATGTAGATAAGATAGGGACTAGAGCCTTGGGGGTTTATGTTTGATTAAAAAGTTGCAATTTTCTGATACAAATATTCTTATCTTTTATGAGGAAGAGAATTTTAAAAACTTGGCAAAGGATAAAAAGTACTATTTTTTTAAAAAAGTACCATTAAAAAATAAAATGTTTTTAAAATATGAGTTAGATACACAAAAAATATGTTGTATCATCTTTTCCATGATCATAATAATCTAAATAAGTTTTAATAATCCTCTGCAAAATAAATACCCATTTATCTTTACATTTGTAATGCTAAAAAGCCTCCAAGTATTAATGTAAGAACAAGACACATTTTTAATACTGCAAAAGCTTTGACTGACTAAAGATTTGAAACTGTTCTAGTTAAAATATTTACTAAAGGAATTAAGTTTAAAAATAAATTTCATCTTTATGTGTCTCCAAGACTAGACACTGATCCAGCCAAGAGAAAACCACACTGCACACAGCAGACAATCCTAAGCTGCATATCAGAACACTGAACACCTCCCCTTCTTTCACCAGAATGGGAAAACAAACACATTTTGCTAGACAGGGAGGAAAAACTAAAGATCAGGCTAAAAACTACTAACAACATATCTGAGTGTTTCATAGATAAGGTAGGAAGGAATGAAATTAAATGCAAAACTTGAATTTTCCGGAAGATTCAGAAAATAAAAGACTGGGGGTGAAAAAACATTGTATTCTTAAGAGCTACATGAAAAAATAAATTGCATATGTTTAGGATACAATGGTGCTTAATAAGGTGGATGGCAGAGAAAAACACCCTAATTAATCCAACTGGATTCATTTTCTAAAATGTGTGCAATTAAAAAAAATCATTAGAAACAGCTATTTGCATACTGCAGAGGACAGAAATTATTTGTAGTCACAAATACATTACATCAAATTCTAATTGCACTTGCACACATGAAACCTAATTAATTAACCTAATTAAAGGGGCATCATGTGGATTCAAGAGCAATTACACAATAACTGCACTGTTTCAAACAAAATAGTCCACAGTATTCCACAAAATAGTCTACCTAAATATTTTTTCAAGTTGCTTGTTGACAGAGATCTAAAACTTGGATTTGCCCATTAAAAAATGTTTATCAAGTTAACTTATCAACATTTATCATTCTTTTTTTTCCCCCTAAGTATAAAGAGAGTCAATCCAACACGCTGCTCAGTTCACATGATGTTCCTGCTGCCTAACATGTACATCACAGTAATCAGCTGAGACTTAACAGCAATGCAATTCTCTCTGCAAAGTTAATTATAAGTCTATGAATACTAAGAATTTATTTTTTACATATGAGAATTGCTTAGGTCTTGATTTTACAAGGGTTTTTTCATGTATGTCAGCACATGTACATATCCTGGCACATCAATGCTCTTCTGCAATGCACTTGAAGCCAGGAAGCTGAATCTGGCAAACAAAAACCTCTAGCTGTGGAGTAAATCCCCCCAAAAACAGGTTCTTGGGAAAGAATGGTTTACTTTGATTTTCCTTGGAAAACATAAACCTCACATCTTAAACTTGTTTTGGAAATACAGAATTAATAGATTCTTGTCCTCAGTCAAATCGAACAAAACTGAAGAAAACAGGGTAAAAGCACTGCTCTGGACTCACATTTATAAACTGGGGGATTTATCAGCTTCTGGACTCGGGTCCTGCCATCATGATCCAGAATAGCTGGCTTGCATGTGAATTCTTTTTCAGGGAATTTTTTAATTTGTAAAAAATATACAATTATAAAATAATTTGTGTTTGGGATTGCTGCAGAAAGGATGGCACAAGCCAATCTCCCACTGTACTAGCAGCATGCACAAGGTCAAACCCACCTCTGAGTGGCAATCCAGGACTACAGAGCACTTAAATGACTCAAACCTTGCCTTATGCTGGTGCCTAGAGGGGATACAATCAGCACATCCTGTGAAATGGCAGTAACTATGACCAATTATTACACACTTTTCACACAACATATGATATAAATACATCTATATTTCTCCAGAGACGCTTGTTTGCTGCTACTTTGCATATTGTTGCAGATCAAATCAAACATTACATTTGAGAAGGGTGCCTGGCCTTTGGAGCCGTACTACACTGTACAAAGCAAGACTCTCTAGAGCTGTATTTGCCACCAGTGAAGCTTTTAGGTATGGGCAATTTGACACCATTCCTGAGCAAAACTGTGGATAAGGAGAAAACAACTGCTGCTCACTTGGATAGTTACAGCAAAAAGGGAAGCAAACACAACTCTATTTGTTGCTAATATTTCAAGTTTGGTTGAGTTCATTGTTAAAAAATATTTTCATAAATGGTTCAATGTATGGTATTTTAGTGTAAAAGACAGTAAAACATTTAAACAGCTTTTCTTAAGTGCCTTAACTTGACATGAGATGAGGTCAGTGGAGACATGGATTTTTAAGGGGAATACAGTTCATTTTAGCCACAGTGTTATCTACTCATTTTTGGATGTATGAATCGTCTTTTGGGACAGACACTGACCAACTTCTCCATAGTGTCCTGTTCCAGAGGACACTATGACTCTACCTGAACCTTTCAGGAACTTTCACACATTGCAATAGAAACTGGACTGACCTGAACTTCCCATGCTGGGTCCTGGCTTGGGCTATCATGACAGCCCTGTGTGAATGCCAAGGCCAAGTCATTGGGCATGCACAGTTTGCACAACACCCACAAAGGATGATGTAATGAACACAGGAGATAGTCTATACATAGTCACAGAGAATGGTAGCTGGAGTCAACTACAAATTCAGAATTGGAAACTAGGTAAGTGTTTTCCAGAGGGAGACTGGTTTATCACTAGGAAAAAATATTAAGAGAAAACTTCCATTCTTCATTTTCACCTTCTGGAGAGTTTATCTTAATCAAAAGGTATGGTTTAGAGGAGAGAAAACTATTTAAATCATTGGGGGTGTTCAATTGAATGTAAATGTGACAGATGGTATCTGTGCCAATAATAATTCTAGTCCTAAACCCTGAGTTTTCATAAACAAGGGTTCTTTAGGCAAACAAGGGTTTTCATAAACAAGGGTTCTTTAGGCTCTGAAAGTTCAGGCAAAAGGCTATATACAAAAGGTTCTATATACAAAACATCACCACATTTTATATAGAACAAGTGAAGTGAAATACAAAGTCCAGTTAAAATTATAAAAATCAAGCACATATACACCCCAACATCACTGAATTTCACAAAAAATGAATAACACCTTAAAAACTTTAAATACCCCTTACCCTCATCTTTTGTGTTTTTTTTTTTTTTTGTAGAACAGCATGCTGAATTTACAAATAGTAAGGCCTAAAAAGTTTCAGTATTAACCAGAACAGTAATTTGTTTAATGTTGAGAGTAAACATCTATGGATGAGTCAGGCAACTTAAATTCATCTTTTCAGCTTGTAAGAGATGTTGTGTATAATTTTAAAATTCTACAAAACCTCCTTAATTTCTCTTTGATGCCTTAGGAGTAAGGCTTATTCCTAATAGATCAACTGTAATAACCAGATTTTGGATGAATAGAGATCCTTGGAGGTTTATAAATGTCTAGCATATTACTGAGACAAACTGTTAATTACATTTTAATGATGTCTAAGCTGTCAATTGAAACTGAAAGAAATTTTACATCTAAATAGCATCTTCTAAAAAGGAAGCAGGGAAACCTTGAAATTTAGGTTAATGACACTACAATCACCAGAGAGAGAACTGGTCTCCAAAATTACCACACTCTCTCATTAAACTTTTCAGAGTGAAAACTATTATTCAGTACCTGACTCCATGCAAACGAATGGGACTAAAGCACTATACCACACTGCAGCGTGTTTCTAACTCCATGAGGGCCAGAGTCAATGCAACATTTGCTTGAGGGAGCAGGTGCTCAGGACACTTGATGGACCATTAGAACCTGCTGCTGCAGTATCTGGCAATCTGAAATATCATGCATCTTTATCCCTGGGATAAGGGCATCCTTCTGGAATTACTGATGAAATTAAATACATTCAAAAATGCAAAATTAGAAATTTAGCATTTTAAGTATTTCTCAGTTAAGAGATACCATGGATATAATTTTAACATGAATCTGTCCTTTTATAATGACTTTTATCCAAACTAAATCAAAGCTAATAGAAGAGGTGAGTGAAGATCATGACTACTAGCACAGTAGTCATATGTTGATCACACTGATGAACCCGACTTCTGTTTCACAGCAAGGGGAGAATCTTTGTTTTCCTGCACCAGAGGCACCACTGAACTGTTTGCTGAGCTGTTAACAGGGCTGAAAGCTACTTCACCTGACTTGCACGTCTCAAAGGGAAACACAATTTCAGTATGGGGTACTATACTTGTTGTATAGAAAAGAGAATTGGCTCTGGCATCACTATTTCAAGGCTTTTTGTGTTGTTGGGGTATTTCTTTGCAGGGTTTTTTTTTTATTTTTTGAGGTAGTTTTTGGTTTTGTACGCTTTGGATTTGGTTTTTATTCGTTTAAAGGGAGTGACAAAGCCAGCATAAGTAAAGCTGTCTCAGACCTGAAATGTAATACAAAGTAGTACTTCCCAGCTTTAGCCTATCCTTTACCTTTCCTGTTGGTGGGTTTGGCTCTCTTGGGCTTTTACATCCTAATACAAGTCAGTTAGAAATGCTTTCAAGGTGCTCTGCTCTGTGTTGCAGTGACTGCTCACTGTCTCTGCAGGGCTTGTAGAGCAGTTTTGTTTAGCAGTAAAGGAGGAATCAACCACTGGGACTTAAATCATACTACCAAAGATCCTACTGCTACATCATGAGCTAGGAAATTACTCTCAGGCTTCTCTTATTATGTCTTAAAAGGACCTCTCACACATCCCTACCACCATTAATGTTACATAGCATAGTTTCCTCGTTTGCACCACACAGTTCAGTAATCTTGCACCTACTGTGTGCATGGTAAGGCTACTTCCAGAGGGAATTAGGCATTGTTAAGAATTGGTACAAAGGAATGCGACCTACTGCAACAAACTTTTCATTTAAATTACTTTGTGGACTTTCTCAATTTAATATTTTCTAAGGTAAGACATGCAAATAAATGACTGATATTCAAGACCCATCTGGACACAATCCTGTGCCATGTGCTCTGGGATGACCCTGCTTGAGCAGGGGGGGTGGTCCAGGACCCACTGTGGTCCCTTCCAACCTGACCCATTCTGTGATGCTGCGACTGCATTTCTTACAAGGAGGTGTTAATTCTCTTACACTCTACTGACAGTTTGGCACCCTAACGACTGCCATAATTCAGCAGAATCTCCTGTGTATCTATAACACAATAGGTTACATCTTTTCCTATGTTATGGTTCCTCTAAAATGATATAACATATACATACATATATACATAAACTAGCAATAATGTATGTTAACCTTTCTGCAGTTCTGAGGTGAGAAACTATGAAGAGAGGTAACCCTAAAAGGCACAGGGGGAAAATTAAATTTCTTCATGAGATAGTTGTAGAACATATACTTTGGATAAAGAATGTACAGTTCAGACTAATAGAATAGTCATAGTCACAAAGGAAAGAGTCCTTTCCTTCCAGCAGAGGACACTTTGATTACATCTAATCCATAAAGAACCAAGGACAGACAGACAGGAGAAAAAAAGGAAAGACTTGAAAAGCAGAAAGCATGGGATTGTGTGAGATTGGACAGAAATTTAATAACAGATTATCTGCACACCCCTTATTTACAGACCCAAAAGCTGGTAGGCAATCTATAGATGAAATAGTCATGTCATGTTTGCAGTTGTGTGCCAAGTCTTGTTATTTTACCCAGTTTAATGAACTAAAAGATAAGAAAGTGAACAAAATGAATTCATTATTCCCTTCAAAATTGTTTCAATACTGTGATACATTCAGCCCTCAGAACTGGAAGGTACATTGGGACTTCAAAAAAAAGGCTGCTGAAAATAATATTCTTTATGAATCGTAATGATGGCCTCAAAGATGCCTTCTAGAGTTAGTAAAAAAAAATACTATGGTAACATAATCTACATCCATATATTTCTAAAATTACTGATTATGTATAGATAAGAAATACAGGGACAAGACTCAACAACTGTAACATCCCTGTGAATGCTATTTTGAGTTTCTTAATTGAATTGAAAATGTTTCTTCTCTTCCAGCTAGGAGAGTGACTCTAATTGCTAAATTGAGGCTGATTTAAACAGAATGTTTGCATTTGTACATTATGTGAATGTGTACATTTAAAGTTATATTTCGTCACTTGACAGAAAAGTAGTGATTAAAAATATTCAACATAAAAATTTAAAGAGAACTTCAAATATTATCCCTGGATTCTTTGGACTACAACTGAAAATTCTCTTGAAACTCAGGCAAGGAATCTAAAAAGAGTGAAACAAACCAGAAAACCCAGAAAATTTTTAAAACGAGGCTTTCAGAATCCAAATAATAGCATTAAAGTGAATGGTTATGGCTGAAAATAAACCTATTTGTTTACAGAATGAATTTGCAAAGTCAGTTTCAAGTACCATTTTTTTCTCTGACACCCTCTAATTACACTGTAAGTGCAGTGCTGCCAAGAGGTTTCTTTTGTGTTTGCAGCCTTATTTTATTAGTTCTTCATAGCTCCTGGCAGCTGCTATGAGTCAGTGTGCTGCTTTTACAAGGAGGTGCATGAAAGACAGCATTACATTATTATATAATTGATGCAAACAAAAAGCTAGGCTGCTTTTTGTCTGCATTTGCTGACAGGCAAATAAACTGAAGCTGCTAGGGTTTATGGGGAGCCTTTGACATCTAGAAACAGAAGTAACACTGTTCACTAGATAATACAAAAGAGATTTTTCACCCTTTTGAAAAAGAAAATCTACATAGTGAGTCACTAAATACGTATCTATTTTTTCAGAATTGCACTGAAGGCAAAAAGCACTGGATTAATGACAATGTGAAATGGAAAAATGTCTCTCATAAACCTATGTTCTTTCACAATTGAAATAATATTGTACAATTGACAGACTCTGAATATTTACCCCTATATTTTATATGCAGCTCTAAAACTTTTTACACTGCAAAGAAACATCATTACTAAAATGCCATAGTAGATGGTCTTGCTTCTCATTCCACATTTGAACAAAACAATAAAAATCCTGATATTTTAATCAACTTTCAGCCAAAAGGTCACATAAAAACAGTACTCACTTTTTCTTTAGTCTTCTGTCCTTTTCTGCTTGTGTTCCAAGTTTGCCTAATCCCAGAGATTCCTGAGCTGCTGCCTCTGTTTCCATGTAACCTCCTGGAAAATAAAACAAACAAAAAAACGCCACCATATTTTTTCTTCTCTCTCTTCTGTTGTTCCCCTCCTTAACCCTTCAATTCCCCTCCCACCCACCTTCATCTATATTTGTTTTCTTAAACTGTGACATCTGGTGTTTGTGGAGAACATCTATCACCTGCAGAAGTAAATTCTGATGAGCATTTACTACATTGGAAAAAGTAGTAGAGGAAAAAAAATGTTTTCTCCTCCTTGTGTTTAGCAGAAATGTATGACATGAGAACCCTTATCTCCTTTACCTATTTTTCTTTGCCTCCCAAGGCTCAGTCTCGTGGTGCTAAGAAAGCAATGCTCTCACCATTTTTTAATCTTAGTTGAGAAATGTACAAATGAAATTGCATTCTCTCAAATTGTCTCTCTACTATTGCCATTGTGCAGCATCACCTAATGCAGTAGTGCTAAAGTCTTCATTTTGCTCTCATAGAGGGTCTTAGATGTAATTCTCCCTTAAAACACCCAGCCATGAGAGAAAGAGTCTGTCAGAGATAAGTAAAAAGCTTCCTACATCTCCCTGGATGTGTCTTGTAGGCACCTAAATGTGGTCAAAGTCAAGGGAACTTGAATAACTCACAACAAAGTGACAAAGGAAGCTTGCAGTAAGACATGTGGACCAAAATAAAATAATTTTATAAACTAAGGGCAGGACTGGTACGATCCACATGGCCACTGACATGACTTTCCTAGCACAGAAATGGAAAATGGTCTGACTTTTTTATCACTGCCCTGATTCAAGAAGAGGGGACCTGCTCATGGAACTCAGAACAGTCTCCAGGCTCTGGCTTCACACTGTCCTCTCACTCCCACTTGTATGTGTACAGACAGAGGCCCTGCAGCACTCCTTTGAAGGCTGCCTTCCTCCTGTGCTCCACCTTGGAAGGAAGGTGTGCAAAGAAGACCACAGGATGGTAAAATGTTGATGCTTGACTCCATTTGAACACAGCAATTTCCTATTTACAGCTAGGGGATAGTGGACAGTTGTATAGCGGACGCTGGCATAATAAAAAAGCACAAAGTAAATTAAAATATTTCTGTCCTGATATGTTGATTTTAATAATAAAATAATTCATAAATGTTATGAAGTGAAATAGCACCACAGCCTTTTACCAGCTAGATTTACGTGCACCTCAATCAAGTGAGAACAAAAGCTACTACTGCATCATGTCTATGACAAAAACTTAGAAAAGCTTGGGTTTAAGCTGTTCTTTCAAAGCAGGTGACATTTTAGCACTCCTGTTTGTCTAGACAGATTTTTACTTTATTGAAAGAAGACACTACTGCAAGTGTCATAATGAGAATGATGCAAATGCATCTCACAAATGCAGAAAATAGGAACGTATACTTTTTTTTCACTTCATCTGCCTGTCTAAGTCTTACAGAATCTCATTAAATGCTTCTTGCTGGCTCTGGATTACATTTTTCATTCAGCAAATAGTCATAAACATACCACATCTTTCTTGAGAGAGCAGCTCTCAGTATGTTGGATAGGGATGGGATGAGTGCAGTGCAGTGAGGGTTTATTACAGGTTGGAGAGTAGTTGGGGCATAATGCATTTCTCCATTCTCCAAATACATCTGGCCTTTGAATGACTGAGGCCTCCTATTGGATGTGGCCACAATAAATGTTTCCTAACAAGCTGACCTTTCCATTTGCCATGCAGATCAGCTTGCTTGGGCAATTCTAAAAATGCCAGGAATGTATTGTTTGTTTTAGGGTCTAGAATATTTAAAATGTAACATGAGAAGAATACAAAAGTGGTGCTTGCCAAGAGAGAGAAGACTGGAAATGAAGGAAAGAAAAAAAGAAGGAAAGAATGAAAGAAAGTGCACTTGCACTCCTTGTAGCATTCCTTTTTCCTTCTCCAAAAACTTAGACAAAACTTAAGGAATCTAGAAATCTTGAATCTCGATTCTAAGAAAGATCTCCTAAAGCATGAATGTGGCTTGGAACAATAAAGCTAATGGTTTAGCAGAGAAGGTAAAATTATCAAATAATAAAAGAACAAAATTCTGGCAAGTTTAGGAATTGAAAAGAAATAATTTCAGGGGTTTGCAAGGAATACAGAGAAAGGAAATATTTTGTGTAATAGCATGGCTCTGCTGATCTTAGTAATACAAGTCTGGAGGTTTCAATACTCTTTCTTAAATATGAGTATATAAATGCGTGCTTTTAAAGAAAATTTATTTTTCATATTAAAAAATGTAAGAAGCATATGTCTATATTAAATTAGAGTGTTTAATTTAAGCAAGGAAATAAATTGCAGTCTTTTATTGATTTTGCAATATAATTTTAGGTTATAAAAACCATTCAAATATTTTGCAGTGCTGTAGTGATAGGACTTTCTATGTAAATTTCTGTGATGTAGTATCTTACCATAAATAGAACTCCTAATTATATAGCTGCACAGATAACACATCTGTTGTGAAACTGAGTCAATTACTACCATGACTCCTCTTTTTAAAATTTCATTTTCCCTTGCAACTCAGGATATTCCATGATTCTATGATATGTCATTGAATGAAAATGACCACTCAATAAATGCTTTTCTTTTGATATGTTAAAAATTAAGATGAGAAAAATTACCTGTAATTCAGCTGCTCAATGTCTTTTTAATTTCTGAAAAATATTTTGTTCCTACCTTTTGATTAGGTAACAGTCTTACTGTTCATTTTATACATGCTAGTAAACCTCGTTTCCTTAATTAAAATGTGCATTATATTGAAATTTTGCTCTTAAATTAAAGAATGGAAGTCACAAAAAATTCATATTATTGCAAACCACTAATATATTTTAGCAATTTCATGACCTAATATGGGAATTACAGATGGGCTTTATCAAATTCTATGTATGTATTATTAATCATGGTGGGTATTAGGAAATTAATCTATTGCCAGATTTCATTGCAGACCCACACATTTATTGCATCTTTGTCCTCTATATTCCTGACTTACTGAGAAATTGTAAACCATAAACCATCAGTGTCAATAAAAAAGATTATATGAAATGTAAATGTGAATTAATAAAGTCTAACTTCGGATGCAGTCTAAAGTTTTAAAATTAGCCATAAATGCACATGGTGGCATACAGGTATATTTGAAAGACTCATTTATAGATTCTCATTTGAAAGATTGAATAAATCAGTTTTATTTTTTTCATAGTAAAAAAAAAGGGGGAATTCAAATTGCAATTAGAAATTAGGTTTTTTCAAGAACACATGGTTTTCACAGGCAGAGAGGAGAAAAGTTGGAGTATAAATGAAGAATACTCAGTTTTTCAATTTTACTCTGATACTTTGACCGTAGTACTATCTTTCTTTATTGTGTACTATTTTAGCAATGGGTTTGTTAGTTCTGCTAAGGACATGTTGCAAGAAAAACATAGGTTTTTAATTTCAGGCTTATGCTTGCTGCCTAAGTGTTTACTGCAAGGCCTTAAAATTCTTTTTACAAGTGTGACATGGTTACCATGGCAGTAAAATTTAATGCCTCACAAATTTGTATTATGTGACATCTGCATGACTAGGAAAGAGTCACTATTTCAATTTTATTGACACATTTATTACAATTTGATACTTGTGCTGGAAAATTTTTGCCATGAAGGAAGTAGAATGAAATAGTCTCGGCAAGGGAAAAGGACAGAAGAAGTAGGGAGAAAGCTAAGCACTACTATGTGTGCAGCATAATGGTAAGAGTTATCCTGAGGACATTCAGCTATAGGCAATAGAGGGCATCTATCAACACCCTGAAATCTGAAAAGCAGCTACACTTGATTGCAAGGACCTTCTGTATCACATAGGTACACCACCGTTATAGCCATTTGGTGCTAATTAACTTCTCACCTCCTCTTTATGTGGTTATTCAAGAATACAGTGTTACCATTGCTACCCTCATTCCACAGACCAATGAAGCACCAGGTTCAGTGAAGAAGATGATTCCAGTAATTTGTGCCCAAACTCTCCTTTCATTTACATTACAGTCATGGCAAACTCTTGACAAATACAACTGCTGATAACAGTGAAATTTAATGAGAAAGTTGTGCCAGACAAAACAGAAACATGAGTGAATTGGAAACTGAAAAAAAAAGCAAAATTAAAAATGGGAAAATGGCAGTGAAATGGTGACCTTAGCTTGTTACCACTAATTCCTTACTGAGCTGTCCAAGTCGAGCCTTCTCTTTTTTACCGAACAATCGTCCTATTGAAGACTTGATTCCTTTCTTCTTGGGAGCTTTGTGCAGGGAGTCCTGGCTGCTGCTGACACTGCCAAGACCAATGCTTTCTGGCTCCAGTGAAACAGGCAAACTACTGCAAAATGATAATAAAGAAATAGAATAGATAACATGTCAACATCTTTATTTTCTTCTAAGCAGCTCTGCAAATAAATTATTTGGTAATAATTTAGTAATGATCTCCCAACAAGTGAAGCAATCACATCTTTAAATTATTTGGCAACATATAGAGCAACAGAAGATCACACTTTCTCTGTCAGGCAAGGCTGAAAATAAATATTTTTACTTTGCTAAGAACAATTTATGAAAAATACAGTAGTCAGCATTCTGATTTTATTTCTGGGATTTGTAGCACTGCTACTTCCAGTAGTCATCAAAACTGTACCTCAAAACAGAAATACCCAGCATGTACTTTAGCACTGATAAACATTTTCAGGGTCATTGCAATAGACAATGGGTAGGGTTTTTTCTCTCATTTTATGAGAAACAGGGAAGAAATCAAGTAATTTTGGAGAAGTTAAACAACATGACTTGAAAACATAATATGTGGTAAACTGTGAAGTAACAATCCATGTTACAAACATCTTACCTTCTGGCATCATTGTGGTATGAAGAAGGAAGGGTGTGAGTCATCCTGATGGCTCTTGGTGTTGGAGGAGGAGAAGTTTCACATTTGATTGTGGCTTTGTCTTCACGCCCATCTTCTTCAACTACTGCAATCTGGGGGAGAGAGACTCCAATGAGAGCATATTA
This sequence comes from Molothrus aeneus, assembly GCF_037042795.1. Classification (NCBI taxonomy): domain Eukaryota; kingdom Metazoa; phylum Chordata; class Aves; order Passeriformes; family Icteridae; genus Molothrus; species Molothrus aeneus. The sequence goes on along the minus strand of NC_089650.1, from coordinate 30,507,896 downwards.
GCTTTTCAAGAACGTTTCAATACACACCTCATGAAATTGTCAAGTGGACTGAAACACGTAAGATTTCAAGTTCAATGCTTCTAGAAAATTGAAAAGGTTCTTTTTTTCTAAATGTGACAGATTAAAACAGATATTTTAAAGAAATGAGACTATGCTTTTGGAAGAAGTTCATCCCTTTTATGCTAAAGAGGTTGGTGAAGGTCTAAACATGAAGACAATCTTAGGTGTAAGTGGGTCCCTTGCATTAAACAGGATTATTCAGGTTTACTAATTTTCTCAGGGATGTAAGAGAGAAAGTGAATACAGGCATAAACATGACCACTCTCTACAGAGTGCGTTACCAGAATGGTCAGTATGCTTAACAGTAAGCATGGACAAACAGGAATTTTGCCAGAGCATTATAATGATTTATCTTAAATAATGTCATGGAGTTTCATCATCAGTGCCAGTTCTGTAAACAAACCTACATTGCTCCAGAAGATTTCAAGGAATCTCTTTGTAGTTCCTCCAGCAAGAAGAGTGGCCGAAATACATTTGAAAGTAGTGCTTTCATGTCCATACTTCTTTAAAAACAAGTATTCCTTTAAGTTTGTGCTGTTGAGGCTGCTACTCCAAGATATCACTTAGTGGGCCTTGCTTCTATGGCTTAGCTGTGACCCCTGGAAGCCATTCCAGGTAGGATTAATGATTATGTTCAGGCATATAATGAAAAGGAGAGAAGGGGATGCAGTTGCTGGCAACGGACCCCAGCAAAGATTTAGTTATCTAAATAGAAGAGGAATATGATAATTCCCAAACTCTCAAAACTTTAAAAAACCCCAGTATCATACCTTTCTCCGATGCTTCCTTAGGTCGCTTGGCTTAGATTGGTAACAGAAGTGGAAACAACAGAAAGTAACGATTAATAAATATTATTGAAGCATTAAAAACCCCTCACATTTGTTGTTCTCACATTCATGAAGTGGGAAGCAAAGATTAACCACTCTCCATATTATATACTAAGTATACACTTGCTGTATTAACGTAAAATAACCCCAGAAAAATATTTCATTCTGGGAAGGTAGGTTTGGGTATTTTAGGAAAAATTACACTCTCCTTCAATTTCATAACTTAGCAAAGAATTTCAAGCCTACAGTAGCACTTTTTATTTTTGAGTTTTCATATAAGTACTTATGTTATCCCCAACAGAGATTTTTTTTTAAGAAGTTTTATCAAATATTACAAATATATTGGTGTCCCACCAAGTAAAACCACAAAATATCATCACCAAATACCATGACTGAAAAAATGATTGGCATTTTCAGGAAATGAATACATATTCACCTATCTTCTTCAGTATTACTTGGCAGCAGCAGACTACTAGAATGGGTCTTGTTCAACCCCCTTTACATTTTTATTTTTGGTAGAGGTCTCTTTCATTTAAGGAAAGCTGATGATACTCTGCAGAATTTATTTACTACATGCACCTGGGCTGTGGAAACTTATGCAGTCCTCCTTCTCCAGCCTTGGCAATTTGTGCTCTAGAGATCAGACTTAAATCTCTTCCCAACTCCAAGTTTCACTTAAAGGATCTCTGACAGACTTGTGTCTGTTCCCAGCCAGCAAGGAAGTGATATTGAACACTGAACTCCTGCTGAAACAGTGCAGGGCAGAAGTGTCCTAAAATGGTTGATGAAGGTGAGCAAAGCTGTGGGCTGTGCTGATAAGCACACTATGGGGGGATGCTTCTACTGCTTATGGCAAGTCAAGAGCTCAACTGCAAGTCAGACAGACAATTCCATCTGAGTTTTAGCACAGTTAGAGCTGGATGTCAGCGAGATCATGGCAACCTGAATTGCAGAGGCTATGCAGTCATTTTGTATTTGAATCTGATGAACATATTGACCCAAAGGTACAGTTTTCAAATCCAGGCCACCAGGCAGTGCAGGTGCCTGCTGGCGGGGCAGTTCAACCATTGCCTTTTACCGAGAGCCAGACTGCTAACTTTGAATGGCTGGGGAAAGGGACACTCTGTGCATTTGGGAAGGTGCTGCTTTGGTGAAGGAGGTGGCAGGACAGCAGCCTGCACACTCACCTCCTCTCCAAGGACCTCTGCAACCAATATTTTTGTTTCTGCTGTTCAGCAGTGGGAACTGGGGGCAGCAAAGAATAAGTTACAACTGCCTGCCAGGACTTCCTGCCCGCTGACCTCAGATCCCAAGTGGCAGCAAACACCTTACTAAACTGGGAGGAGAAGAGGTGGGCATGAGTAGTTGTCAGTTCCCAGGAAAAGGGAATACTTGGCTAGGTGATCATCAACAGAAGTCCCTACTCCCAGCTGAGAGGAATGAACAGCCAAGACTCATTTCCAGCTGCTCTTAGCAAACTTTTTTGTTAGGAAAGGCTCCAGAGGGAATCAGTGCTATTGCTTCCCAGGAATGGACCACAAGGGGACATTGGTAACATGATTATCAGAGAAAAAGCAAATAAAAATTGGGTTTACACATACCCTATTCTATTCCCTGTATGAGATCAGCAGAGTGGGCTGCTTCAATTCTCTCCTGGTACTTAAAGGGATTAATTCACCCCAGCTCCAAACTGGTTTGTAGCTCACACTGAACCCTGCATGTGTACTCAGATCAGTATCAGAGTTGTAAATCTTAAATATGTTGACACATACTATCTTCAAATATTTGACAGATGTACTATTTCTTTTTGTCTAGGATCAAAATTAAATTCCTTGTAAATCCCTTTTCAAATTGAACCAGAAATTTTTGAATGTGTCCTCAAAGATACAGCAGTGTTATAAATTATTTGGACAGTAATTTCATGGTGACTTGATGTCTATGCACGAGCCACCTGTAATATTGAAATATATCAGTTAAAGGAATTACTGGAAACCAAAGAACTCATTTTAATGTGCATGATGTATGGTCATGAAGAATGTATAAAAGCACTGCAAGTATAAAAGAGTACCAAATAAAAAAGTATATCAGAATGATCCCATATAAGAAGTGGTGGAATGTCTGAATGTCTTCTAGACATTTCCTGGGAGTTTAAACTCAGCAATAGTTCCACAGACTATTGTGTAATAACTGTATCAGTTAAGAACTTTCCATTAGTAAACATTTTTTACATACAAGTAATTCCAGTGAGCAGTTCTGTCTCTTATTAATTCCACAGCCTATGTGCTGAAGGCCCTCAGTAATCCTGTCACTATGCCCCTAGTGAATCATGCAATGCTCAAAACCACTATAACAAAGCCCAAAGACACCAAATGCCCACATTCAAGAGAATTTGTTATCTGTATGGATGATGAAGATGTGAATGAAGAATTATAGAAATGAACCAGTCATACCGTGAAAAGATTAAGTCTAAATATAAGAAATATCACATCAAATACTGTCAGAATGTTTCTTACCAGTGTCATAACCCCCATTCTGTCCATCTCCCTGGCTGGACTGCGAGGGGTGAGTTTGGGAGTTGAGTGTCCGCTGGGAGGAGATGAGCTTGCAAGGGACGATGCTGTCACTGAGCCAGTAATGGAGGTACCTTGGTGGACTCTGGCTAGGTTTAAGCCTTCCAGACTCACACTGGCCACTCTGTTCTCTATCTCTTCAGCACGCAATTCTGTCGACTCTTTCTCTTCTTGGATTAACCTTATTAAGTAAAAGAAGAATGCTCTTGTATTTGTCTCTTCATATCCCCAGAACAAAACTAGAAACCATTTAATTTCAAATGAGATTTGAAATCAAGAGCAAACAAAGATGAATATCACAGATAACTAAAAAAGACCCAGTTATCAAATTATTTTTCTCAACTCCTCCATCCTCAAAACCTGTTTGATGAATGGGTCCAAGAGCAAGACTTGATGTATGATATTTCAGGAATATTGGTTCCTTTGCAAAGAAGCTAGGGCAGGGGGGTTAACAATCTGATTTACCACAGATAACTAATTCCAAGCTTACGTTGGCTTCATCTGCTTATCTTTTGCTAAATCACAAATTTAAGAATCAAATGAAATTGGGCCTTTAAGAAGGGAATTGCTAAAATAATCCTTATTAATAAAACAAGAGAACATGTAAAACAAATTGTCTGTTTTACCCCTACAATTTGATGAAAAAATAATAGCTGTTTCTAAAGCCCTGTGTTTTTAAATGAATTTCATTAAAATCACTTTCTTGTTAGCAAGCAATACAAGTTTCTGAAGTGTCTATCACCTCAACAGGATGCTTCCATGGGATTCTTTAGTTTTGTTTTTTAATTGTGTTTTCACCTAGACTGGAAAAATGTCTTTCAAATAAAATATTTTTTTATAAGTCCTTTGCCCATAAACCTGTGCTAGGAGTATTCTTTTTTGCAAAGAGGAGGAAAAATTATGAGAGATCAATGTTAAATGAGAGAATACGAAGTCTGGGGAGGCTGAAACTGTGAACCAGACTTTTCTGAGTGAAATTAAGCAAGTACAATAATTAAACCATAATATATTGAAAATAGAAACCTAAAAAACACCTGTGCTGAGATGAATCTTCTTCCCTAACATCAGTTTCAGAATTTGTATAAAACACATGCAGCTGTTTTTCAAATAATGCAGGGAAGAAACTTAAAGGCTAATAATATTTTGAAAGGGAATTATAACAATGTTTTTCGTTCTAGTAATCTAAATCCTCAATCATCTCATATAATAAAACAAATCTAAGGCAAAATACATTTTTAATCTCTTTTGATATCTCAAAAAATTTGATAATCATGTTTGTCATGTTTGTCAATTCAAAAAAAACAAACCAAGAAAAAACATGAAATGCAGTACAGTTTATAGAACAATACTTGTAGATTATTTTCCTGAACCACATAAAAAAATTTACAAAATGACATATCTAGTCCTTTAATAATAGTTGCTATGATAATAAAAGCCTATACTTCAGTACAAGATTAGCAGTTGAGAACATAAACTACTCTCAGTAGACTTCCTGTAAAAATGGCTGTATAAAAAGTGCCCCCTTGCTTCCCTTTTGAGGTAAAACTCTACCTAATATCTGAGTCAGGACCCTGGGTTAAGTACAACAGTGATCTGATTCAGGGTGGCACAAATAATGTCCCACCTGGAAGTAGTGTTCCTTGTGAAAGCGCTTTACTGTATTGTTAAACTGACAAAAGACTAGTATTGTTTAAAAACAAATATAAATGTTACATCTACAGCTTCCTGAGCTGGCCACAGTGCTGACCTCCTTGTAATAACAGAAAATATGGATAAGGTTCTTTCTTTTATGTACACTGTTTTAAGGAGATTTACCTTCCCAACACCAAAATATTTCTTTGACTCTGTATCTTGACAGGTGTAGGAAAAGGCTTGAGAAAGCAGTGTAATCCTATCTGAACAAACACATTGTGGGAGAGTAAAAAACACAAAGCTCTAGATTTATAATAAAATGTTTTTCCCTGAACAGAAATATTACTCAAATTCAATACATTCCAACAGAGTTCTTCCTTTAAAGTTACCTTGATCAGAGAAAGTTACCTTGATTATCTTTTGGCAAATCAATCTATCTTGATTATATTTCTAACCACAGCATTTCTGTCTATAGTATTACCAGAAGGTCCCTAACACATTTACTACAATTTTCTTCATCTCCTCCTACATGAACAGTCGCTAATGAGGGGATGTTTTTCATACACCAAGTTTTTTTAAAGTTGCCCTTACTGAAAACATGTATGAATGCTTTAGTCTTGAAATATGGTTTCATTTATAACAATCATTTAATTAAAACATGTCATTTGACATGTTTTAATTAAGTGATTGTTATAAATGAAACCATATTTCTACCACTCCATTAAATTTGCACAAATACTATTAATATATATTCTATTAATTACCTATATCCGAGCACTATAATACAACTTGGAGCATGAAAAATCATATTCTGTGTCTACAGAGAAAATCAAAACCATGTCTTAGAATTCATGGCTTATATTAGATTTAACATAGGGATAATTGCCAGAAGACAGCATGAAGAGCACAGAAATAAAGTATTTCTGATAGGAGGCTGTTACTGAGCAAGTGCAGTCATGTATAACAGTGAAAAAGACCTTGAAAAAAGGACTGTGAACAAGAATTTGTGAAATCTGCCATGTGTTAGTCTCTTCTAACTTCCTTTTCTTCAACTGGCCAACAGTTCTTCATTTGGAATGTTTTTTTAAAGAAATTTCTATGGTTAGGAAAGAAAGACTCAGTTGTTATCTTCACACAGGACTCTCCTCTGGAAAGCAGACACATTATCAATCCTCTAAAAGAACAAGCTCTTTCCTAACTGCCATGAACGGTACCTGAACTCAAGCACTAAAGGAAGCTGGAAGCTGTAACCCTAAGTGCATCACAGCTGGTTCAGGCTACATACCTGATTTCTTTATTGATTGCATCTAGCTGCTCCTGGAGCATCATGGCCAGGGTCTGGGCATCGGAATGGCCACTTGGTGACAGCAGGTCCATGGAGCTGAACAGCGTTTCTCTGTCATCGTCATCGATGTCCGACATCTCGGTGTCGCTTTCGAATGGATGGCTGCTCAGGACACCGATCTGCTGCGTCCTGTTCCACTCATGATCACCAAGTGATTTTACCTGAGCAGGAATTAAAACATGTATGGCTTAAGTCAGAGAAAACTGCAAAGTTGAACTTCAAAAAAAAAAAGGGAAAGGAAAACAACTAACACTTCAAAATACTTATTCAATTATAAGCTCTCCATTAATGCTCGCAGTATTACTGCAAATAGCATAAAATATTTTCAATAATTGTAATTCAGGTGTCCAGTTACTCTAAGGAAAACTTATAATTTATACAAAAAGACACTCTGGAAAGACAAACAATCAAGTATGTCTGAACTTCAACATTTTCTGCTGTCATTTTGTACAACAGCTCTCTGAGCGGGTATAGAAAAAACCTTGAACTCTGGGTTGGGTTTTCTTGTTTGGTGGTTTTGTTTTTTGTTTTCTTCCTGGAAGAAAACTCCACAAACTGTAAGCTTAACAGCTTCAAACACATTCTCTTATCAGGGAATGTATGAGAAGGAATTGGGGATTAACCTTTGGTTCATCTCTGCGTACTCCCATCCGGCCTCTTCTAGGTCGCCTTATCACTTTAGTTGACCGATAGTCAGACTGGCTATCAACCAGTGAGCCCACTGAGTACCTCAGCTCTGTTGATGTGTCCAGATGAGGTCTAAAAACAGAATTACATAAGTGAACTGAGAGAGTAATGGGAATAACAACAACAATACAATGACCTTCAGTCTCACAACACAGATATTTTTTTTCAAACAAACTTTCATGTATTGCATAATAAAAGAGAAAAAACATCACAAAACATAATTTAAAAGTGAAAAATTGAAATAATTTTATGAGAAAATTTAAGGAGAAACCAAATAATAAAACATCTGATTTTTTTAAATGAAAGCTGTGCATAGAAAAACTTATTGTCCAAAACTTTAACAGGAAAAAGCACATTTCAGGGTAATTAGAATGGGCAGCTGAATGTATTTTCCTGTATATTCATAAATATGCCTGAGGTTATTCTAAGCATGTTACGTGTTCATGAGTGAACATATTGATTAAAGCTTTCCTGCTCTAAGTCTATGCTCTATATTATGAAAATATTAGTGAACTGACCTGTGATATTTAACCTTGTTTAGGAATTACTAATCTTTATTTGATGACACTTTCAGTGCTTTAACCCCCCAATTTTTCCTGTAGCCCTGGTAAGTCTTGGGATATTGTGGTGAGGCTTATACAGGATGACTTCAGCACCTCTTTTCTTGTTTACAAACAGTGGTCCCTGACCTCTTCGTCCTTAATCAAACAGCAGCACCAAAAGTTCACTGCTTAGTGCAGTAAAAGCATCCTAACCATGAGCTGTGGAACCAAGGTGGAAGAGCAAAGGCTCCATGTACCATTTGAGAATTCAACCACAGAAACAGAGACCTGAACAATTTCTGTTTCTCAACACACCTGCAATCTCCACATAAAAATATATGAATAGCATGATTACAGTAAAAAAATGAAATGTAACAAAGAACCCACATAGGGAAGTGACTGTTTTTATCTTCTGTGTACAGTAATTGTCTCAATAGACCTTTGTTCTCATGATCAATAATATTTGGCAGTTGTGAAGCAAGTTGGCAGGAAAAAAAAAACAGTCCAGGCTCCAGTCTCTAGCTGTAGATATTCATATGCTGATCAGCTTCATTATTTTCCTGAAAGCACAGACTCCAGCCAATGCAGGCTGAGAATAGGAAGTATTTAATGCTCAGAGCTTGCTGTGCCTGTGAGAGTTGGGATCTTCATGAGGTCAGGTTACATAAGGGAAAGCACACTGTTTAGCGGAACCTGCTGAATTCCCAAGATATTTAGATAGCTTATCAAATTCAAACAGCTCTTTGACAAGGGCTAATCAACTCCTGTTTATGGAGCACAAGCTAATGATATTCATCTACCCAGCAAGGAAAGCTGCTGTTCTCCAACAATGCTCCAAAAACCAAAGCTGCTGTTGCAGCAGCTGAGTAGCCTCTGTCCCTGCAAGCACTTTCAGGAAAAATGTGTTGTGTGCCTGTAGTCACACTGCCAAGGGAACAAAAATTCCAAAAGTTAAAAGCATCACATTCTGAATTTCATCAGCTTACACTTCTCTACATATAAAAAATATTATTCCAATAAATAATAAAAGGTTGAGGGAGAAACCATGTCCAGATACTGAGCAAGGTGTCTGAGGACATCAGTAGGCAGGCAATAGCTGATGGAAAAAAACCAACCCACCGAACAAGAGTAACTTTAGATGAATAGAGTGCTCCCAATTCAGTCTTGGTCCATGAGCTTTGTCTGGCAGTTGTTCTGGCAGGTTTTAAAAACTGACATGCTGCTTGTTATGAAAACAGCACATGGCACACAATTATCAATAAAGCAACAATTTAATTTCAAGGGACACTTTTAAGACAGAAGGAATTTCTAGAATGATAAATTCTTTGCAGCTGTCAGTGGTTATTTTTATGGCATTTGTCTCACTATACCTCCCATATTGATCTTCCATCAAAAAGAGGCACAATGTTTATTGTCCAATTATGATGTTTTCAGATCTCTCTGAATAATGTCTTCACATTCAGCTTAAGTTCTGTGGTCTTTTTCTAGACACTAAGAACAGCTGAGTTATGACTTGCTAATAAAGAAAAAGAAAATATATTATTTATTAAAAAAATATGATCATAAATATGCTGATCAGTTTCAGCATTAAAGAGGATTGTTTCTAATTTATATTTAAGGTCTGGGAAAATGTAGAGTATTTGGATATACTTTTAAAAACATTTTATAATTTAAAAAACTTTTGTTAATCTCCATAACATTTCAGTGTATACTCACTGACATAAGGCCCTGTGTACTGATGAAAAAAGTGAAAAGCAACAGTAATAATAACTGCAAAGGTTTTACATTTTAAAAGAAATGCATGGCCACATGTACATCCCTGCTGTAAATGCTTGCCATTTACATTTATGTCTATTTCAACTTTAGGTGAGAAAACCTTTGTCACAAAATATCACCTTGACAAGGTGGGTTCGATTAAAGAACCAGCCCTCAGTTTCATTTGATCCAGTTCAGACCTCAGTTTCTCAATTTCTTCAGCAAGTCTTTCCTGGAAATAAGAAAAGTAAGATATACTTACTTGTGATGCAAAATACATTTATTTTATGAGATATTGTTCTTGCACCGTTAAACAAGCAAGCAAAGATATACTGAATGGAACACTGGCTACAATAAGAAAAGGAAGCTCATTTAAGTCTCACTACTACTAATGAGATGTACACATCAAAAGGAGGTGGTATAGCACTCTGCTGTTTTACCACTGCCTGACACGTTGGAAGGAAAGGGTGTATTTGAAACTTACTTTTTTCCTACCATAAAGCCAGGCACAGTTCATTGTGCAACTCACCACTTGCCCTATAGAGACCAAGATTAACAGTTGCATTCAGTGATCTCTGAGATCATCTTTTCCACCCCACATGATTTTATGACACCATGGGATTGCATACTGGCCTTTCTATTTACTGACAGAGACCCAGACTTAGAGAGAACTGCATTTCAGATGACTTGAACTGCAGCTGTATGTCTTGCTCTTATTGAGTTGATGTGACTCTAGTACGAGGTGCTGCTGGCAAAAAATGACTATTTGCCATAAAATTGGATTTTTGGAAATAACTAAAAAAACCCCCACTATTTACAGCTACCACTAGGGAAAACAGCACCGTTCTCAAATTCTACAAATATATGTTATCTACTAATAAAGTGAAATGAAAGAATTTTTAAACAAATTAAGAACAAGCATGGGATGAAGATATAACACTGTTCTTCCTAGAGTTAAAAATGTTCAGTACATCAAATGGCTAGGATATCTATAAGTAATATCTATAAATAATATATCTCTATCTATAAGTAATAATATAAGTATAATATCTATAAGTAATATCTATAAATAATATATCTATAAATAATACTAGTTTCAGTGAGTATTACAACTGAATTATTAGTATTTTGATTGATACTCTATTGGTAAAACTTGCCGTTACTTAGAGATTATTAGCATCTGATGCTATGTTCATCTATCTGAAATTGCTTCATCAGTTTCTTCATCAAAGTGGAACAAAGAATCTCTTCAATGTGGGACACACAGAAGCTGAGTCAGAACATGTAGTGACAGGACAAAGGCTTTAAAATGAAAGAGGGTAGGTTTTAGATATCAGGAAGAAATTCTTTATGGTGAGGGTGGTAGGGCACTGAAACAGGTTGTCCTTTTGGGTACTTTAATCTTGCTGCCTTTCTCTACAGATTACCTAAATGTAGATGAAAGCAAAAATTTTTTGAACAGATACCTTTTTTTTTTATTCTTCTCAAAGGCCTTGGTTTTGATGCCATATAATATATTTATATTAGTAAATAGAATGGAGCTATATTTTTAAAATTGCTTTTACAGGGAGTTAATACATTGCAAAAACACTTCTGTGCATCTGAATGCAAATATGTTTGTGCGTCCTACTGCACTCAAGGCAGGAATAACTTCAAAACAAAATCCTGCATCTGGGATTGGAATATATCTTCTTGGACGAAATATTTATAATCAATTTGACTGATGCACTAAACAGCATTAGGGGTTAATTTGCAAGGAATGAAGAAAGGTCACTTTCAGCTATATTTAGCATAATGCCACTGCACTTGTTAAGAAGAATTGCATAAAATCCAAAAATTACATTCTTCACTATGAAAGTGCAACCAGTTATGCATACATCTCTGTTAAATAAGACTTTTTCAGAATTGAAACTGATAGAAGAAAAACTCCAAAGCCAGTAAAATCAACATGAATTTTGGTATTGACTTCCTGAGGCTAGGATATCAACCATGAACTTAGCTCAGAACAACTGTCAGAGACCTTCTAAGGCTATTTATTGCATCTAGGTGATTAAAGAAATCCTCATTTACATCAGTAAGATTTTTCATGATAGCTGGATAATTAATATGCCATCTGCGTATTTCCAAATAATAATTCTACATATTTTAATAAAATCAGATAAAATTACAGTATTTTACAGTACCTTATCATGTAAGGACTCTTCCAGATTTTTCCTGAAACTTTCAGATTCTTGAATCAAAACATTCTACAAATAAAAATAGGAGAAAAAAATAAGCAAGAAAGAAATTAGAGATATGTTAATGGATCAGATATCACTATGTTCATGTACAAGTTTACAAAGTTCATATATGTTAGACTTCAAAATTAAAATTCTTTAATGCTTCAGTTGGATTGTATTATTATACTTAATTTTAAATTCTGCAAGAATTCAAACATGTAGGAACATGAGTCTTCTAGATCAGCAAAAACTTTGCATCTTGGTTGAACTGAGCAAATGCCTCATCCTTACACGACCAATTCTCCCAACAAATACTTTTGGCAAACCTACTTCTTGCTCTATACCACATATTGTTTCAATGGTATAAACCAGAAGTAGATAATCTGAGAAGTTCTGAAACATCCTTCTGAAAAACACCAAAAGATTCCCCTCAGACTATACAGAAGGTGAATAAGTAGAAGAGGGAGGAATTAGAGAGGGCAAATACAAAGGTCAGGAGCTTTGAATTTTGCAGGACCACATTGTCTCACACAGTGGAAAATCTGTAAATAACATTCCCTCTCCAAGGCTAGATGCTCCTTCTCCTGTGGTGACAGCATTTTACTCTTCCCAGAGGAAGTGAGGTGAAATCAGCATGTTAAAACACTGAAATGATGGCACATCTAAAATGGTCATTCCCCTGTTCTCATCCACCTTCTCTCACTGCCTCATGAAGCCTGTCACACACTGATCCTTTCCAAGCCCTTCATCAGGCTCTTGGCTGATAAACACGTGACTCAAAATATTCCGCATTTTCGCAGCTCATCCGGGAAGACACTTGAGCCCACTCTTGAGTTAAGAGTCAAATGTGTAAGTTGGACCACATTTGTGGTAATACTGGTAATACAAAATCAGCATGATGCCTCCATCCTGATAAAAGCAGAACATATGGGAAATCTTTATTAAGCTAAACTTTATACTGCTGTTTGTACTGTACCTTTTCTTCCAGTGCTGCCATTCTCTCTTTTAAGTGTAGTTGCAGACGCTCATTGGATTCTGTCAAAAGTCTGTCTACGGTATCCGATAATCTTTTGTTGTGCTCCTCATTCATTTTTTCTCTTTGCCTTGCCTTTAATGTGGAATAGATGAGACAGATTGGTAGGGTTCAAAATTAACCAGTACAGATATGTATAATTTAAAAAAACAAACTAACTGTAACCAACTAAAAGAATTTCACAGGAAATGTAATTACAGTTACTGATTAATGCACATCCGTTTTTGTAACAGCAGAATGCTTTCAACTCTGCAACTGGACATAAATTAATGTATTAAGATGGTGAAGTAAAGTAGAAAGATGCTGCCATCACTGCTACAAACAGAACATTTACAATTAGGTAGTTTGAGATGCTGGAGTACAAATGTAGCACTATACTGGCAAATGAAAAGTGCACAGAAGCTGTTTGCAATGCACATACTCTTTGAAGTTCCTGATTCTTCTCTTCAAGTTGAGCTTCTAAGTGTCTCATACGTTCCTCAATGTTTCCATGCCTTTCTTCTGCCTGCAAAAATATAGAAAGACTCTTTCTGTAATTTAGGTGTCTTTGGAAGTTTTTATTTCAGTTAAGTTTAAACAAAACATAAAGCAAGCTACTACTAACTGCAAACTTAGTTTTCCGAACATAAACTTTATTTAAACAGGCAGCTGAACAGCATTGCTTGAAATGTGTCAGCTACAAAGGCCTGTTACATCCAAGCATCAGCAAAACATTGGAGTTATTTATGAGCAATGAAATCAGCCAAATGTAACATGCAGACTGTGCATGGTTTGAACACAAACCTGCCATCGTAAAATTGTAAGCTCCTGAAGCACTGAACTGCACGATGGTTGATTATCAATTTAAAAAAAAAATTTAAAAAATGAAAACAAATCAGATGGATTCTATTCAGCAATAGAAAGTAAAGTCCAGTAGGACTACCTTCCTACGTATGGAGATCATTTCTTGTAGTTTAGCTTCCATAACATATTGATAATCATCAGATGAGGTAGAAGAGGTTGGATCAGACTAACAAGTCAAGGAAAAGGAGAGGGACAAAATTGAAAAATCAGAACTAAAGACACTGACACTGAACAGAACACAGCACAGAATGCTTAAAAGAAAAGTGTGACTGAAAATTTAATACTTTTAGCTGACAGATTTTTACATGGAATAAACTACACTGATACTTGGTGAAAAAGATGCAGTTGATGTGGAGAAACTGAAAATAATGGAATGCTAAAGAAGCTATCAACCTACACATGGAAGTACAAGGTTAGTGATGGCTGGCTGATGACACATGACTACAGAGTGGATTCAAAGCGATACTGTCTTATCTAATGTTGTTTCTCTCTCTTTTTTTTTTTTTTTTTTTTAAATTTTGGTAAACTGAACACCAGAACCAGACTCTTAGAGGCCAAAATCAGAAATTCCTGTATAATTCTTCTACCATTCTCTAGGAATGATTACAATGCATAAATACTACGTAATGGATCAGTCAGTTACACCACTATGAAATGTCATGGTACATTCCCTAATTTCTAGAAAACAGAAAGAATGCCAAAAGAGACAAGGCTCAAGCTTTCATATGCCATTTTAGAATACACTATATAAGGCCTTTCATACAAATAAACAATATAGTTTTCATCCCTTTGAAAAGATCCACCCTGGTGGATCTCTTTGGAAGATCAAGGTAATCGGATAAAAGAAGAACCTATAAATAAAAATTCATTAATAATAATGAAAAGTTATTACTGAGTATAGAAATGATAATCCAACCAAAGATTCATTACTATTTCTGACAAAAGCTGACCTTAATTAGGTCATTTGTGGCAAAACATGAATATTCATGTTATTGTCATATCAAACAAGCCTATGTTATTATTCAAAAACTAAAAAAGCCCTTTTAAAAAAGGGAAATGCTATATTAGTTTTGTCGCTATGGAAACAGGAATGTGCATAAGGCATACAGAGAGTGCTACTGATGACTGAGTTGTGAGCTCGCGCCTGTCAAATGCTATTTCACTCCGTCAGATTCAACCTCTCAAAAAAAGATCTGAACTCCATCTTCAGATGAGCAAACTTTAATATGCACAAGATATACTAATTTTACAGCTGTATTTTTGTGAGACTACTTTTCATATGCTTATCTACTAATGATTTATCATATTAATTAGGAATAGGTATCAAAGTAATTCATAATAACTTAAAATTAACAATAACTTTAATTCAGTAGTATTATCAGTTACGAAAGTTCATACAGAAAGCAATCCTGTGATCTAGTAATTTATAAGCATACACTGAAGCTTTTGATATGAAAACATCCACATAAGAAAATTCTACTTCGTATAAATACAAGAATATTGCTTAACCTTGAAGACCACTAGTATTATTTTCATAGTATATTCATAAAACCCATATTCTTGCAAAATTTAAGGGTAAATCTTTGTAATTAAACTCATTTAGAAGTGCAGTTCTTGTTTCTGATCATGAAGCAGGCATATTGTGATGTACTTGAATTTATTTATTAGCTGGAAATATTTTTTCTCTTTTTTTTTATTTTTTCTCCAGCAACAATACCTCTATGGTCTTCAACTTACTCTCCATTTTGCTTATTAGTTGGTTTCAGCACACCAGTGCTAATGCACTTCTTCCTCTCCCAATTGGGTAGTTAGAGAGATAGGATTGAAAAAGTTAAGTCTCTGTGACTGCAGAACAGATGTCTTTCTACAGAGCGACCAAGTTTTATCCTGCTCTGTAGAGAATAGAATTTTCCCCTTTTTGAGAGCTGGCTGCAGCATTGGTTCAAGGCCACCCCTCAATGCATTTCCAAGGGTCATGATATGACTTGAAATCACCAAAGCTCTGGGAAGACTTAAGTAATTCTACCTCTTTTGAAGCCAATTCCATAGAGGGAGATACAGAACCCACTGGGGGCACCTTTCTACAAAATGAAACTCCTTATAAGCTTCATTAGCTGACTGCAAAACTTAAAAGCAAGTTACTTAAACGTCACTGCTTCTGATGCCTTGAGAGGCCATCTAGAGCAGAGGCTAGACAGCATTAAAGGAATAAAGTAGTTATTTATTAAAAGGCCTTCAAAGGATGAACCTTGGGCAGTACAAGAGTCTGGCCAAGGCTACACCCAAGATGGACAACAGATCATGAGTTTTTAGACTTTTGTAAGTTTTGGTCCATTAGCATATTGGGGTTAATTGTCCAATTAAAGCTTCAAGTTATGAAGTCCCATCCTCCCAGATTGCTCTTCTCAATTCACTGTGGTTTATAACTTTTGGGCCTGAAGCTGCAACTGTGTTCTTGGTTCTCAGGCTGGAAAAGGATTGTTTTGTCTAACTGAACTGTGAGGAGAACATGCTAACATTTTATATGAAGTTCAGAGTTATATACTAATGCAGTACAGAGCCTGGAAAACTGAAAGCTAAAGCTTAAGGCATCACTTCAATACACTTAATTGCAGCTTAATGCAAAATATGAAGAAAACTAAAGTAAAACCACTCAGTTCAAAGGGATCTCATTCACATCCTCTTAAATGTGGTGCTAACCTGTCCTTGAAAAGAGAGAAAGAAATCTGTCTAGTTAGCTGTATAATTTACCTTTTCTTTTTCAAAATAAAATGTAAATTTTTCAGTCCAAACCATGCCATAAAAACTTATCTGTCTATCAATCTTTTCAATGCAGAAAATAATTGTGATATTAGGTCTAAAAATTTTTGGGAAAAAGAGAAGGAATGAAATTATTTTCAGAATTATGTACGTTATCTGAATTCTTATATAGACAACATTCTTGAAAGAACATGATGTTCCCTTAAGAGTCTTATAGCTACCTATTATTTCATAACTTTTTCCTTCTTTAGTAAATCAGCAAGAGATATCCTAACTTTTCATCTCTTTGGTAGAACAGAGAAACTTGAAAATTAATTAAAATTCAAGATGCCTAAGAACCAAATCAAATGTCATTATTCTAAACACTGCAAATGTATTAGAATATTTTATGTTTCCTTTATGAACCATTTGTTCTGAAAGTGTTATTCTGTATTACTCTAAAAGGACTGAATTATTTTATAGACAAAATATTCAATAATTAGGCTCAAGTGCTTGTCTGGCAGAGAGCAAGCACAGGTGCACAGACAGTATCTACTATGGGCTCTAAAGCTGCTTAGTGATTTTAACCACTGGTTATTATGTGCCAAGTGCAGGCACAGCTCCCTGCAGCAGGGATGGGAATCAAAAGGGCAGACAGAAACACATGTACATACTCCCATCTTCCCTGACTTGCAGAAACCCACCTGCAGACAAAGACCTCCAGGAACCAATGTCCCCAGCTGGAAAAAACTCCCAAAATGAGGGTTTCAACACCTCCCATCACCCTTTACATTGATGAAGGCCCCCAATCAGGTCTCAAAGAGACCCCTCCAAACCAAAAATCCCCTGTAGCAAGTCAGCTGTTAGCTAAGGGATTTGCAAATCCTTCCCTAAGGACTTCCCCAGGCCATGAACTTAGGACTGGTATACCTGTGGCAGTTACACTTCTTTGTTGCTCATTTGTCTTAGTGAGACCCAGAGATTATAAAGAATAAGTTCTTTGAGAGACTTGGCAGCCTATAAAATACTCAATGTGTCCATCTGAGCCTTGTAGTTTGAGGCACAAGGCAGAGACTGAGACACCAGTGCTTGTCATGCTTACACAGCAGAATTTTAGGCACACATGAGACAACACAGACAACTGTGGACTCTGAGATTGCTAAAGAAAAGCTGGATTTCTTCAAACTAGTTTGGAATTAATTGAGTTAAAAACTGTAAAGTAGAGCTTACATGACTACTTGCTTGGCAGGCCTTACCCTACATTCTTTCTTCAATGTAAGACTTGCATGCCTGTTTGCTCCTACTCTGTACAGAAGGATTAATAAGACACATTGCAGGATATTCAGCAATGAGCATTTAGAGCATTTAGCCAGAACATTCAGTTAAAAATAGGTTTCAGAAATCACGCATCTTAAACTGGATTAAAAATATATGGACAAAAGCTAATAATGTCTGACCCCTAGGAGAAAGCAGCATGAGTCTTAATGTTCACTTTGCACTCTCAAGGCCATGGAATAGCCAGAAGAAGGTAGTAACAGCCCAGGAAAACTCTGCATTGAGGGAATACCAAAGCAGCTTGTGTGATTTCTAGCCCTGTTAAAACTCTGCTGGTGCTCCTGCTGCTAATGCGCCCACAAAAAAGATGCTGCTTTCTCATCATCTGTTACTGATGGCACTGCACATTTTCTAGGTCTTTGTATCTTAGTTGAAAAGAAAGAAATCCAAATTCAGATGCAGAAATCACTTGTATAATATAGGTGCCATATTCTTTTTTTTTATGCTGAGTTGCAGGAACAAATCTAAACTTTTCTAATGGTACAATCAATTTTCAATTTTGAGACCCTGCACTCTCCGGTTTTTCTACTGGCATCCTATGCTTTAGTCTGTTCTTGGAATAAGGGCATTATTCACAAAGAAAGAATGCATTATTGAACTGAGCTATGAAACTGAAGGTGAAAATAGGTGATCAGGGTGACAGAGTTGCAACAGCTCACAAAGTTATCCGCTACTTGCTCGCATCTAACCTGTTACCAATGTGAGAAAATGAATCAGCTCAGGTGTCCCCTTTTTCTAAACCCCAACCTTTCAGTCACTGGATAGTCACACCTTCTTTCCCCTCCTTTGTTTTCCCACTACTTCCTGTACCTCCTAAGTTTAGTAAGCAACTCCTTCAATTTAGCTTTGTCAAAGTCGCCTCTTTCATTTCCTCCTCCGATCAGGGCAAAGTCTCCCAAGAATAGGGAAGCAAAGTAAGAGGGGTGTTTTGAGAAGACAGAACATGTTGTAAATGTGAAAATTTCTTTGGCTTCCCTCCCCTTCAAAGATTTTTTTTTCTTTGCCTGTAAGAGGATTTATCAACTTTCCTCTCCTGTTAACACATCATATTTTCTCTCTCTTGTTCTCAGAGAGGTTTCTGTATTAACTATATCCAGTCCTTGCAGGGGAACTTTTTTCCCCCTCTTTCCACAATTTTCATGGCAGACAGACTCCTTTTACTTGTTTTCTTCCCTGCTTAAAGCAAACCACATCCCCACACTGACACAAAACAAGCATTATGTCCCACTTGCCTCCAACTCTCAAGTCATTTTTTATCACCTTTAAAATTAACTGAAGGTGTTACTATGCTAAATGTGGTTTATTATGATATGGTTTCCTCTTCTCCATCTCAGTGCTTCTCTAGTGCAGCTGAAAAGCGTGGCTGGTATTTCTGGTGACCTGCATACAGGAATGATGGTGTAAAATGCTGACTGCTGTCTTGTGATCAGAGAAGTGACTTGGTACCTCTGCTGCACAAGCACCTAGGAGGTGAAGGACTGCTAGTGGGAGTGAGTGAATGGAAGTAGGTTGATGCTGGCTGGCCCTAATAGACCTCTTCCTTGAACACATGCAAGGAGAAACTGGTGTTTGACAGACTAACCATCTGAAGATTCTGGATGCTCCAATGTCTGCCCCTTCTGAGGAAAATAAACATTTGTGGGATAAAGAAAGGTTAATACAGGAGGGAGGCTCTTTCTACTAGGAACTGCCTCTTCTCCAGAGCAGGCAAACAGACCAATACTGTGAGAGTGAGTAGAAGGTGGCTCAATGAGTCATGGGAATCTAAATCTTGGGATACATGCTGAGAGCTGTGCTACTTGTCATGACCAGACAGGTACCAGTGTGATGGCCAGGCGGGACAGCACAGGATATGGGATCATGCTGTTCCAGGTTAGTCTGCCAGAGGCTGACTAACCCTCTAGTTGGCACCCAATGGGCAGAACACAGTGAAAACAAAGCCAAAGAAAAGTTCAAATGACTCAGGTAAATTTATGGGTACTTATCCAAGTTCACAGTATAGTCCAAATTTTTTGGAAGTTCACTCCTTACGAACTAGTTTGGGCATAGAAAAGTAGCAGAAAGACATATCACTAGCTTATATACATTAAAAAAAGGAAAACCAACTAATTTTAAAAACTGACATGATAGAAGGATGGCAATTTATAGCCTTCATTTGCAGAATCCCAACCTGGATTTATTATGACCAAGAATATTAAAAAAATTGAATGCAGAACCGCAACATGCAACTTTTAAATCTATGGGGGTTGGGGTGGAGGTGGGGAATAATCACAGACAAATCCAGAACATATTTTTTCTGGTTCATCTCCACATGTAAGTAATTGGTCTTATATTTTACCCACAGCGTAGCAGATAACCTACATTACTTTACTTTAAAATACATATAAAGCATGTTTGGTTCAACTCACCTCTTCCATATGATTGTAACCCCATTAATCTCAGAGAAGCCACTTTCATTGAGATAGTACTAAAGGAAGGAGAATCAGTTTTGACTTTTTTTTTTTTTTAGTGCAGAAACAGTAGCTGATTTGGTGGCTCCTCTTTTACTTGGTATACATAGACACTGCAGTGATCACACAGCTCAGGCAGACTGGCTTCAGGGATTCTGCAGCCAGATAATTTGAGTGCTACAGACAGCAGGTATGTTGGCACAAAGTCCAACCAAGGCAAAATTAATTAAACATTATTCAGCCCCTCAGGCAGGACTCGCAGTTGTCAGTGAATAGCTGACAATATGTAAGAGCACACCAGCTAGCTAACTTAAAACTACTTAAGTAAGCTGCAGTGATTACAGCATCCTTGGTTCAGAGCCTCATTTATGTGATCCATGAAAAGTAATGTACTTTAAACTTCAGAGCTCTCAAAGCAGCACTTTAATAAACTCTGCAGTTTGCAAAGAAATTGTACACAAGACACGTAGGCCACAGGCTTATTTAGCCTATTGGCCAAATTATTACATTCTTCTTCATGTCATATGTTCCAAGGCAGCACAATTTTAAGTGAAATACATATCTTCAGTTTTTTATGTAATCACTGAGAAATGAGCAGAACCAGCATTACAACCTATTTCTCAGAGTTTCTTGCTTGGCAAAAACTTTGATCAAGTACATCAAAGTGAAATGGGGTGGAGCATCAGCTCTGTTGACAGCTCTCTAACCACATCCCATGAAATAATGTAAGAAGACAAACGGAGATGTATACTGCAGCTTTATGGTCACAATAACAACAGTATCTCATGGAAGTCCCTGAGTGTTCTGCATGGTTGAAATGGGATTTCTTCTTACGATTTTTGTCATTAATATATGTTCAAGGAAAAATGCAGTTGCAAGAAAAGACATGCTTGAGACTGCCAAATACTTACTGGTGGCTAATTGCTGGAGAACTTATTCAGGAAAAATCCTCTTAAAATAGAAAACAGTATTTTTAAGCTACTGAGGGCATTACAATATATGATTATTTGCTGAATCAGAAACAATTGGAAGAAAAAAAGTTAAAATGCCAAGGGATTGCTCTTCTGTGCACCTGAGTTTTTATTAAAATCCAATGAAATTTATTTGGTATTTAATGTAGCTCTTTTTGCTGATTCTTCTTGCCTTCCTCCCCCCACCACCTCCCCCAATTTTCAGTCTTTGTTTCAGATTGACACCCATTCATACAAACCTAAAGTGACAGCACAAACCCTTGATTACTGAAAGCCTTCCTTTCTTTGTTTCTTCTGCTTAACTAAATTACTTAAAAATCAGATTTTATTAATGAGCTGCTCAGCATTTAAATAAGCAACTAAATATGGAAAACATAGGACCTGCAAAAAGTCCATCAAATTTAAAAAGAGCTCAGCACATAAATAGAAGCATTCCTTGGCAATAGAGAAAGGAAAGCTCAGATAAATCAGAATTATATATAATACAGTGTCTTAAATGCATTTTTCTTTGTCTGATTTCAAGAGACGTAGCATAAACCACATTATATGTCTTTATGAAGCTGATAATACTTGAGCTATATTATTAACTACATGCACACCTGAAAGTAATAGAGGCCAAACATAAAAAGCATTACAGAAAATTTATCTTTATCTTCTTTTTTCTCTGTAACATAGCAGCCATATAACAAATTTATAGTAAAAAAAATTAAAATCACTCAGTTTCACATTTTTCTTTGAAGATATATGATACAAAGAATCATTCAAAGCAAACCTTGTAAGCATGTACTACAAGTTGCCTTCATTTGTATTGCCCAAATGATCCCACCTGCCACCAGGATTTGAAATTATAGCACTTATTGCAATAAAACTAGGTGTTGTTTATATACTATATGAATAGTATATGAAAACATCCAGAAGAACTAAGTACCTGTAGGAAAGGGACTTCCCTCACTGCCTACCCTTAAATTAGACACTTCTACACAGTAAAATGAGTCCTCCTAGAGTAATTCTCAATTGTATTGGAAATACAGGACTCCCTTGTAAGCATAGCCTAGGCTAACTTACAAATAACTACTTTTCCTGTCATCAAAATAATAAGAATTACAAACACGGCATTGAAACCATTCCCATTCACATACTTATCAAGAAACACATTTCCTTGTTTCAAATTGGCTCAATTTTACCTTTGTTTTGTCCTTAAGGTTAGGAATCAGGCTGAAAATCAGTGTTAAACAATGGGACTTCTGAAGTAAGCCTATTTCTCAGTACCTTAGTCAAAGCTGCAATTCTCTGAGCCAGTTCTGCCTCCACTTCAGGTAAGGTTTCAGCTTTCCTCATCGTCTGCTGCAGCTTCTGCTCAGCCAGTTCGAGACGCTCTTGCAGCTGCCTGTTTTTGTCTTCCAACTGAAAGCCAAAGATAGATAAACAAGTATAAAAAATAAAAATCAATATTAAGGATTTCCCTTCCCTTTCTAAAGTATCAGTGAAATGATTGCAAAACTCACTAAGAGGCAAGACAACTCTTGGTGTGGGAGTGGTTACTGGAGAGGTATTAACTCAAGCATGGAACAATGTAGGCTGCCAGTCTTACTACTGATTTGAGGCTCAAGGATCTCACAAAGGTGAATAAAAGGACTTGTAAGATGGCACTAATTAAGATGAAAAAGCTCCACTGATGGATGTGGAATTTATCTGAGCAAAATAATAGTACTGGCGCCAATAAAATGAGAATTTTCTAAATGGTAATACAGTCCATCTTACAGAAAAAATTTACATATGAGCTAAAATGGAAAAGAAGTACAATTCTGAAAGGATAGAATTCCCTGAATAAATTGCCAAACATAATTTTCTGAATGAATGGCAATCACATATTACAAAAAGTTAAAACTGACATTTCATTCATTAGAATTAAATCTCATTTTACAGGGGTGAAATTGAGTGAGCTGTGATAACTATTAGAGAGAAATAGGAGGACTTTTTATAACTGCAGCATCTTCTGGCCTACTGAGATGCAGCACACAATCAAGATTTTTTAATGGTTGCTGCTTTCTTGTTCAATCCAGGTTATACAAGACAAAATGAAAAAGGAGTGTGATTGTAGATTCTTTTCTAATCTTTCAAAAAGCATGGAAAGCCAGGCTTTTCTCATCTCAATGCTGCAAATCAACTTTAAGTCTGACCATATATAGTCTAAGCCTAGCTGCTTTGATTCCTGCTTTGAGTAGGCAGAACTCTGCAGCACAGCATGACTTTGGCAACAATAAGAACTCAGATACAAGTAACTTACTTTTTCCATCGTTGGGTGGTTTTTTCCCTGACAATTGAAGATACCTCTTAAAATAGCCTAAGGAAGCTGGCAAAAGCTGGAGAGTTTGAGTTCTGATGGTTTAGTTTCACTGAAGAAGTATCAAATACATATATACACACACAGATACAGGGAGATGTGTGCTTGTGTGTGCAAATATATCTGCATACAATTATAGAAGCAGAGATTATCACATCACACAGGCTAATTTCCCATATAGCACTTTAAATTGTTTAAAGACATGCTAGGAAAAAAAAAGTCTGATACTGAGGCTGGGTTTGAATGATACAGTATGATTTATATTCACTTCATGTTTGCTTTCAGTTTATATCATATTCTTCAAATTACAAACCAGTGTTCTATGCTCAGTTTACATTCCAGATTTGGAATCACCATGGAAACAAAGTACCATGAGAGAAAGCTGCACAGTCATGTTATAAGCTTTCTTAAAACATATTCACAGTTAATTTAGCTTTTTAAAATGGTATTTGCACTCTACTCATCTGTAAAATCATTAGATTATATTGTATGCAAATTCTGATCTTTTCTGCAGAAAGGAATTTTTTCAGCTCAAGCTATTTTTTAGAAAATAAAATTCCAAAATTGTCACATAAGAGGCAAAGATATTCCACTACCTAGGGAATAAGACTGTGTGCACTTATGCAAGACTATCAGAAAACACAGTTATTTTCCAACATTGAAAGTATACCCTGATACATTGAAATTACTGTTCACAGCTGTAGTTGCTGATCCGAAACTTAGAGATGCTGAACAATTTAGGATTTTTTAGATTAACTGATCTGTTGATTAAAACTGAACAGATTAACCTAACAGAAACCTCTTATAGGAAATTGCCATCAGTTTTCATTGTGCATGAAGAAAAGAAGTGGCTGAGGCAGGTGCAGCACCTGGCGCAGGATGGCTTCCTTGTTGGCCAGCTCGTTTTCCAGCTTGTCGTTCATGTCGTGTATG
Organism: Molothrus aeneus; assembly: GCF_037042795.1. Classification (NCBI taxonomy): domain Eukaryota; kingdom Metazoa; phylum Chordata; class Aves; order Passeriformes; family Icteridae; genus Molothrus; species Molothrus aeneus. The sequence continues at coordinate 30,483,611 of NC_089650.1, read as the reverse complement.
GAGGTGGATTCTCTCTGAGCACTGAGGTAGCGCTTCTCCAGCGTAGTTATTCTTTCTTCCATATCCTCCTTTTGTGCCATTGCCTAATGTGACAGAAAAACCCCCATCAGGAACCATAAAATTAAAATGCTACATAATTTTATACCAGTTTAATTTTCATGCTAGTAGTACACAGGATTATATTATTATCAGTAGTATATCTTCATTTGTAAAGAGAATTCTTTGGGATTTCTTGTAGCTATGATACAATCACAGGGTCAGCTAGGTTGGAAAAGACCTTTGAGATCATCAGGTCCAACCTATGACACAACTCCACCTTGTCAATTAAACCATGGCACTGATACTATACCCAGTCTTTTGTTGAAAGCCAGTGGAACAGGAAGATAACTAATGAATACTAAAATAGATTCTAGACGCCAACCATCCACACATAGTGAGAATATCTGCCTAAGAGATGACATACTGAGAAACATCACAATTTAAGAGGAGGAAAGGGATGGAAATTTAAATTTTACTTTCATTTATTGAGAGAAAGGAATAAATTTCTAGTGCTATTTCTCAACTTAAATTTTCTGTCTCCTATGTTTAAGGGCTTTCATCAGTGCTCAACTTTTGCTGCTCATATACACTGGCCTCTATCAGTTTGCAGTGGATATCAAAGGAACAACAATCAGGAAATATGAGGTGAACATGCTGAATTCCTTACCTCTCTAATGTCTCTCTGATATTTACTGTTCATTTCCTCTGTTTTAATGAGCTCCTTTCTCGTAGTCTCTGCTTCCTGCTCTACCTCTCCCACCCGAGAAGACAGTGCAGCCAAACGCTCCTTCATCTGTGCCATTTCATAGTTTTGCTTTTCCAACAGCTCCTGAAGCTCAACAACTTGACTGGCTTCATCATTTGAATCTATGGAGCCATTGGATAGGCGCTGTTAATGGAGAAGCGACATTGATTAATTGTCTTTAAATGTGGACTCTAGTTAAAGAATTTCTAAAGAAAAAACTATTTTAGAAATTACAAAAGTAACTAGGAAGGAAAAAACCATTTTCACAGTAGATAAGATAGGTATAGTTGTGAAAAAATAGCAGAACATGAATTCACATATCATTGGATTCCAGAATGTAGCATCACAGAGAGATGCAAACACTTGCATTAAGAGCAGAATACTACACATAAAAAAGTTTAGTTCCACATTATGACTATTTGAGTACAGATTACAACAATACTTCTAAAAATCATCAAATTGCTTTCATTGGTTCTTAACTAAACTTACATATCACTTTAACCTAAGTAAAGTTTATCTCATTTGCAAAATATACCATGCTGCAGACGGGAAACAACATTAATTAATCACAAACTCAGTGTACAAGAAAATGCTTTCAGTCTGGACAAGACATTGGTGAGATTTACATTAGAAACAAGTTCTGCTGAAGTAATTTATGTGCTGCTAAAAGCCTTGGTGTGAATATAGTTACAAAGAAAAAAAACAAAAACAAATCCAAAATTCTGTAACACATGCTGCATTTGAGATATGATCTCAGCAATATGATTTATATTGCAAATTAATCATTTCAGGATAGAAGTGCATTCACCAGCAGGACATGCTGGTATTGCCTCATTACCAGATATTCAAATTAACCTTTTCCAGCATAGGCTAAGCCTATGGTTTCATACAAATTTAATACTCTCATGTGAAACAAAACAGGCATAAACAACAACAAAAAAATCATAAATATTTTATTTGATCTGCAACATGAAAAAATAAAACCAAAGTGCCTAACCTGTCATTAACTTTCTTGATTGTGTACAATTTTATCAGCAAAATTGAAGCACAGGAGTAAAGTATTTTGTTGTAACTATAATTTTAAACATCATACAGAAATATTGGTCCTAAAAGCTGCTTATTGTTCTTCAGGTGATAATGTGTATAGCAATGTAAATGTGAAAAAGTCCTAGCAGAGTCTGAGGGGAAACCAGCTTTTGTTAGCACTTTGTATTATTATTGTCTAAATATATCTATATAGAAATCCTCTAGCACATTCTAAGAACATTATTTAGTGGCTTTAACTGAATTCTTTTCTCAATCAGACATAAAATGAACCCAGATCAAGATTACCTGTTCTACTGTTTATCACTGAATAAAATTACTTTAAAAATTCACTACATCAAGTAACTCAGTTACAAAGTTGTATTCTTTATACCACCTAATTATATTTTAGATATTTTATGTTAGTGCTGAAACATTGTTGATCTACTTTCAGGACACCATGGTAAGATGACCATAGCATATAAAAAACTTATTTACACTTAGTTTGGTATTTTTAAAGTGTTTTATTATTCTGCTTGAATCAAAATGCAATTGCACTGTGATTCAAGCAGAATAGCATATGTAGCAGTCACAAATGAAATAGTACTCAAATACTCAAATAAGGATAAGACAGCTAAACCATCATACTCTGAAAATTTTGAAAATTCAAGATAAAGATTTATCTATGACAATTATAATCTCTTTTACAGTTACAATCTTGTACAGCAATTTTAGCAGTTTTCACAGGTTAGCAAATTTTATCTCGTATGGAATTTGCCCTGCAGGTCTCTGAAGAGCAGTCCAGGAATGCTACAAAGTTATAATAAGCCAAATATCAACTCTCAGATGCAATAAATGGCATGTGTTCATGTACCTTATGTGACACAAACCGTGGTAATTATGAAATGGCAACCCGTGGTATCTGGGAGTACATTCACTGCAAGAGAAGTATTCTCTTCTCATTAATTAAAAGCTCATTAAGCTTTTTTCTTTAAGATATGAATAACTAAACCTCATATAAATTAAATCTGAAGAACAAATTTTTTCTACTAATTTACTTAGTATCTGAGATTACTGGAAAGACAAGTGATATTGCAGTTACAATTTGTCTCTCACCACTAAACCAATGCTGTGATCAACAATTATGTATGCAGGTACTGTGATATATGCACATTAACTTCCCTCTTAGATCTTTGAGGAACTCTTTTCACAAAGTGCTTTAATTCTAATAATTTTTCAGCCTTGCTTTAAATTTTTCTCGTTTTCATATATAGAGCTGGTTGGTATTTAAAATTTCCAACTTACTAAAAACATCAACATTTTAGTTTTCCTTAGTAAGATCAGGATTTTAAAAAAGCTTTCTGTAAAGACATAAATAAAATTTTTAAAACTCAGTTTAAAATCTGGTATATTTTGAATTTTGAAGCATACTTTGGAAGTTTACCAAGGGATTTTAACTGACATTTTGTCACTTTAATGCCTTGTTATTATTTTATGATATATCCATTACATGGGTACATCACAAACAGCAATCACTTTAAAAGACCACAGGTAGAAAGTTATTAAGTATTAATTCAAGAAATAACTGATATAACATTCCTCAGTTTTTTAAGGAGGGCTTTTATCAACAATAATAATAATTCCCCTTCTCTCCCCCACGAAAATAGCTTGAACAAGAATATGAAAATATACTGTGTCAGTAGAAGCAAATGGCATTCTACAGATGATGAGTCCAATTCACTTTCTGAATCAGTGAAAGGAGCAGGAACCTCTGCTTCTCCAGAGAAATTTTCTATGGAATAAGCTGGAAGGACAGAACTGCAGCATCTTCTCTATTATCAGTTTTATGAATAATATCCATGTTTGTTTCTTTTTCTTGTTCGTTGTCTTGCTGAATTTTTTAAATCTAGCTGAATTTTTTTTGTTTGCTGGTATTTAAGGAGCTTCTTGTTGCTGATGCTGTCCATCAATTGCAACACCTTGCAATTAATAAATAAATTTCAATGTTGTTGCTGTATATTAATTACAATCCTTTGTAAATAAACTATTAGTTGAATGTTTGAAACAATGAAATCAAATTGACCTCTGCTAATTATTACCTGAAGCACTACAGGAAAACTTTTCAGAAAAGCATACTCAAAAAAGTTTCAAAATAGACATTCTTAACTATCATAACCCTATGCTACCCCAAATGGCCAAAAATGAAAGAAATAGTGTCAAATTATTTGGGGTGGTGAAAAAGAAAGTACTGGAAGTAATCTGAAATGATTAGGAAATCTTTAAAGAAGGAATGATAAAGAAAATTTTCTAACTGCTCAAAACATTCTAGTAGAGAAAATAAAAAATGTACATGGTCCCTAGATCTGTCATAGAAGTTAATCATCCAGATGAAGTCTTCAACAAATTTTAGGATGCTGTCTATCAAAAGTGGTCATGAAAAAACTACACACGGACACACTCCTTAAGTTCAATTAGTTCTCAGGAAAGAATCTAAGACCAATGGCTACTTTTCCTCAAAAAAAAGAAATGTGGCAAGCAGCTCACATGCTTCAATGCTTTGAGGGTTTTTTGCTAACTGGTTTACCCAACATAAATAGTCCATCTGTTTCTATCACATTTACTTATTGAGACTTCAATGCTGCAGAAGTGGCATCACCACAAAATTCCCCCCTCATCTTTGCTGCCTTCTACAGACGTGGCAGGTGCACACAGCTGCAGTGTGTGCTCACCTGCTGCACACACTGTGAGGCCTCTGGCATCTGCTCCAGCCCCTTTCCACAGCTTTCTCAGCCACATGAGAAATCTGGATGGCATCGGACTGAAAGGCTCAAGAGAAGCGTAAGACACCTTCTCCTGTGCTAGGTAAGAGCAAACAAAGGTTTATGAGCACTGACATCTCTACCCAGCAATGCAGCACTTGCATCCCTCCTCTCATGGGAAGAATGTGAATTTGCAACAGCAAGAGGATGCCTGTTGTGGGTTTTTGTAAGCTAGGATTTTTTTTTTTTTCTGTTACATCAGCATATCACCACAGTAGATAAATAACTGATATTGCATAAATAACATGGTTGTTACTATGGATTTTAAATATACTCTTCTTCCATACAGAAAGCCTTTACACACACTCAAATACAGTCAAACAAGTTGGGAGGAGAAACAAAAAGGATGGAATAATCATCAAGTAAGTCTGATAACAATGATGGTACTAAGTATAACAGGTGACACACTGCATAGACAGGGATGAGGGGATAATAGAAATTAAACAAGAAATATCTGGGGGAGAAGTAAAATTTTAATTTCTTAAGGTCTGTGGAAATGGAGGAGGAAAGTAAATGTTCCCTAGCACTGAAAAGAATGAAAAGGAAAATAACATTGCTGGAACATGGTTTTCTTTCTTTCAAGATCCAAAAAGCACAGCAGTAAGACAATCTGCTGCTCACATAGGAGTGTCAGCAGGGAGAAGGACAGCAAATTGGAGCATTACAAATAACCATAAACCCCCCCTATATTGCTGCTGCTCTCTACATGAGATAATAAAAAGGAAAGCAGCTGCAGACTAGGCTACTAGAAAAAAAAGAAGAAAAGGAACAAAGTGTAAAAGAAACACCATGATAAATTGGAAATTAAGGCTAATCTGGAATACTTTAGTCTTTGTTAATATAACTCATACTGCCCTTTCAATTAAACAGTAGCAAAATAATACTGGAGGCAAACTAACTGGAGTTACACATAAGGTAAAATAATAAAAAAAACCCCAAAAGACCAGTAGGGACACCAGTTTACAGAAGTTTGCAAAAGAAATGGTAAAATTGTCCCAGGTTATACAGCAAAGTTCTTTTCCATTTTATTCTGTAGAAAGAACTTATGTTCAATTAAATATGTGGTGAAATGTACATGAAAACCTAATTTTTTAAAAGGAAATCCCAAGAACAATAAAAAAGCACCTCCAGGTGATATTTCCTCTCCAGCTGTAAAACATCTGACACAAAATATTTGGTCTAAATACTATCCACCAGTAATTAATCCCATATTTTGTGATAGACTTTAACCTCAGAGAGTGGTGAGAAGGAAACCAGTAAGATCTCATGAGGTTATCTCTGCACAACCTGCAGCAGAGACAAGACTCGTTAACCTGACAGAACTCCTCATTTGTGCCTCTTAGTTTTGGTTTTACAAGCACAGGTGATTCACAGGATGCCCATATGCACAAGAGTTTCCATGTCAGAGAACTAAATTAAATTCTGTCTCACCATAAGGTACCTTTGAATAATTGAAAGAAATCTAAAAACTCAGAATTCTGGTCTTTTAGAAGTCCTAGAAGAAACAAGTATTTTCATGGTGTAAGCACTGGGTTGTGTTGGGGTTTGTGTGTATGTGTATACTCCCTTTTTATTTGTGGTTTTGTTTATTTAAACCATAAAATATTGTGTCTTATGTCTACTCTTTATTAGAACACTCTCTAAATGGTGAATAACAATAACTGAAACTTCTTTTTTAAAGGAGTATTGGCAAGTTGATTGCACCATAAATCCCTATTGCACCATGGTCCTCACATGGAAATCTGGAAAATTTTGTCCCAAATCCCAGGAGAAAAAAAGATTTTTTTTTTATTTTTAGCTTTGTAATGATGGAGATGCTCCTTTCAGCTTAGAAAATCTGGTAATGAAGGCCACATCATCAGAAATAGTTTACTTCACAAGTCAAATAAACTTCTCTGAATTCTATAGTACAGGAATATAAAACAGTAAGTAAAATAACCACCAAGTTAAATTATACAGGTCATTTACTTTTATGAAAGCAAGAGTAAAAATCAATGCTGCAAACAGTAAGACTTACTGATGCTGTTTAAGAGGTAAGAATAAATAAGTTAGCAGAGGATGCTTTTGACTATAGAGTTCTTCCACCCCATTCCATTCAAATGCCTCATGCAAATCATTCAAAAGAATCTGATACTAACAGAGACACCTTGCTATGCCATAGACCAAACCCAAAGCACAGCTAAACAAGCAAAACCAGCATGATCATCCTCCATGTAACCAGCACAAAAACCAGAGTATGGAAAGCTATGCCAAAACCAGTAGCATTAAACCTAAGCTGTCACAGTCATTTCTAAGTGGTTGTTGGCCTCTGTATTTGAATATTCTACTTCTCTAGGTTGTTTCACACATTTTGGTCTGTGTCAGGCAGTAATCTGATCATTAGAGGTCTCCTCTTCAATTACTCTGAATTGCCTCCAACCTCTAATTAGCTATCAATTACAATATTCTCTCAACTGAAATTTTTCTTCCCTACCCCACTACTGATGCAAAAATAGCTACCTTCTCTAGCACTTTCGTCTCTAAACATCCTCACTTTAGTGATCTTTCTACTTAGCCATCAAAAGACTCCTAGTTTGTTACTAATTTAAAGATCTAGAATGTCTGTTTCCTGATCAGCTTTCAGCTCTTATTCATCTTTCTGATGCCTGTGATCATCTGTCCCAGTTTAGTCCTTTTGCAAAATGAGGGATGGGAGGGTGTTCACTTGATGGGTGGGCATTTTTTTTTCTTGTTGCTGGTCCCTTCCAAAATGCCTGCCTGTTTCTCTTTTACACCATTAGAAGACTTTCTCAGCTCTCAAAGACAGAAATCAGTTACTGCTCCTTTATTTTGAGGGCTATCTAGCTGTTCCAACCAAACTACACACACAAAATCAATTCTCATTTGCTTTGACTAGCACCTTTTTCTTAGTAGCCTCCCCATTCTACCATTAGAAATTATCTCCTGGCAACTCCTGGCAGTAAATCAGCCAGCAAAGGTCAGTCAACCTTGCTGACATCAATGCTGTCAGCTATCACAGTACTTGAAATGTGAAATTGCCTCTTTAAGGCTGTGTTTTAACAGGCTTAACATGCAGTAGCATATAGGGGTTTCTAGTAGGTAAAAAGGAAAGGAAACTTGAATGAATGAAAGGCACACTAATTTATATGAAACAAGCAAAGAATTGCTTTCTTGACAAAGATCTGAGAAGTCTATTGATTTATCATTTAAACTATGCATAATTAATGCAGCTCTGTATGCTAAGGTGTGGGGCACTAAGTATGCATAGTCATGCAGCCAAACTAAACTATTAAGCAGAACAGTACTTACAAAATACTTGCCTAGACTCTTCCTGAAAGAACACTGCATACTGTCCTCAGATTCATGAAGGCTTCTAATCCCAGCTGCAGCTTTTACCCATGTTTCCTTTCACTCAATACTCCTCACCTCCCCAGGTGTGTCAAGCCATCAACCTTCCTTAAGCCCCCCTCAGAACATGATTCTTTAATTAGCTTCATCAATATTATTCCAGAAAGGTATTATTTAAAACCAGAAAGATATCTGCACTGGTTGTAAAGAAACTCATAATCTGTTTATGAAATGTATTTTGTATTATTTCTCTAATGTAGAATGTATGGCTTTGGGGCAAGAATCACAGCTCCCAATATTTTTAATACATCACATTTATACATAAGCCCTTCCTTCACTCCTTTCTCTTCCATTTCACTATGTTGTCAGTCGAAAGATTTTTTTATTTATTCATTCAAAACAAAGGAGTGTATGTGATATAAACTTTTTTCAGTAAAAGCTGAAACTGGAAGTTTTCTGAAGATTTCTATTAATCATACAAAAACATGCATCTGAAAATCCAAAAATAATCAAGTCCAAAACCCAGAACAGATTCTGATGATTGCTCTGAAAGTCATTTGCTACTTTTATTAAAAGTGTTTAGATTTGCACACTGAACATTTTAGCTCACTGGCTTTGCCTTGGCAAAGCACCTTTTACTCCTACAGAATACAATGCCTACAATTTTTTGCCAATGTTTTCACAGATTTTTACATTCATAACTTACTGATTTAATTTTGAACATTTGATTTAATTATTGTAACATGTTAGTGTTATGAGTAAGAAGAAAAAACCATGATTCTTAAATAAGTTCAATGTGACAGCCAGAGGTTTTTTATAAAGCAAAATAGACCCAGCTGTTTAGTTCTTGCAAGAAGTAAGTATATAAGGCTCTGAATTGCTCATAAAACGTAGCATCTGGTCTTCATGGCACCAGAAATATCAGGCTGTTTCACCTCTCCTGGTATATGTATCTGCTTCCTTTTGTTTCTGGTATTGTTTTGAAGGGAATTACCAATTTCTGTTGGTAAAACTGCCCTTACTATAGGTAGGACCACCAGTGTGCTTCCAAGGACAAACACCCTGATTTACACTTCACCTAAATACTTAGCTTTTGTGCCTTCATTGTAACAGAAATCCATGCTGAACTGGCTTTCTCAAGCAGGAAACTTTTTGATACATCCATGGCATCTTTGAAATGGATGTAGTCATAGTCAATGGGTGTAGTCAATAGTCATTTCTCCGGCTAATTAATCTCTGATAAAACTCCATTGACTCATCAAAAGAACTATTGCAATGCTTTTTAAATATTTGAATTAAAATATCTGGAACCTAATTTAGGAATATTCTCCATTATGAGAGGGAAACAAGAAAAATACAATTACAGCTGAAAGGGATACTGTAATGGTGGACATTTAAATTGTACAACTTCGGAAGAGCTCCTCTTTTTCAAAGCAACTTTAATGCTTCCTAATTTGCATATGATCATTTCAGAAAATACTGTTTTACTGAATAATTCAACTTTCATGGTTCTTCAAGAAGCTGAAATAAATACCTATAGGAAATGATTAACTTATTTTAAAACAAACTGCTTATTCACAGTATCTTATTTCTGGCTGTTCAGTCCCATCATTGCAGCATCCCTAGTTGCTTCCCTAGATTTCCCAATGGACACCTTATTCACTGGGAGCTCTCTCTTTCCTGGCTTTTGCCTGTGGGGAAATCAGGCAATTGTTCTTAGAGATTCAGTGAAGGATCTGGGTGGCAGCAAGCCAGATCTAAGTAGGAGAATATCTGATAACAGAAATGGTTGCATCTTAATTCCCACAGCAGGTGATCTTTGTCAGGTGTTCTTTAAAACAATTTTTCAAAGTCCTTTAAAGCTCTTCTCTGTGCAAGTTGGCCTGTTTGCAAGTTCCTATATTTTCTAGCTTTTAAGTTTCTCTTTCCTAAATAATAAGGAATTGATGATGGCCACCAATGTAAATGTAGAAAGGTGGAGAGCAGCTCATGCAGACGATGTGAATTAGAGTGCACTGGTTGATCTGGTGTCAATGCAGACTCCTCTTAACTACCTACCCAGTAGGCTTTCATTACCATAAGGAGCAAAAACCTTTATTTCAGCTTAACCCAACCAACCTAAATTGTTTTTATTAGGAAGCATAGATATTTTCTGGACATAATATTCTAGAAACATTCACTTAAAAAATGATGATAATGATATGTTATGTTGGATTTCATTCTTCTCATTAGGGCTGAAATATGCAGATTTCTTAAAAGATGGCTAGTCTTATTCCTACTTAGTTCTGCTTGTAAGCCATGAACCTAATGGCTCAAATCAGAAGACATGGCTTGCAAAGAAAGTGGGAAATCAGAGATTTTTCAACAGTGTAGTTGGGTTTAAAAGCACAACTGAGTGGGGTGAACACTGTTGATCAAAATTTCACAGATGTGTCTGTGAATAAGATTTTGCAGAAAGGGAAGTGTAGCTGAACAGCATTTGTTTACTGTGTGTTTCTCAACCATTTAGATTACTCAAAGGAAAATACACATAAACTGCAAAATGTGTAAAATTAATGCCTGCACTGTGAGTGCTCCATTGTAAATTGGGTTGACTATAAAATTAATAATGATGACAGCTATTTTTTCTAGTATGATTTATGCCACAGTTCATCATATGGCATTACACAAAAATGCAGAATTAGAGATCCAAGCAGCTCTGAATGAAATGAGCTCTACTCATTTCAGCTGTCTGCCAAATGTTATGTTGTGCTATCATTTTAATTTATTAATTCTGAAGCAAGAGAGGAAGATGCTCAATTTGATTTTTATCAATGTGGAAATCTAAGGCTAAGGAGAAAACCTTTCTTACTGAATCAGTCTCTACATTTTGTTCTCTCTCAGCATTAAGCAGCAAATACTTAGCCTGAATTCTACATACCTATTTCCTACTGAGGAGTCCTAAGTAGCTCCTCTCTATATGAGCATGGACCCAAATTGGAATAATATCTATAGGCAGCACAGAGCAAAATTGCTTTTTCTTGTCTTTATGTCTCTGCTACCCCCTTAGGGTCTCTTTTCTTTCAGGAATGTTTGCATATACAGCCTTCCACATATACATGCCAGTACACCTTGCTCTTCTGTATGTAGCATACCACAGATCACTCAGCAGCATATAGTACTCATAACTGTAGCATAATGCAAACAATTCCAAGAAAAGTTAGTTATAAGCTATGGATCTAACTCAATACGCTATCAAAGAGCAAGGACCTACCCATTTGCATTTGTTTTCCATTTAAACAAGCTCATTTTTTTCATATTGGTTTCAGTAGGCAGACAATACTCTAAGTGGACATCCCATAAAATATTCACATTACTAAAATCTAAAGCCTGATTATTTATCATATGGATTGTTAGATTTAATGACAACTAACATTTTTATACCTTTTCATGAACCTTTTGCCCTGGTTCCATTCCTTCAATATGCTCTGACTCAGCAGACCCTTCCCCAGCTGCCATTTTCCTTTGAATGTGTGCATTTTGTTCACGCAAAGCTACAATCTGCAAAAGAAAGCAAATAAGTGGTAAATATACATAAGAAACCAGAAAAATACTGAGCAGGCAATTTTTAAAGTCTATTAACAATTCAATCCTATGTTGGCCATCCATAGTATTTGCAAAATTAGGTCATTATATGCAGAGAGGCTTAAAACTCAAACATACTAACAATATCTTAAGGCCATTAAGGATGCAAAGGAACAAATGACATGACAGTCAACATTGTCTTGTCTTCTACCCTGCTTTTGTGGTAGGACACTTCTTTTTAGCTTGAAAGATGAAACAGCAGTTAGCCATTGATTTTTTTACACATTGAGAACAAGACTTACTCTTTTATATAGAATTCAATGACTGCCAAACTTGTGCTACAGGAAAAAAGTACCAAGAGGCTATGAATCAAACCCAGGTGGTGTAAAATAAAGTGCTAGTTTTCTGTCAGCCTCCCATCTGTTCGTAACAGCAACATACATTTTACGTGGTTTTTGTCAAGAAAAGCATGTACGTTAACACCCTCTACTACTCACTGACTCTCTTAGCACATATAAAAGTAGGTTTTATCATATTTAAAATATTGGTTATTTATTGGTAATGCTACTAAAATTCCCATGCAGCTACCGGAAAATGTTTTCTCTCTGGCTTTGTGGCTTACTCTCAGGCAATAATCAGCATAGAAAGATTTAGGTCCTAATTTTTTTTTTACATTGTATACTACAATAAGCTGGAAGAGCTGGCTAATATGAACAATAAATTTTGTTAAATTGCACAGTTAGATATCTCTGTATTGTTCTGCTTTTATGAGCACATACAGTAAATGGTTTACCTGATGAATAACATTATGTATTAAACACAGTAGAACACTGGTAGGATGCCAGTTTTGGAAAGCTGGTGTAAATTTAAAGGCTTCTGTCACTATATTTTGTCTGCATAGGTCCTGAGTCAGAAACACCCTAAAAGACTGTCCTGTCCTAGAACATAAAGGCATGGGGTAGGAAGGAGAATTTTAGGTAATACTACCTGGTAACCATGTGCAGCAGCCAAGAGTTTGTGCAACATTTATTAAATCAAATTAAGTTAAATTTAGTTCTAATTGACAAGAAGATAAACTTACTTTGATGTGAATAATTTAATTTCAATTTGAAACATTTTTTTCAAATCTGTTTAAGTTATATTTAAGTGCTTATTTTAAAGACCATTTGAATCACTCTTACATCTCACAAAAATTGAGATGTAAGAGCACCCCTTTAAACAAGTCTTCCTTAATATAAATGTTGAAAATTCCTGTAATATGAGATTCTGATGAGCAGGCTGATTCACTGCTCATTAAAAATTCCAAGTTACAGCCCCTGTAGAAGTCATATACTCCCCCTGACTTAAGTGCCAAGACCAAGACTTGAAAGCAACATTTAATCCAAGCAATTATAGGAAACTACAAAAGTGGGATTTAAAACTGAGACAATCTGTGTCTTTGGGGGTTGTACAAATACAGTGAACTTTAAAACACTTTGCTTAAATAAGAGAATTATGTCTGTCTCAAGTAACAGAAAAAGGACTGGTGTAATCTCATTAGCATAGTCTTGCTTTTTACACAATCAGTAATTCAATATTTGTGGTTTGTCTTTTGAATAGTTTCACTTATTTTTCTTTATGGTTCAAACAGTTCTCAAATCAAAACTACTGAAACTTTGGCTTCCACCAAACAAAATTAGCCATCAATTAGTGCTAAAAGATACCTTCAGGTAGACTAAGTGAGATACTTCAACAGACATATTATAAAATTTTGACTGATGTAGAGCAACTACACATAATATTAAAAAATGCAAAATCATAGGATATATTAACTGAGAGGCATCAATATAGCTGGCTTTTTCATATGATAATCTTTTGTTGATCCATTAAAAAGCAGAGATCACTATGCCTTCATTTTGAATTATCACCTGTATCTACACAAATCCTTAACAGGCCTGTAGCTGAATAAGAATACTCTTTAAACATTAGTGCAAAACATTATCATTTTATAATGTATTTGAAAGATTTTAATTTTTCTTAGCCTCCATGGGTCTTTAGGTACCACCACTTTCAAAGTAAGTAAATAAATAAGAAAAAAATCCATTGTCCCTTTTAGATGACAGGCAAATAAAGTAATACAATATTGTGTATCATTATTTGGAGGGATTTTCTTGATTTTTCAATGCTTGGGAACAAACACTTTGCCAAAAATCCATCCCTGTTAAACATTATGGTTTCAATGATTTCATTACTGTAATGAATGCACAGAAAATATTTACAGAAAGAACAAAGAGTTTGAAGTCTGGCACATTGCAGAAGTTTCAGCTCTTGCATAGTCAGATAACAGATCTAAACTGTGAAGAACCACACAGCTAAATTGTTTTCATACTTGTTCTATTCTTGATTTAATGAATATATTAAGGCAAAATAAGCGCTCCTAAGGAAGCATGGAAATTCGTCAGTGTCTTACAAGTAAAGATAAATTTTTGCTTTTTACTTTGTTGAAGAAAAAGTTTTAATTGCTGTCATACTCATTTTATTACTTTTTACTGATTTAACTTTCAATAATGTGCAATTTTTTGCAAATGTGCTCATTTAATCACTGAACCATTTGTGTAACATTTTAAACAGGTTGTCAAAACATGAAAGACAGGTTGATGATTTGGGTGAAGAGACAGATGACTAAGTTTTTCCCAGATAGACTCCAAAACCTCTTAAATTCTAATGATCATTACAATGGCACACAGCAATAATAGCAGAGATCTAGGTAAGCAAATGATTTTTCAATGCAGATAAAATTTTGTAATAATATTTCTGAGAAATGCCTGTCTATTCTACTGATGTTTTTATGTTTATGCCATCCAGCTAAAAACATCTACGACAAAACATGTCCATAGACAGCTTTCCAAGTACCTCCATACTATCTGACCTCTAACGTTAAATTCCTAATGGTTTTCATGCTATGTTCTTGGTTTTGGAAAGTAAGCGGATTCTTTAGGATGGCATCATAGCTGCTGAAAACAAATCAAAATACCCCCCTCCCACTCCCATGCCCCAAGACAGATTAATAGAAAATAAATGTGGATAAATATCATTAATCAATTTAGGATTGTTGTACCCAAAACTGGACAATCAACCTAAATAAACACAGAAGTCCAAATTCCAAGGGAATAAAATCTGATCAAATACATCACATTTTTGTCCTTATCAACTTCTGCTTGTGGATCTCAAATGATTATACTCCATTTCTACAATCACAAATATTATTTTCCTATTTAGCACACTTGATCTGGACCACAGTAGCACCTTTCAATGTGACTCTGAACAAGAGTAAAATTTCAAGTCTCTCCCCACTTGAGTCTAAAGAAAGTTTACATTTGGCTCTCTGCTTTCTTTTCCAAGCTCATTCAGCAGAACTGAAAAGTTCTTTTTTTTTCTTGATTGAGAAAAATGAAGCAATTATTGTCAGTTTAAGAACAAAATGTAGAGTATCACTTTTCTAGTTGGACCTTTCTAACTTTTGTAGCTTAAGTCCATGAAAACACCCCCTAATCTAAAAATATTCCTTCAGCTTGTTCTCTTCTGACAGGCATATTGATCTTCAACATTCTTCTTGCTTTTGCATGTTGGTTTTATGACTCACAAGGCACATCAAAACCTTAAAGAATTTCCATCGATTTTGATTCTATCTTCTACATGTCAAAGGTATTACAGAACAAATGGCAGTTTCAGAAGCCCTACTCTGTCATAATAATTCTGAACATAACCTTACACAAATTCTGCCTTTCTGTCTCAACTAATAATTTCAACATTCCTAAAGCCCAGCTTTTTGATATTAAAATTTTGACAAATACCTCCACTATAATACCCATATAAATTCCCTCTAAATTAGCAGAATTTGTGTCCATTGTCTACAGACACTGTTGAATCATGTTTTTTTAAAATAAGTTAGGATTCAGCAATTCAGACTCAAAACTTGAACTGGTCTCCATTTCCATAAATGGCCAAATCTACATATGATGCCTATACACTTAATAGCCTGAATCCAGGTGCTAAGGCAATATTGATTTCAAATATTAAAATATTTGAAATCATAGAACAGAAGATGAATACATAAGCCAGTACTGATCTGAAGAAGTCTCTCATCAGACACAAAATGAGGCAGGAAAAGCACTACTCTACATGTTTACTTTGGGTATATTGCAAAATAATTAATTTAAAATTATTTAATAGGTGTGAGATCAAAATCCATTTCTAAACATACAAAATCCTAAATGACCAGGTACCTCTACTGCTGAAATTTGTTTGAATGGCCATTTTTTACCTCATTACAGTTTCAGTCTTCAGGCAATTACAAGTGTTCTAGGAATACTTAATATACTTTTCTACATAGTGATAAGACAAAGCAGGATGCCCTTAAACTGAAGGAGGGCAGGTTTAGCTTAGATCTTAGGAAGAAATTCTTTACTTCTTATAAGGTTCTGGTGCCTCATCACTTTATGAACAGTTTTCCCAGAGAGACTGTGGCCTCTCCATCCCTGGAGGTGTTCAAGGCCAGGTTGGATGAGGCTCTGAGTGACCTGGTGCAGCAGAAGGCATTCCTGCCTGTGGCAGGGGAGTTGGAACTACATGATCTTTAAGGTCCCTTCCAACTCAAATCTTTCTATGATTCTGAGATTCTATAAAAGCCATGAAATTATTTTAAGCTTTTGAAAAGCTGTTTTCCGTAAACTTTTCCTACCTTAAACCACTGAGTTTGTTTACGTCATCTTCTGACACTGAAACAAACCACAGTATGGTTCAGTATCGTGGTCAAATGAACTGCACAGGACTGAAGACTGGCTACATACACAGCATTTCAGAGAGAGAGAACACAAGATGCTCTTCAGGGTATCATAAATAGCACATTCTGATTTCATGAACAAAACTCATAGATCCACACAGTCTTTGGAAACAGCAGACAAAAAGGAATCTCCAAAAAGATTACTTTAGTTTTGAAATGCTTTAGTTTTTCCATTCAAAAATGCAGATTCTGAGCTTTACAACCAGGTATGTTTAAAAGGGCAAATACAGAATTTGGGGTCTATTCTCAAAATTGCTAGGAGTTAATATAACTATGGAACATACAACATTGTAATCAACATTAGCTATACTTCAAGGGAACAGAATAAAAGAAAAAAATATTTTCAAACTGAAAAAAAATAAGCTTGGAAGGCAGGGAATGAAATCATCAGCCCTAACAATGCACTTTGGGCTCACTTTGGGGGAAAAAAAAATATTTATTTTCTTTAAACTTATCACTCTGTCTTCTCCCCCATTCAATGACATAAAACAAAAAGAAGCAGTCAATTTTCAAGCTTTTTTTGGTGCTTTTTTAGCACAAATTTCACTTTTAAACTAAAGACTGACAACCTCTCAGCTAGGTTTATTTTCTATTTGCCTGAAATTTCAGTGTATTTTATTGCTATTTAGGGGTGAGCTTTCTAGAAACTATACACAATTGAGTCCTTTAATACCTGTCCTGACATATCAAGAAAAATACTCCTTTATTAAAATAAAAAAAAAACTTTGTGAGTTATGAGTAATACACATCTTCAACATATTTACATAATTAATTTGCCCTTTTTGAGATTTCTGATCTTTTATTAACATTGCTGTTTAGCTTTCATTGTTATGGAGAAATATTAATTATGGTGAAATCATCCTCATGAGGGAGCCTTGGAGATCAGACAATAGTAGAAAGACAGTAACGAAAACAAATCTTGTAAGTTTGTGTGTAGGTAGCACACTGAACTCCAGCCTTCAGTTAAACATATTTTATCGCTTAAGTCTTTATCTCCTATGCTCCAAATTCTGTCAAAGACAGCTAAAACCTCTTGCTTCTGCAGCTTCTGGCACATCTTGGTTATTTTATTCTTACAATCTTGTTGTTGGCACTGCTCTCTGCAATCCTGCTTGTATGGTGGAGAGCACTTTCAGACCCTGCTTTCATGTTGCTGAAGCACACATAATGAATGACAACAGGCAAAAATGACTGCAAATGCTCTGAGTCTGCAGCAGATTCGTGATTCTGAGTCTGCAGCTGATTTTAAACGGAAAATATGGAAATGCTAACCCCATGGTCCTTTACTGCTGATGGCCTGTGCTTGGGATGACTACTGACAAGGTCCTGGCTATCAGTGCTTTATGGACAGGCTCCTGGAGGTCCCTGGTGTTGGTGGCAGGGGTGCTGTGGCCCAGGGGTGCTGCACAGCTGTGGCACTCAGCTGGCTGCAGCAGGGCACTGACTGCACAGCTGTGGCACTCAGCTGGCTGCAGCAGGGCACTGCACAGCTGTGGCACTCAGCTGGCTGCAGCAGGGCACTGCACAGCTGTGGCACTCAGCTGGCTGCAGCAGGGCACTGCACAGCTGTGGCACTCAGCTGGCTCTAGCAGGGCACTGCACAGCTGTGGCACTCAGCTGGCTGCAGCAGGGCACTGCACAGCGGTGGCACTCAGCTGGCTCTAGCAGGGCACTGCACAGCGGTGGCACTCAGCTGGCTCTAGCAGGGCACTGACTGACCGCAGCACCTCCTGCACCATCACTGAGCCCTGACTGCATCTGAACTCGAAATGTCTGTGTCAGCAGGTGTTTCTGTACTTTGAAAGTAGTAATACACTAACATTTCAGGCTGGTAATGAGGCAGTAGGGTTTACTAGTCTCCTTTGCTTCATTAGGAATTCTGGACCAAATTGTTCCTGTGTAAATACCTGTCTTGTGCTATTACACCTACTCCAGAGCATGCACCATTCATTGCTGTGGCAGCACTTGGAAAACAGAACAGGAGCAATTTAAAGCAATGGTGCAGGTGCTATTGTGAGGAAGAGTACCTGTCAAGATTTTTCACAGATTACCAAGTGCATTTAAGTATGTTTTCTGCAGAAACCCTTATTGAAGTAAACAAAAAATGTACAACTTTTGTCACAAAATTTGTACGAAATACAACACAGAGAAAGAAACGTCTTTTACAGAGACTAGCACAATAGGAAAACAGTAACAAATATCAATTACATGGTTGAATTATATTGTGTATTTCACACCTGCTGACTAATTTCTCTTGCTTTTCTTTTTTTTCCTTACCAAGCTCAACAAAATAGTAGCAAAACCCTTATTCTTTCATTATTACTCTAACAAAGACTAGTATTCAAAATCTCCAGAGTTCATTGGCAGGGTCTAATTTCCAGCTTGTCAGAGCTAAGAATGGATTGAGAGAGATGGATGGAGAGACGTTATAATGTTTATTCTTTTCAAAAATATACAAGTTATTGAAACATGTGTATGTAATATGCATGTATATATTTAACATTTATGTAAATATATACACAGATATTTGTACCTCTAAGACTATGTAGTTGCTCTTAGTACATATAGTATTTAATTAAAAATAAAATTAATTTAATTTGAAATAAAATAAAACCCCTGTTTAATATATATAATTCAGTCTGAAAAACACTGCTAAGTTTAAAAAAGAGTGTGTTTAGCTATTTGCACTGCAATCTGTTCTCCTCTTTTTGTTACACCAATATATGTCCCTATGAGTAAAACCAGTCTTCCCCAAATTAAATTTTTGTATTCATTGTCTGCATGTTGTCACCTAGAGATTTGAGATTGTTTAGGTTTATTTTGACTGGACATGTCTGTTATGAAAACCACTATTCTGCATGTATACCCAGTTTTATCACATTTTCCTATATAGTGTATCTGTATTAAAATCAATATCTCTGCTACTGATTGTAGAAAACATGAAAATATACAACAGATAAATAGGATATGAGAAATACCCAGAAAGGAAATGAACCTTATCCTAGAAGTACAATTAAACAATATCAAAGCCATGATCTGCCTGTACAAACTGAAGAAATCCCAACTTAAGTTTCATTCCCATTCTGTTGAAATTGAATCTCAGTAGAGTAACAGTCTGTATTTCAAGTAGTAAAACCAAATGTACCCATTTAATTTTAGTCAACATCTCAATACATTTCAACAACATTTCTACTGGTAGTAATTTTTTTCCCCAGGTTTTTCCAGAGAAGATCAAGAACATGGGCTTCTCTGATACAAATTTTGTCTATTTTTTAATTACAAAGGAAGTTCATAGTATCTGGAATTTCTAAAATAATGTTTTTTTCCTAGAATTATTGCAGAATGTAATCTGACAGCCTTTTCTAATGCAGAGGAATGATACATTGTTTTTTACTTTTTGTACGTAACCACATATTCTACATGTTTAAAGGTGTTCAAACCACACTCTGCAGGTGCCAAGTTAAGCAAGCAGGTTCATTTTCTATAGATTGAACCAAGTCAAATCCTCTACAGCTCCTCTTATAATAATTTCACCTCTACACTGATGGTCCACATTAGTATTAATGAAGATTATTTATTATTTACTAATGTTGACATTTCCTAATCAAACTTAATTTTTTACATTTTTGAATTCCAAGTAAAATTATTTCTATATTTATTTTTTGCTTTTACAGGCATATGTTGACTCCTTGTTTGTAAGTCTTTCTAGTTAATCAAATTATGGATCTGCAGAATACCCTTAGAGCTGCAGGCACACTGTTAGGGTTGAGATGATCCAACAGGAAAACACAAATGATACATTTTCTGGTTCATATGTTAATGGGAATATTGATTAATAATTATGAACCTAGTGAAGCCTAAAGTTGATTTTATTTATTGACCCATGTCATCAATTTAAATATTTTATACGAATTCAGCATGAGGCCTATCCATACATTAAAAATTATTATGGAGAGTAATAAACATAAAAGATACTATGATCTTGTTATATTATTTAAAATCTGGTTTGAGAGTTAGTAGATGATCTTAACAAATCATCTAATATTTAACAAATTTACAGAAAACTGAATAATCATTCCAATGAAGCGCATTGAGCAAATGCTAAAAACACTACATTATTCCAGCAGATTAAAAACAAAGGATAATAATAGGTATGTGTTTTGAATTTTCATCAAGATAGATCTGCAAAAAGATGATTAACAGTAAAGAATCATTTTGTCTTGCAGTCCTACATTGCAAGTCTAATTCTTGCAATGAAACTATCTTTGTCTGCTTGAACGTCTCATTTGACAAATGTCAAAAGACCCCAAAGCTGACACAGACAGAAAGACAGCCAGCTATGTTCTGAAACCTGAATTCGTACCTCCAGTGCAGGATAAAATAGCATCCATTTCAAAGTTTATGATTCCCAAAATAACAGATCAAAGAGAAATGATATATTCTTTCTGATGTCCCCTGAAAGGCACTCTGTGAATACTGTGAGCAAATTAAACATTAGACATTAAAATTTTCATGGATATACTTTGAATCTGTAATAGTGACCCCTACAAAGCATGTCAGCTGAGCACCCCTTTACCCAGGCACTATGTTCTTTGCTTTAGGAATTTGATAGGTTGAAAATAAGGCATTTGCTAACTAGACCTTAGGAAATCAGCTCTGGTGAGAGTTACATTCCATTGATTTGTTAAGCTCCCTAAACAGATTGCCAAGCAGATGACATTAAATCCAAACTGAAATTATCCTGGTGTCTAATCTCATGCTGACTATGAACAATCCTAAACTAACCATATACAAGTAACCTTCCAATTTCATTAATCTCCTGGAGTTTTCAGGTGTGTTGGCAAATAATTGTGAAATATGCTCAACCACACATCTGGCTGGTGTGATCCCTGTGTTCTCTCAGCTTGTATTTCTTTGGCTGGCATGCCATTCCCTCTTTCTACCTTTTTTCTGCTTTGGGTGAGGAATGTGTGATAAATTAGAAATCCACAAAATCTGTACTGCAAACTCAGAGATTTTCTATTTTGTAGTTCCCTAGAATGAAGTAGAGGAGATCTATTTATCAAACTGAGGCATCTTCTTCAGCTTCACAGAGCTTTGTCATATATTGATATATTTGTTCGCTGTTATACAGAAATGTCAGGTGTGCTCTGTGATCCCCCTTTACTGATTAATATAAAAGACTGTACAGACCCTCAAAATAACTCAACTCAACCACATGAGATCCAGAAAACTGTCCATACCTGCAGATTTATTGCAGAGTGGTTGTGTTATTTGATGATGAATACTGTGTCCTGTGGTTATTTAGCTGCAGGACCTCATGGAGAGCACAGTCACCTCCTTCCTGCCTGCAGCCCCAGCCTCTCCTCCGTTAGGAAACCAGGCATGGAGCTGGGCTGAGGGGACAGGTACCCAGCATTTAAGTCCCAAGCATGGGTTACAGCACAGGGAGTGGGATAGGATTCAGACAGTGTAGCAGGATTTGTGCAGGGTCTCAAAACAATGATTGTGTGACAGAATGTGCACCTGAACAGATGCCACTTCAGCCATAACCTGTCAAAAATCAAGTTATGCAATTTAGCCAAGTCCATCTATCAATACTTATGAACCTATTAACTTCTGTATTGCACCCTACTTCTTCTGCTGTAGAAACAACTAACCAGTCATCCCAGCCAAACTAAACTCTATGCTTTTAGGAGCAAGAATATTCAGAACATCAGAAGAGCCTGAACCCTCTGAGACACTTTACAGAGCTCCTGTGGTAGTAAAAAGAGTAATTATTGCTTGCCACATCTATTGCACAGGTCACTGTGTACCTGAGCTTTACAGTAATGCTGTCCAGGCAACAGCTGGATGAGCCACGGACACCATGAGACAAACTTACGCTGTTAAGTGCTATGGAACAGGAACCATGTTTCAGTATTTTTTTTCCCCAGAAAATGTCATCCTTCTCCTTTACTGGAGCTCCATTGGGAGTATTGTAATGCAGTAATAATCATAGTAAAAATGTGCAAAATGTGCAATACAAGCCCTTCAATATGGAAGACGGAATATATCACTACTAAATAAACAACTATATATTTATATTTCTGCATCAATCTAACTTGCAATTAAGATTCGGCCATAGTTTTTAATGCATAGAAAAATACAATCTCCTCAGAGGCAAAAGTCTGAAGACTTAGGCCACAAGTATTAAAAAAAATGAGAATATAAAATTTAAACAGAAGAATAGTATGAGTATTTGTAATAGAATTTGTAGTTAGATTTCTTATTTTTTCATTCCAGTAGTAGTACCTAATTTGTTTTCACAATGAGCAATCTATAAAACAAATGCTTTTAAAACACAGACAGATGAAAGAATATACTGGAATAGGATTATGCTCATTTTGATACAGCTGCTCATTTTATGGAAAATTTGTGCTTCAAGGTCTAAAGGAAATGGGGAATTTTTAATCTCCAGTCATCATTTATTCAGTAAAACAAGGCATTAAATCACCCAAGTTTCTAATAATGGGGGATCAAGGTTTCATTAAATCAAATATTTCTGTCAGACATAAAATGAAGTAGATTTGAAGAGATTTGCAAAAAAAATATTTCAAACATTGATCTCACTGATCTTTTAATGTATATTTAAACAATGCTTCATAGTGGCACAGCAGGTTTTGGGAGAAAAGTAAAGAATGAGGAAGTAGCAAGTCACAGTTTGGGATTGCTTTTTTACCTTTTGCCATGCTCCCTTAAGCATTATTTTACTAAACTTAAATTTCTCTTTTCCTTTAATGCAAATAACAGCTTACAATAGTTTAAGAGCAAAGTCTGTACGCTCTTGTTGCTACACAGGGATGTGTCATAGCAAAACACTGAGAGGCTGAAAACAATCTCAGGGTATTTTTAAAATAAGCAGAACAAAACTCTACCCTTCAATGATAAATCTGTGACACTGGGATTTACTCTAGTCACAAATCTTTATATAACAAATGCCACAAAGAATTCTACAAGTAAATAAAATGAAGAAGAACTAGTTAGCCATGACACAAAGTTCTGAGAAAAAAAATCAAAATTGCAGTGGAGATCTTTAGTAGCCAGAATTTTTCATTTCAGTGCAAGGCTCTGAATCCTTCCTTAGCAGCAGTGAAACTGAAGCAGCTGAATATATTCATACTTGGGATCTTAGAATATTTAGAAAATAGAACCAGAAAAAACAAGTGTCTTTATGACATAACATTCTAAAGAATATAAAAATATATAGAAAGAAATATATACAAGCTAGCAAACATTCAATATCAAACATTTTGTTAAAACTATTAATCACACTGTCTTTGTGAAGGAATAAAGCCTTCAGTCTTCAGCTACATATTTCCTTAACTGCTCCATGAACATGTGAGCACAGACCACAAATCCTTTCTTACAAACTGGTATCTTCTAAAGAACACACAGGAGACATTCAACTTAGACAAAATGACAGTTCAAAGTGAGAACATGACATTGGTATTTTAGGATTTGTTTACAGGTGGCCACATGCTAAATGGAGAGGAAAGAGAATACAACATTTCAGGATGGCTTTTGAAAACACCCTAAGACATTTGGCTAGCAACACATTTCTGCTCTGTGAAACCATTTCGTGAAGAAGACCAAATTAGGAGAACATATTTAATATATAATTTCTGCATTGCACACACTACACTGTGATAAACTCATAAATAGGCTTAATTCACTAAGATTTTTGTATAAAAATACTAATATCTGCAAAATCATTATCTGCTGTCATGGTAGAAACTGTATGTTCTTTTAGTAGCCAAAATCTGAAGACTTTTCTCTGTGGTAGAAGTTTATGGAAGTTGTACTAAGAAACCACTCTTGCAAATGCAATAGTGAGCTTCACCTCAAATATGCCAATAGAAATTATTGTTCTTCAGTTACTATCTGGGAAATGCATTGAATTTTAGACCTATTCTGCTCTATATTTTAGTGAAACATGAAATTAGTGAAAAAAGGTTGTGGCAATGCAAAATCAATTCTGCTGCTCTCAATATTCACAAAGGATTTTGTTGCTTTTTTTTCCTCTGAGAACTCAGATTAGAATTAATTGAGGACATAAAATGAAATACTTATGGCAACTTAGCTGACTATTTCTTGTGCTTAGTTCTTTTTCACTTTGTAAAAAAATTAGGCAAGGAAGGCTGTAGTGCTGCTGTATTAATTTTCAACCTCTTCAATTGCCATGCTACATGTACTAATTGAAATGTGTAGAGAAATAAATTAATGCTGTAAAGCATTTAGTATAAGAAATAATCACCGAAAAAAATTCATCATTTTGCATCATTGCCACATTTAAAACTTGTGGGCAACAATAACTTTCTTAGGAGGTAACATTTAATGAGATGGCTAAGGTTAAAGGCAGATCAAAAAGAAAGTATACATAGCATTTAAAATTACATTTCAAATCAAGATTTTTTAATTATGTGCAACTTTGCAGAAAAGATATATTTTGCTACATTTACATAGACATTTAAAGTTCAGAGCACAAAGAATATCTCTTGAGTCAGACCTCTGCAAATGTATAGCTTATAAAGAAATAAAAAATAACATGTCGAAGAGAGTTCAGAAAGCAGTTGCAAGCTTGCAGTTGCACCATTCTGAGAAAGTATGGTGCTATCAAAGAAGGTACTATAGAGAAAGGGTGTTTCAGATGCTTTGCAAGGAAATGTATGCCTCAAGTCACCAGAAACAGATGTAAGTCATCTGCCTGGCCTTCAGGAAAAAAAAAGGTCCCTGAATTCCACCCAATTTCATCCAAAGTTTTGATGATTAGCAATAATTTCTAAATTGTGGATTGATTAAGTTTTGTATAAATCATATGTTCAAGAAATGCACATCTATTTTTCCCAGTAAACTATGCCTTTTACAACACTTTTAGTCCAAAAATCACTTTGAAATTACACAGAAAGCCTAAGGCTGCCAAGAAACCCCTGTAAAAATTGCCTTAACCTAACTGGAAATGAAAAATCCAGAAATATGTTTTCATAGAAATATGTTTTCATATGCAGCTATGGGTAAAAGGACAAGCCACATTTAGCTAAGACTTCACTTTGAAATGCATATAAATATTAAATAGTACAGAATATTTCATTAGCAGTAGTGATACCATAGTCATGTCTGCAGCACCCCTCATGGTCAGAACCAAAACTGTTCTCAGCTGTAACAGTTTAACTGAATTTTTTGCTGAGTTCCTGATTTGCCCTGAACAGCAGAAGTTTGGCAGTTAGCATGGTATTTAGAAGTTCTTTCATGAATAAGTGGATATTTTCTGCTGTCTCTGGTATGGAACATAAAGAATCAGAAATTTCAAACCATCCTCTCTTTTCAGTCATGTAAATAATTTATGAATGCTTTCATAAATGCTGAAAAATTACCATTGGGTACCCTAATGAATAAACTGACCCATTGTCAGGAAGAAACCCACTGCCTAAACAGGAGAATGTCTCCAGTTACATGAAGCAATGAACTATGATCCAAAACACCTGCAAGATCTCTGAGAGTTCCAGGAGTTAAATTTAGCCTCAAACTCAAGGAAACTTTTGTAGAAGCAATTGTTACAATAAGGCTTTAAAATGAAGCCTGAGTGTTTTAAAATATAATCTATGTGTCAGTTGACAGAGGCAGTATAATGTTATTTGGCATTTGGAAATACCATTGGCAATTGGAACAAATTCTGAGGAAAAGCATATGGTAGTACAGTGATATATACAGTAAAACCAGTAGTTTTTGCAATTTTATATTCTGCAGTCCCAATGTTTTCTGGGTTCCTAAAGTTCCATTTATTCCTTTGAGGCAATTAATGTAAGTAAAGCTTTATTTTTCATGCCACAGTTTCTTCTAATGAGGAGAGATGGAAAAGCCAGCATACTAACTGGAAACAAAACAGGGGTTTGAAATGTCACCTATCATTTGATTCTTATTAACACATAAAGATGTTGCAAGGGATGGATGATTGTTTAAAATTAACAGGAGAAAATTTATGGGCAAATGAAGCACAGCCATTAAAAAAATTCCAGTATTGTATTAATTATGTATAATGCTTGATTTTACAAAAAAGCCTTGGAAAAAAGCTTTAAAGGTTGTTTTGTTTTTTTTTAACTATTTGTTGAAGGCTCAGGGAAACAGGGAGATCTGTTAATGGAAATGGCAACAGTTGTCATTTAACACTGCACATTGCTGCAGAAATGGATTTAAAAGTGTCACTATGGGTCATGGTCTATAATCTAAGAAGCCTTGAGCTGTGGAAGCTGCTAGCACTTGGGTTCCTGGGAATATATGGCACTAATGGCTAACCTTGGTGTGTTGTTTGTATGCGTGTAGTTTAGCATACTTTTAAAAAAGATTTACATTTGTAATGATAATAGGAGTATCTCTAAAGCTGAGGAACAAAAGTAGTTATCAGTATTTTCAACATTGAAGTTAACTCCCATTAAGATCATGAATGACAAAATTGTGAAGATAAATTCACTTCTCTTGCCAATGAGAATCATTCTTGTGAAATTAATGTGTAAAAAGGAAGCTGGTTAGCAGATCATTGTTCAATTTTGCAAATATTCATACACTCACTGAAAAACTTCACATTTCTCTTGAAAAATATTCACAGAAGAACACTATTATACCACTGAGCTTTGTTATTTGATGTCCCACTTGCAGCTTGTCTAATATCTAAACGTAAATTACAACCCTCAGCAATAAAACTATTTGGAGAGACCATAGGTTATATGGAAGAAAATGAGAACCAGAATAATTTTAAAAGCACCTAAGGGGTAAGAAAATGTAGCTATGCTTAACAGTAATTTTATTTAAAAACATAAGGGAAATTTCTCAAAAAAAATGTTAACAGTATCTTCTATTCATCTTGTCTACAACAGATAATGATCAGGACGTCTCCAGTTGTGAACTAGGAATGGCTTTGAGTGTAATCAGAAATGGAAAAAAAAAAGCAGGATGAACATGGAATTTTATTACTGCAGTTATCTTGCCCCGTCTGCACAAAAACTCACTAACAGCAATTCAGTTTGCTGCTATGTACAATGGCCCCCTCCACAATCACTAATCAGCTGCAGCAAAATAAAATATATAGTCAAATAACCTTTTCCCCTAGGAAAACATATGTTTAAAGAATTTTTAATCCACTGCTTAAAAAAATATAAGCTTTAATAAAATATAAGCTCATAAAATGAAAACCCTTCTCTATTCCCCTTGTGTAACTACATGCAAACATTAGCTACACAAGCTGAGTTCCCCCAACAGGTCCAGTGCCCACCCCAGTTTCTCTGGGGTTTAGAGTTCAAGGTGTGTTACAATTGCCTATCCAATATTAAGTGCTTTGCAAGACTTTGCTAGCAACTAGAGCTGAAATCAGCTTTGCCGGTTACAGATGATTTCACTCCCTTTGTTAGGTATGTAATATACCACAAACACTGTTAAATGTGAGCTTAGTTACCACCCAATGATGGAGAACTGCAGTTTTCTCCCAGATTTGGGGCTATTTTAATTTAAGAACATTTTCAATAAGCACTCAGGACTGTCTGCAGTTTCTCACGTTGCTGTGTCAGAGCCACAACCACAAGCTTTCAAGAAGAGGAAATATATTAACATATACATTTCTGCTACTTTTTATCTGCTACTTGTCATATACCTAAAGATAATTTGTTAAGTCAGGGAACCAATTTACTGTCATCATTTTATGTTTAGATACAGTCCTGAATATAGTATACTCTCAGAATAAGTATGAGAAAATGGATATGAAAGAAAATACTAATTCTCCTGGGAAAACAGACAGCAAGACAGGACTACAGAAATAACTGAAAACCATATATTCAATTCCCCTAGAAACTTAGCCCACTTATTTTCATATATAGTACAATAAATTTTTCAAGTGCTTTATTGCCTGTGTATTCACTGTGGAATTTAGCATAAAACTAGACTTAAATACTGCAGTGCTCTAATTAATTTTGTCTTACTCAAATAACTAATTGTGTGAAAATTATCTGAACTCTTGTTTAAGTACATAACTGTTTGAAAATAATCCACTTGTTCTCTTCCACATCTCACTCTTTTTTCGTTATTTTTTAACTGATTATCAGCTTTAAGAGTCCCTCATAGGAAACTGGAATAACAATATTCAGATTGTGTTAGTGGTCATGTTATGCTTGACTGATTCAGTGTCCTTCTAATTATTTTCAGTGGCATGAAGACACAAACATTGTTCAACATTTCTAAGGATTTGGGGCAGGAAGAGCTATAGAAGTCCTATTTAAATGTAATTTCATTGTGCATGCTTTTATTCCTTACTGTTAAAAAGTTTCATTAAATTTTAAAAATTCCAAATAGCCATGAGATTCTCTGAAGACCTGGTCCTATGCCCAGTGAAGTGAACTTGGATTTAATCGGATGATGAGCAGGAGGGACAGGAGGAGTGCGATGCATCTCAGTTGGCTTGACTGACCAAAAGGATTGCTTGATATTTAATAAATGCTAGTGAAAGTAACAGAGTACACAACATAGTAAGTATATTATTTGAACACAACTTTTCTGGATCCTTCTGAAAGAAGAATCTTAATTTTAAACAGATAAAGTGCAGTTACTTCAGAGAGAAAAGGGATCAATCAAAATATCATATTAATAGGTTTATAGTTTATCATACTTTATAAAAAAGAAGTACTAATATCTTAATTGAAGATCCTGCTTTTAAGAAACTACCTTATCCAGTTTAAATTAGTTAAAAATCCTTTAGGAGTCTCTATCACACCTTGTTCTGAATTATGAGTATTCCACTTTTCAAGAATTGTTAGGTAGCATTTGTCAGTGGCTTCTTTCAGTTTCTGTCTTAATCCTGAATAAAATGGCACCACAAAATGACCATAACCTAAAATAGTTTTAATTTAACTTGCTTATCTGGCTCATTTTTAACAGTGTTAAAAGCACATGTCAGGTGGGTTCAGAACATGAGGGGAATGGTAAAGTCACCAGAAGACTCCATTTTTTATATTATCTGGCTTCAAAATCATTTCTCTAGGGTGAAAACTTTCTTTCTCTATGTGTGTAGTATACAGCTGTTGAAAACAAACAGGTTTTGCTGTTCACCCTTTCAAACAAAAGAGAACAGTCTTCAGCAGGAAAAAATCTCTCTTATCCAAGTTGACAATAGTCACATGGCACCAGAGTACACCATGATACACTGCAATTAAAAGGGAAGAGACAAACCTACATTTCACAGTCATCCATAATCCTCCCTTAATACTTCAATGTTAACATTTATAAAATGAGGATATTTACATGTGTGTGTGTTTCACTTAATTTTATAGTGAAATGGAAATTCAGGTTATTGAATTCTTTATAGTATCTGACATATTTGTTGGTTCAAGTCCAATAAGAAATTTGGGAATCTGTTACTAGCACTTGGATTTTGGCTTGCTCACAAGGGAAGAGGAGGAGGAAATAAATCAGTAAACAGAAGGTTGTATTAATCTTACAACCACCTTAAACAAGCCTCACTGAGAAGCTTACTCACAATGCAATTTTTCTTTAGCTTTGTTTCATTTTGGTTTTGTTTGTTTGTATTATTGTGGGTTTTTTCTAACAGTTTTGAAGAAAGTGACAGGGCACACATGGGACAGAGTATTAGAAATTTAATCTCAAAAGGGGAGAAAGTGTTTTATGTTACCTCCTGGTTAGCAGCAGCTAGTTCTTCTTCCAGTGCAGAGACTCTTTCTAAAGAAACCCTCAGTCGTTCCCTTACCTAGAAGAAAAATCAAAATATGTGCAGTAACGTAATTTCTATTAGTCTTTAAAGATTATATAATCTGCCATATGCTCTACTGTATGCCCTGCCACTCCATTTGCAGGCATGTGTGTTGCAAACTTTCATGAGACATACTGTGTAGTAAACATTTAAACCTAACTACAGGAAAACTTAACCCATTAAAATAGGTGTCAAACTTTAAATGCCACACTGCTGTTCCACAGTCTGCCTGTAATTTTATGGAATACACAGCAAATGAAAATATTTTAAGACCACATTAGGCATAAAATAAAACTTTCACAAACATCTTTTACAAAGGATAAACAAAAAAAAACCATTTTCAGATGTTTTAAGTTCACTCCATGGAAGATAAGTAATCTGTTTATTGTAACTGAATGTAATAAATTCATTGAAAAATAACTTGTAGCATTGCCTTCAGGCCCATATACTAGAGATCTTTTATATCATCATGCATTTGCTTCAGTTTTGCAAAAAGTCATAAACAATGTATACTCTCATAAGCAGGAAATTCCTCTGTGTTTGCACCAGTTTCCTAAATAACCTATTCTGTTCCAAGGATGATTATGATCTCAATTATTATTACCACCAGTATTTTAATTATTGCTCATTATTGATTATTAATAGATAATATTAAATGAATACTAATTGTGTCTGAAGACACAATCACAGCTGATTTGAGTGCTCTGGCTCAGGGTCAGCTCGTGTAGCTCATGTAACCTAAAGCCAGCAACGTAGCTGCAGTCTCCCATTACAAGCAAAGGCAAATCGGACCTGAAGTGACCTCCAGTGCTGTGTGTGACTCTCTGACTGTTAAGGGACCCTGTGACTATCCTAATCTACAGAAGTTCATTAGGCACCTCACAATAAATGAGTTTGTAACCTGGCTAATCAGTCAACACTCAAGGTATACTTTACAAGTTCCAGCTACCCCGCAGCAATGCTGTTCCAGCTGCTGATGCACAGATGTTTAAGGCCATCAGCAATGTTTGCTGGGTAAGATAGCACACTCTATTAGACCAAGAGATGTAGCAGGAAAATAAAGCAAAACAAAATCTGTCTTTCATTTACAAAGAAACATGACACATTTTCATCCTTGACAAATACTGGAGATCCCTAAAAGAGTTCTATATGTCCTAACACTTTCATATTTTTTCCTGGGGTAGCTCTTAGTCTAATAAATATTACCTTTCCTTACACACTTCATTTTCATTTACTACAGATAGAAATAGGATTTTGCAAACAGATCACTATATTCCAAGAATGGATAAGACTTAATAGATGAAAATTAGTTAGCAAGACTAACACAGCACATTCACTTGACTTTAAAACTAAATCTAAAGATGAAATACATATTCAGGAAATGAACACTTAAAAATAAAACTATTCACCTTTCTAAAAAATGCAAATGTAGTTTTTATGCAGTACTTTGAGGCTTTTGTTCCTCTTTACATAGCTTATTAAAACAACTAGTGAGAGGTGTAGACCTGTCTTCAAGAGGCCTGATTTCAACTTCTCCACAATGGGAGATGGTATATAGCAACTTCTTAACAAAAAACTCAGATAAGTTAAAAACATGGAAAAATTACAATCATATTTCTGGCTTCAATCCCTTTAGCTGTAAGTACTGCATTGGGACAAAATGATTGAGAGAAAATTCACAAGCAGACAGTTCTTAAAAGGAAATACAATTAGTTGGCAACTTTAATTGAATTTTTTTCTGAAACCTCAATGTATTCAAGCCCAAGTGTTTTATAACGGAGAATGTAGTTAAAAATACATTATAATATGTCTAACACTGACATTCACTTTGAATGGTGCTAGAATTAGCAAACCAGCTAGGTCAGATTACTGAGGATGTTATTGCTCCACAAAGAGCTGGAATCAGAATTATCCTTAAACTTTACAACCTGTGGCACTGTGGAAATGAAGCCTAGTGAGTTTTATACAGCCATTTGAGAGCTTGTAAACAACGCTGCCTCTGAACAGCAGACAACTCTGGAGACACAATTTTTACATGGCACTTCAGCAAAACTAGGTAGATAATTAGTGTTTCTATTCTGGCTGTCAAGCTATTATATTCAAATACATTTCATTCTTGGCCTATTGTCAACAACATTGAACATTACCAGTGTAAGACAGAGCAACAGCTGGAAGTTGTTTCCTTTGTCCTGCCTCACCTTACCTTATCTCACCTTCCTCCCAGGTACATAGTTAATACACTGCCTTTTTGTTATAATGACCTAACCAAAATTGCAGTCTGATGGCTCCTACTTGTTCTCTGAATCTAATAGTTGCGAAAGGAACTGAAAACAACTGTGCCTTGGCACAGAAAGTCTTTTTCCCTTTCATCTGACCAGTGAACAACAAATGCAGATTCACATTTGCCATACTGACATTGGAAAGGCTGCAACTAATTCTTCATTTTCAAACATAAATAACAGCTGTTAAAATTGAGGGAAATCTTTGAATCTAATTAGCAAAAAAAAATAGAGTTACATCAGCACTCTGATCTGAAGGGGAAATCTGCTCTGGTTTATAACTCAAAAGCTGTAACATTATTTCTCATTTTACATTTCTTTCTCAGTCATACAAAAATGTATTGCAAAGCATTTTTATTGGATTTTGTATTCAAATTTGTGTTTACAGCAAAAAAAAAAAAAAAAATCCCAAACAGAACCATCCTCCTTTCAAAAGATGCAGGAAAGGTTGTTGTTCTGGGTCACCATCTTGTTAAAGAAAAAGGAACTGGAACAAATGCAAACTATTTTTACCTGACCATTTTTGTTTGGGTTTTTTTTTCATATGCTGAATGCCAATTAGTGATTGGCATAGTGTTTTCTATTTTCTGGAAGTGACAGTAAGTGAGTAACTATAGTTAATAGAATTATCTTAGTGAGATCATGTGTATCACTTCAGAAGTTACTCTGCTTAAATTTCACATGATTCTTCAACATATTTCTATTTTCCTGGGCACATGATAGAGCTTTATTAAAAAGGTTTCACAAAGTAAGACTAATCAGATGTCAAGTGATCTAACAGAAATGCTATCATAAACATTTTTAAAGGACAAATACCTGGAGAATAGAAGGCTCTAGGGAGAACTTACAGCACCTTCCAGTTTCTAAAGGGGCTTACAAGAGAGCTGGAGAAGGACATTTTACAAAGGTAGGTAATGACAGGACAAGGTGGAAGGGATTTAAACTGAAAGAGGACAGATTTAAATTAGATATTAGGAATATATTTTTTACTTTGAAGGTGGCGAGACACTGGGACAGGTTGCCCAGAGAAGCTGTGGATGCCCCATCCCTGGAAGTGTTCAAGGCCAGTTTGGATGGGGCCTAGGGCTACATGGTCCACTGAACAATATCCCTAACAAGGCAGAGGGTGCAAACTGGGTGATTTTTAATTATTTCTTTTTAACCAAAACCATCTTGTGATTTTATGATTGCAATGTCACAGACACAGCAGAAAAGAGTTGCTCTCTCCATGTTAGGGGGTGTATCCAACATATGCCCAGATGACTGGGTATTCTGGCTTTTAAATGCAACCATATTATCTTTAAATGTAGCATAGTCAATGTCATGTTAGCACTGCTGTCAGTGCAAAATATCACCCATCTTTCTCTGTCTCCTAGCAACTGCTTCCCACTTTTTTGCTTGCTGTCAAATTCTTTCTTCATTCTCTTCAGATCTGCAGCCCATACAGAGCTTTTTAAAAAACATGTGCATACTGGAATTGAATCACTTTTTTTCCCATGAACAGTCTATTGAATAAAAGTTCTTCTAGTTACCTGCTAATGAATACAAAGATAGTGACCATGCTGACACAAATAGACTGATTTTGTTTGCAAGAGTATTAAGCATACTTTTCTGCCACTTATCTCAAGAGAACCAGGGGGTTTTTGATTCTTAGCTAAGACAGTATCATCTGGTAGCTGCTTTCCACTGTAAAAATCAACTGGACACTTTTCTTACAGCACTGACCAAAAACTGGGTTTGGAGAAGTTCCTTCTTTCTCCTTTCTAAATGCACATTTTAAAAGTTGAACCAAAAGTTTAAAGCAAAATAGGAAAAATTTCTGCAGGACAACAAACATGTTCAGTTAGATATTAGAAGCCAAACAGAACGGCACAAGTAACATAATAATTTTTCTACTAATTTCTAATAATTTTTGTTCTTTCTGAATTACATATGAGGACTATGTATTTCCTGACCTACTCAATGTCTATTCTCACCATGAAGTTAACATGAGCTTCTATTTTTCATCCAGCTCTAATGATTTCTAGGAAATATTGTCTTCACTTGCTCTTTTATAAACAATTCCATTTATATTCATATCTAATATCACAAAATATTTTCCCCTCAACAAAGGCATGAGGTACTTAGCAGCAGTGAGAGAAGTGTTTGAGATCTGAAGCATTAAGAAGGACAGGGTGAATAACTGAAGGGAGGTTTCCACTCTGTGAATACTGCTGCAAATTTCATCTGACTTATACAATAACAAAGGTTATAAGAAATGCTGAGTCAAAATTTCATATTGGTCCTAGCCCAAATCACTCCTAAGTTCCAATGTGTAAAACTTCACATTTTTTTAAACAATGCTCCTTATCTATGAGATATAACCTAACCTTACACTTCGGTAAAACAGTCACTGAATTTAACTTCTCACATGATGAAAATTTAAAATTGCTAGCAGAATTGCCCATGTGCCTTGGTTTTTTATATATAAAAATATGTTAGCATAATTAGATACACAATTAAAAAATATATATAGCTTTTGTCAAATTAAATTTCTAAATAATAATAATAATAATAATAATAATAATAATAATAATAATAATAATAATAATAATAATAATAATAAAGAATACATTTAGTGTGCTATCAATTTTATTTGCTGTGACACAACTTGCCCAAGGAGACACAATGAGATTTTTCTGAGGGACACATAAAATGGTAAAAATTTCTAAACCAAATTAACTCTGTCATTATCCCCATGCCCTAAAGTGAAAATTCTCACAAAATACATTAAAAGTGCAAAAAACACTCCGTGAAGACTCTTTTTTTGGCACTACTAAGATCTGTACTAGAAGATAACGGGGTAAGATTAAAAGCCCTACTCTTACCATTCCCTACTCACTAGAAGGTACCTGCTGGGTTCAGCCAAACAGGACTGGCTCTCTCTCGTGGGAAGATCATGGCAAGATTTCATTCTCCAGCCTTGTGGCATGTGGATAACAAGAGGGATCCTGAAGGAGCTGTCAGACTCTGAAAAAACTGCAGTGACAGCCACGTTTTCTCAGAATAATGCATTCACAACTGTGATCTCTCTGTGGTGATCTGTCTTTTGGACAAATGGTAAAGGCAGAGCCCAGACTTCATGTAGTAGATAAAAAGTCAATCGATTTTGAAATAAGTTAAGGCATCACTCCTGATTCTTTTTATACTTAAGCAGACCTGCTTAGAAATTGATAAATTTTATTTTTCACTTTCCAATCTCTTAGTAGGTTTCATTGCATTTTCTTATAGTAATGAGGAAGGTTTTGTAGTTCTTGTACTCTTCATGTAGCAATCCTTTCAGGATCAGTCAAGTTTTATGACAGAGCTTGTTACAACACATCAAGATGTTTTAGTGTAGGAAGTGAAAACATGAAAGAAAATTTGCATTTAGGAAGAATTTTAAGATTTTCTTCATACTTTTGTAAGTTTAAAGGGCAAAACTTCTCATGAAAATATTTTGTTATGCTTTTCCAAGAATGTAGCAACTACATTAATAGTTTCAGTGTCAACACTTTTTGTGAAGAAAAAAAATTAAAGAAAAATTTGCATTATTCATTTGCAAAGGATTGTATATTTCCTGTGCCCTTTTGACAGTTTTTATTAATCTTTATCCATTAACCTACTTCGGCTTTGTGAGCATTTTCTAAAGGGGCACTGTTTACTTTGCTGTTACATCAATGTATCATAAATCATGGGGTTTTTGCCTCAGTTTTACTGTGAGATTCTGCCTGCAGGTCTCCTCTAAGCAGAGCAGCAGAGTCTGTGCAAGTGAAGCATTACCCAAATACAGGAAGACAAAGCATACATAAGTCAAAGGCAGTAGATTGACTCCATGCACGAATGCCAAGATTACTTGATTACTTTGTCATTCCTTTCTCAGCTTTGCAAGTAGCAAGTCAGGGAGATTCCTGATGAGTGGAAAACCCACAAATGTTTTGTCCTTCTTCATGAAATACAGGAGTTATCCTGGGAAGATCCAGGAAAGTATAAGCTGGCCAATGTAGGGAAGGTTATAGAGCAAATCTTTCAGGAAGCATTTTCAAGCACACAAAGGACAAGATGGTGATTGGGGACAGCCAGTACGGCCTTGCCAAAACCAAATGATATCTGGTCAACCTTGCTGCCTTGTGTGATGAGAGCACTGGCTCCATGGATGAAGGGAGAACAGAGAATGTTTTTTGTCTTTACTGAGGTTTTCTGCAAGATCTTCCACTTATCCCTAGAGAAACTGGTGAGATGTGAATTGGTGAAATAGATTCCACTGTGCATCAGAAATGGACTGTACTGTGAGGTTCAGAGGTTTGTGATCAGTGAGACAAAGCCTGTGTGGCATCCCATTGCCACAAAATGCATAACCCATGAGGGAATGAGACAGACTTTAGGAAAAGAAAGCAGTTTTGCCTAAAAGACCTAGTGGTGAATAAGGCCAGCACACAATTTGGCCAGTGGGCTGGATTAAATGATTATTTCCCTCCAGACTTTTGAGGCTGTATTTGGTTTTGGGGTTTCTGGTAGAAAATATTGGCAGATTTCAATGCAGGCCCACCAAGCTGGCCATGAGCTGGAGCACACAGCATATGAGGCAGGCTGAGAGAGCTGGGTCTGCTCAAAGTGAAGGAAAAGTTTGTGGGAGATCTAATTGCTGTCTACAACCAGCTAACCAGAAGATGTGGAGGAAATAAAGCCAGATTCTTCTTGCAGATGCAGGAAGGGAAGACCTTGCAGGACAAAAGGGAACCAGTGCAACTCAACAACAGAAACTCCAGATAGGTATTATGGGGAAAAATTACAGTGAGGGTGGTGAAACACCAGAATAGGTTTTCTGCCTACAAATATTGAGAAGTTATTGGCCAGGACCCTAAGCAACCTGAAACAGTTGGCCCTGCTTTGAGCAGGAGGTAGGGCCAGATGTTGCTGAGTAGCTCCAACCCACATTGTTCTACTGATCTCTGAAAAGCTTCAATGCATTTTTATAGGTGGATTGATATCTTATTTCTGAAGGGTCTGAAACAAATCTAACTTATATAATTTTTCTGTCACCATGCCGAATGTATGACTCACATGCCATAAAAAAATTTTAGCACATTTGGGTGCATGCAGTCATTTTTAATTTCATTATTTTTAAATAAAAATCACCATAATGCTGACAATTTGTGAAAGCATTATATTATCAAGTATCTGGGTGATATATGCAACATCTTTGATCCAATCCTCCCAGAGACACTGTAACAAACTGTTTACTGGACTTATCTCAGATTGTTTTACAGTGACATATAAATAGCATAGTTTATTTTTTTATAGTAAAAAAATGATTTATTGCAGCAAAATAAAAAAGGTTCCACACACAGGTAAACAGCATGTTGGAAAAAGTAATTTTGACCAACCAATTTTAAAACTTGTTTCACAATGGAAAAAATCTTCTGTTAATATGATTGCAGATGGTTGACTTTTCTACCCTGAAAACTGTGATTATCACTGGGACAGGAATCAATTAGAAACATAAGATGTCTACGTCTAGCTTTGTCATTCCAACATTTTTTAAAATGCTG
Organism: Molothrus aeneus; assembly: GCF_037042795.1. Taxonomy (NCBI): domain Eukaryota; kingdom Metazoa; phylum Chordata; class Aves; order Passeriformes; family Icteridae; genus Molothrus; species Molothrus aeneus. The sequence goes on along the minus strand of NC_089650.1, from coordinate 30,445,616 downwards.
AATACTGATTTTAATCTGTAACATTTAAAATAATGTAAGAATAGAATTTTCAACAATCTAAGTCAAATTTTTCAATAATGCAAGTCAAAACATTACATGTAGCTTCTATCTAATTCTGTACAATAGTTTTCAAAATGGGATGCAAAATAAAACTTCATAGTACCAAAATACTAAAACATTCACGAAAGAAAATATGCAAGAGGTTGAATAATCAGAATCTATTTCAAGTTTAGTTCTTACAGTTTCTCATACTTATCCAACACAATGTCAAAAGTATAAAAGCTGGAGAGCTCCCTACCCTAGTTTTATCGATATTTAAAGTGCCAGATAAAAAATCAAAGCTCAGAGCATAAACCCCATCAATCCTCAAAATATATTTTTAATAATACAGGATTTTTAAAGTCTTAATGAAATCCAAAAGCTTATTACAGTGGCTAGAAGTCATTATCTTTCCTTTTCTACATTTTCTTTATAGATGCTTTCATGATGTCTGAGTAGAATATATAACCCAAAAGATATACCTAAAGGTTTTATTTGGTCTAAGTTCCTTACATTTATTCAACTTAGAACCTGATAGTTAACCTAGTATGACTCATAACCCACAGTGTCTCATGCTTTCATTACCAATGATATACATATATATATATGTTGTTATATATCTACAGCTGCCTCATTCATTAAGTAAAGTCAACTTTCAGTGCATATTTCTGAAAGTTGAAGTTAAATTTGTTACTGTGAGACCATTAAACTGGTCCTGTACAATACACCTCATCTGTGCAATGGTTTCAGATGCTGCACTGCACAATGTCATCCCTGCTTACCCAACCATCTCAAACAGAGAAGCAACTCAGCAGCAGCAATGAGCAAATCAGCCAAAAGAGACCCCGTAAGGAATGAGGCTCTTTGCTCATGAGCCCTGTTTCTCACATGCTCCCTGCACGTGGAGTTTTGAGGCACCTACCAATTCAGATACATCACCTTCTGAGCATACTGTTTCTAGACTTGAATTGGATTTCTGAATTTATATACACAATACTCAAGGTGATAATTCATAGTTGTACAAAGTTTCATTCATTTTGAATATAGTCTTTCCAGCACAGGAAAGATCCTCTTCATTAGCATGACTTGATGCAGTTATCATTGGTTTTTACCTTGATTCTGCAGGCCCTTCATCACCTCTGATAATGAAGAATGTACTACTTTAGGTTAGGCTACTTGTAAAGGGAGCACTCTCCTTTACACAGCAAAGGCTAAAAAGATCTCTGACATTTAGGAGGTTTTCCTCCTAAAAGTATCTAAGAGCCAAGTTCCCTTATGTTGCTAGGAACATCTGATTCTATCTCTCTCTGTGTTTTTAAAATTTGAGATATACATACATTTTCATGGCCATAACTTAAAAGCACATTTTACACCAAATAAATCCCACAGGGTCATCTTTATTTAGTGTAAATTGAAGAAGCATGTCTGGTAGGGTGAGATTTGTTTATTTTGAAAAGTAATTTCTATTGTCTACAAAAGATAGCTGAAGTGACCTCGAGTGCATTACAGCCATTGGCCATACCTTCTTACCATCCATATTTCTCTGGACACCTGTAAACACTCTAAGTACAGGATTTACTCCAAGAAGCAACAAACTATACTGTTGCTCTGCATCATAAAGCACAATTAGGCAAGTTAAAGAGTGTATTCAGTAAGTTTTTTTTACCATACTGTACCTTTTCATCCAAAGCCTTGTGGTGCTCAAACAGAGATTTCAGAGCTTTGAGGACCTCAACTTCACTGGAAACTCCTGAGGGAGACTGTGCTTGCCGTTTCACCACTGTCATCCTCAGGGATCTTTCGTGTCTTGAGACAAGGCACTCCAAATGCTCCAGTAACAGCTATGGGATTTGAAATAAAAACTTATTAATTTCTGGGCCCCTAAATGCCACAGAAATTCTAACTACAAAGTGCATGATACCAAACAGCAATATTCCTGGCAACTTCATTGTAGGAGAGATTGCTGGAACTATTAGCAATATTTCATGTTTCTAAAGTAGATGGAGTAAGTGGAAAATTAGAATACCCACTCATGATTTCACTTAAAACTCTGCTATGAAAAGCAAGAACAACAAATCATTAAGCACAGGGTCACTATTTTACTAAATTAATTACATATTTACATATCATTTGTGATAGTAATTGATGATTATTGACAGCCAAATAAGCAAAGACAGTCTAAAGAATCGTGCAAAAATATTAAATAAATTTACAATTAATTCAGCCTAACTGTAATATATTTTCAATTTCTCTTGAAAGCAGCATAAAAAAATATGTAGTAATGGACAGTATATTCTACTAGATTTTTAAACTATTCATTAGAACTGTCACAGTTAATGGTGCTTGTCACTAGCACATCCTTTAAAATATTGTCTCTGTTGTATTAAAAAATCAACAACAAAAATCAGAGAAGTCCATAAAAATCTGTGAAATAGACCACAAATAACATATTGTAAACACATTTTATATTTAGTTTCCATTGTTACTCTGAGGTTAAAAGAAAAATTAAAGTATGTTGATATTATCTAGAAAATTCCTTATTTGTCTATTTTCGTAGGGCTACCATTGCCGTTTTTAGTACCTGAACATTAAAGAGACTTGGTTAGCTGTAAGGTTAAATCAGGGTAGCTAAACTCATGAATCAGAATGCATGTTAAATGTATTGTAATTACAGTAAACAATTACATCCAACTCATTGACCTGGAAATCTGAAAGTTACATGGACAATTGTTTAATATTTCTCCTTTGATGTGGGTCTTAATATAGCTACTATTAGTAAATATATTTATTTCTCTTAAATCCACAGTTATTCTCAGTTACATAATGGTTTTTATTCTTACATGAATTTCTAGACATAGTAGTATGTTGATAATAAGTCAGATTAAGAATGATTATGGTTTGGTGTCTTTGTTTAAAACATGGTTCTCGTGTCTGGATTTGCACCTGGTTATTATGCTACAAAATATTCTTCACAAAAAGTCGTGAAGGAATATGTGATCAATGTTAATACAATGAGAGTTATAATGACTCCCTGCAATTCAAGAAAGGAGGGTAATTTCTGAATCCAACTCATGCCCTGTATTTATCAAAAGCAAATGAACAAGAAATCCAGAAACTTTCACATCCCTGAAGGGCTAACAGCAGATATAGGTGGTTGTTTAATTATTTGAGGAAGTCTAAAGTAGCACACAAATTTGAGGAGACCTCTTAATGATAGAGCTATCAAGAATTCAGTGTGGGGCTGTGGGAAGTTTGCAAATTAAATGAGATCAGAACATTTTCCTAATATTTACAGAATATTTCTGTTCATAGTAGTACTTAAATAAACAATTAACTGCTATCTATAGATAGAACTGAATTGCTGAATTTTAGTCTAAATTCTTGTATCGTCATGGCTTTTCTAGCCATCTAGTTTATCTTGAGGGAAAGCTGGAGGAAACTAAGTCAATAGCTGATTTCTAATTCTTCAACCTGTCTCCTGAAAGAGTCTGTGAAGAAGCAATATTTCCTTCTCTGTGCAGCCTAACTCTGACCCACTCCATAGCCCTGGGGTAGCCAGAATCTGACTCTAATCCACTCTGTGCACTTAGATTTCCCCACAGTCATTCCCACCTCTTGGCTGATTCTGTTAGAGCCTGGCTCATCCTGATTGGTTCTCTTTATGCAGAAAGCTTTCACCGCATCACAGCTACGTCTGGAGGAGTCTAAATCCAGCCAAAAGGCTACAGATTTCTGAAGAAATTGGGATGAAAGGGAAGACATTGATCCACAGTTGAGTTTTTAGTACGGCCAGTCCTTCCATAGGTCTGTAGTTGTCTTATGCTTAAACTGACACCCACTAAACCAGTCCAGAGTAACAAAACCTTGAAACCTAAAAAACCTCTTTTCTGGCCTAACTGAACAAATTTATCATATATGGTGCCCTACTACCCTAAATGACTTATCTTGCAGACAAATGCTGTGATGATCAGGGATGTCTGAGAGCCTGTATGCAAGACTCAGTTGGAAAGGGAAATGGGGAAAATCTGGTTTAGGAGAGAAGAAAAGTGATGATGACATGGAAATCTGGACATGGAAAAACATTAATGATAGAAGGAATTACACATAATCTATAGCAGAGAGATAAATAAGGAACACACAAAAAACCTCCTAACATACATCCAGAAGCTCATTATGAATTGGTTCACACTGACAATCCCAACAGAGAATGTGAAGACAGCATGGACAGAAGACAAGAAACTTGCTAAGAAAAGGCAGAATGGAGATCAAAGAGAGTGATGAAGAGACAAAACAAGTTAAACAATGTTTTCAAGTATAAGAATTGAGCAGAGTGGTGGGAACTCAGAATTTCTAATGGGGTGGTTGTGGAGGAGTTTGCTATTTGAGATGAAAAGTACACCCTCTAGCCTTTTGCAGAGCTACCAATAACATATTTAGGTTACCTTACTGCCATGTCAGAAACATGTATAATACATAATACTAAAGCAGTGACAATCACCCATTTAACATAAACATAAGCTAAGCTTGTTTTTAGCTGAGAAGTATAATTTCAGACTAGAAAAAGATATATTCCAATGTCTGCATACATTTCATAGTTGTTACATAAATCAAGTGCAAAATGCTGTGTTGCCTATTTTGCTGTATACCGACTGTCCCAGCTGTGTCAAAAGACCCATAGAGAACTAAAGCAGTGCTTCTGAACATTTCATCTTTTCTTTCTGTTCCTAATTACTCAAGCATTTGAAGTCACTCATTCTTTTGGAAACTACTTCTGAACACTGGAATTTTCCTTACCATCAGCTCTAGGAATGCTCAAGAAGGCATGCTAACATAGGTTTCCCATTTGTAAAATTTTCTTATTTTTGCTTTTCAACAAAAATAATCTTGATGTCTTCATAAATTCTGTGAGCACTGTTAACTGCAAAACTAGCTGAGCAGGGAATATTATTAACCAGGTCTCTTAGTGAAACATCACTCCCAGTTCTGCTGAAAGGGATAAAAACCTAAGGGGGTGGGTCATCTGACTGTGACTGAGAACCTGATAGCAAACCCTTGCCCCTGCTCTGATGAAATGCTAGATTCACAGAATAATAGAACTGTTTAGGCTGGAAAAAACTAAGATCATCAAGTCCAAACATTAACCCAGCACTTCCAAGTCCTCCACTAAACAAAGTACCCAAGTGCCACATCTACACATCTTTTAAATACCTCCAGGGATGGCAACGCCACCATTTCCCTGGAGCAGCAGGGCAGCCTGTTCCAATGCTGGATCCAGTCACCAAGATAATCTTCTTAGTGAAGAATTTTCCCTAATACCAAAACTAAACTTCTCTTGGTGTAACTTGAGGACATTTCCTTTTGTACTATCACTTGTTATCTGACAAGGAAGAAGGGCCTGACCCCCACCTGTAGAGAGTGATAAGGTCTCCCCTGAGCCTCCTTTTCTCCAGGCTAAACAGCCCCAGCTCCCTCAGCTGCTCCTTGTAAGATTTGTGCTTCAGACTCTTCACCAGTTTTGTTGCCCTACTTTGGACATGTAACAATACCTGCTGTTTTATTTAACTTTCACCCAATTAAAATTATACTTAAAAAAGGGGTAGTTATATTAAAAAAGATCTTCCCTGCTTCCCTGGCAAGTAGAAATGTCAACAACACTGACAGAATAATGAAGTGTCTCAGGGCTACAATGATGGGGGAAGGGAATGTAAACATAAAAGATTGACATTGAAGATGATGGTGTGTCCAACCAATGATTAACATCTGAAGGAAATCACAATAACTTGTGGGCATGCTGAGGACTTTCGTCCACATATGTAGTTCAAGAATTAATATTCCAAATACTTGTGAGAACACCACAAGTTATTCTCATTGAAATAACATTTTAACAATAATGGTAATTCATTTAAACTACAAAAGAATTGTTAGAAACAGCTTTAGGGATTTCAGTAAATTGCAACTAAACTCTGGCATTAATAGTGATCATGGGCTACTGAGCATTTTCTGCTCCCTCACACTGTTGAACTGTTACAGTTGTCAAGCACTCAGAGGGACAGGCAGCTTGCAGAGAAAAGAAGATGAAGATTAACAGCAGCAGGTAGGACAGAATCACCCACGCATCATTGCCATGCCTCTCCTACTGGAAAGCATAAGCTTGACAATGAATTATGAAATAATCTGACAAGTGAGTTTTATGCTGGGCAAATTTTAGGATGCTCAAGATGCCGTGATGATAATTGTATCTTATGTAAATAGGATCATTTCTGGAACTCTGGACTTTTTATAAGCATAAAAAAATTTACAAAAATAATAATTTAAAGACTGAAAAGTGCTCTAGTGCATATTCTTTGAATGAATGTAGCATCTTTAAAGCGTTTATTAGAACTAAATGAACATGAAAGGAGAAAATTTTTAGAATACACCCAGCTTCCTCTATTTCTCAAATCACTTATAAAGCAATCACCAATTAACCAATTGAAAGTGGTTAATTTCTGTTAAACAGAAATGCATGGTTAGAATCAGTGGTACAAACTACATTGGTGTAGATTATCACCTACTCTTCTCTACTAGACCATACCATCATGACTACATGGACACTGATTTATCTATAGAAAATGAAAGAACTCTCATTTTAAACACTCATTTTAAGAAATGATGTCTCAATAAGTTGAAATTAGAGTGACTCAGTAGAGTTTGCTATTACAGGACCTGGATTTTAATCAATATAAAATATTTTATCTGAACTTTCATTATTTTTGAAACACTTATTTGTAGAAAAAGTTCACAGCAGGATAACAAATGGAGACATTAAAGAACCAGCAGATGGTATTGGCGAGAAAAGGAGAGTCATGAATAATTAAATACCCTGAAGAAAACATAAAAGAAAAGACTTTTACTGAAATGAGACAGACTTAGCTTAAGGTATTCCTTAGAGGAATAAGGTAACCCTCTAAGAAGACAATTTTCTATTGAGGTTCAGCTTAGAATTTCTCACCAGCACAGGAAAAACTGAATTTTCTTTCAGTCTATATTTAGAATTCATATTGTTCAGTGAATCTCCATCTCTGGTGTGAGCAGAAAAGACAAGTAAAATAAGCAGACATGGTGTTGAAGACTACCTATAAAATCAGTCACAAAATCAATGATTTTCTTCAGCACTGTTCCACAGTGATGGAAACCACTTTTGACCTGTGGTCAGGTGGTGTGACCTCCAACAGCTACACTGGTAAATTAACAGTGAAATTTTTTCTGTGAAAAAATAAAGTTGCAGTCCAACTACTGCAATGTGTCCCATGTCTGTCCTTCCACACAGAAACCAAAATGCAAGCAACCCAAAACCTTAAGAAATCACACATATGTGAAACCAAGGTTTCACCAAAGAAAGTGTGACGATTGGATAATGATACAAAGTAATAGGAAGAGAGGTTTTATAAGAATAATGAATAGAAATATAATAATTATTATGCTACACAGATTACCTAAGAACACATAGATATAAAAAACATATAGTTATTTAATAACTATATATTACATTTACTATCTGTTACACTACTTTCTGACAGAAGTTTTTTTTTTTAAGAAGAGACACAATCTACAAGATAGTTAATAATGGTGAGGCAATGATATATACTGTTACTTATATTATTGAATTAATGTTTTGTCCTTTGAAGAACTTTAGGAGACAGACATACTTTGCATGTGTACAGTGTTTTTAGACTGTAAGAACTCCTTGTGTTTAAAAAAGAAATAGAGCGCTTGAATAATTTTCAGCATCTATGGAACTGGTTTAATTAAAAGGACCTATGAGAAAACAAGCTAAAATAGGTAAAACCACACTATAAAATATATTCTTAGAGTTTCTCAATACAGTAGAAGGGAATTTGAATAATAGAATATAGGGTTAAGTCCTGATTTACAGGTATAATAAGACTGCAGTGCATAATTGAAAATGTTTCATAAACCATTCATTAAGGAATGGAGACAATAAAATATGAATAAAATTAGATATAAACCAGGCTTGCTCACTTTAATAAGTATTTCATCTCTTAAGGCATGAAGCAAAAGAGGGTTAATGACACTGTCTGTTACTGGTGTTTCATTTCTGTACACGGTATAATTCTTTTTGTTTCTAAACTGTTAGAAGTAAAATATTTCAGACCAATTTGAGTAAAAAATTTATGCTTTATATAAAAAGCACATGTATGTGTCTGGCACTTTTTTTTTGTTATTGTAGGGAAAAATCCATAATCAGATTAATCAATAGCAGTAGAATATCTTATTTTTTCAGCTACCAAACCAAACCCCAAATTTTCTCATAATAGTACTCTGATCTAATAAGGTAATCCTATGCATTTTTTTTGTACTTTCAAAGAATACAGACTGAGACAAAAAATATTTTAATTTTAATTTAAACAGCCAAAGTAGTGTTATTTTATAATTTCCATTAAATAACATGTTAGATCATATTGACTTATCTTCCAGCTTCAGAAAAGATGCTATCTTTCTACATGCTATAGTTGATTATTCTATGCAGAGGACATCCAGAGAAATACCGGTAAGAATTTCTATTAAGGTACTTTTGTATCTGTTTTCAAAGTCCCATAGAAAGGTGTTCCAGAGAGAACCTGTCTGTCTTCCCGTCAGCAATGCCACACAATCAGCGCTCCTACACTTTCTACTCTGCCTTGTGTATTGATAAATTGAGTTGCCAGCTTCGTTCTTAACATGAAAATATTTCTACTGTAATATGTCAGAAAAAGTTAATTATCATATCAGCAAAAATGTACATTCAACAGCAAATGCCTAAGAATGCTGCTAGAAGGTTTGAGTAGAAACTTGATTAAATATTGGGGTAAGGTTTAGTTTCTGATATTTTGGCAGAGATCTGAAGTGCATGTGTCCCAAAGAATGTAATTCCACTATGATCTCTCTCTAATACATGTTACTGTCAAGGTCTACTACTACAGCTTGGGAAAGTGATTTCCCACTACTACAGAGTGGGAAATCAGGATGTGAAATCAGTTTTGTGTTTTGTTTGTTTATGTGATGAGAAAGAACTGTGGTTCTTTCTATTTTCTGGTGCTGCCAGAAAATAAAGAAACACATAGGTGGGGGTCTAGAGTAAATAAAATACTGACAGTTAGGCAAAACTGAAAATGTAAAGGGGACCTGGAGGGCTGGTGTGCACTCAGGACCGGACAGAATTGCCACTTTCATTCCTTTCTGCTGATATTCAGTTTGAAGCAGGACAAATCAGACAGTACCTTTTTTGCTGTTAACCCAAGGAGATATAAGGTCGGATTAAAAAAATCCAGAAGCTTCAATCTGTAACTGAGCATCTTCATATAAAAGCAGGAGGAAGTGCTACTTGGAACAAAGTGGTTGTCATGAGTAGTTCCACTATGTGTGGTTATGCATGAGTGCATCCTGAGGGGTCAGGTGAGCCTCATTAATGTAGCCAAGCAAGGGCTGGCTTAAGTGTGAACATTAGATCAATGTAAAAGATGCATTATCTATATATGAGAGAAGACATTTAATTTTCTCACTGTGAAACTGTATCAGTTGTCCTCCAAATATTATTATTTTATTAGAATCCTTGCTAAACCAACAGAAAAAATACGGAGCAATTTTTTTCCCACTAAATATTAATGCTGTTTTGCACTATTAACACCATAAATTTCAGTTTGCTTAAGTGCCTCTTTATAGGCAATGCCTTCCCAATGAGTGCTGCTGGAAATCTCATCACTAGCACATCATTGAGACTGTGTTGAAAACAACAGCTTTTCATCAAAAATACTCATCTTTCCCTACCAAAGGAGTGTCCCTATAGAAGACAGTGTGAGTATCGCAGCTAGCTCTGGGATATGCTGTATAATATGGTAGCTTAATGCCTGGCAAGAACATAAATATGACATGATGGGGTAATAACTTATTAATGAAAATACTAGAGGTCAGGGTAAGGCCTGTCTCTGCATTTTTCCTATCTCCTTCCCCATTAATATTTGGACTCTATCTTGCCCTGGTTTGCTGTAACATCTCCTGCATTCCCTGTATATTTTCATAGCCTAAACATTTTGATCTCTAGCTTCATCCTCATTTTGAAAACATGCTATTGGCATTTACTAATTTTAACTGCAAGGAATTGCAAGGATTAGAACACTGTAACTCCCATTTGTTGATATTCGTTCTCCTGGAAAACCTCTTACCAATTTTTCTTTTACATAGCACAAGAAACATTGGAATGGATGATCTTTAAGCTTCTTGCTCTGCAAAAAAATTGCCTATGACAGAGATCAGTCTGACTTAGGAGATGACTTGCAGTTGAGTCATCTTCCTTTTCTCTCACAGTTCTTTGACAAGACTATCTTAGGCTACTAGGCTGTCTTGGAATTTTTGCTAGTCTGCACTGCTTATATCAGATCCACATAGATATTGGTGCACTGCAGTTTTAACACGAGAGCTGGTGTTCAGTGGACTTTGGAGTGAAATGGATAAAGCATTTTTTTATTAAATACAAAAATAATACAAATGTAGGAGTTACTGATAATTTAAGCACATACAGAAAGCCTTCAGACTTTTCTTCGGCTGACATGATTTGCCAAACCTGGAAAATGAAGTGCAATTCCTACGCATTTCTCAAAATCAATTAATGGGAGAAAAAATAGGTCTCACCTATACCTCCCATAAGATTTTCCAAACCATCACCTCTAAAAACTTTCTGCACAGAGGTGGATGGGTCAACTTTGCTTCTTTGTAGGCATCCATTTCATCTCTCCTCCCTTGAATTTCTGAACTCTGTGGCACTCTACAGTGCTACAGATGGGAAGAAAAAGCAGGAAGAAAGGCCCTCTCTCAAGTCTTTTGGCATATATATATTGTTAGATTCTCTTCAAAATGCAAACTAGATGACAAAGAAGAGATATTTGCTGAGCACATAAAGTGTTATTAATTTATTAAGGATAAGAAAACAGGAAAAGTTACACAGATCACAGAACAAAATATGGATATTAGAAGTCATCCTTGGTGTTCAGCCTCTGAGATCTATTTTGCATGTTCACTACCAGCCTGACTCCCACCTGATCTGGGACTACTCCATCTCTTTTCTCACACCCTTCCACAAACACCATAACGTCTCCTCTGCTACCCTCTAGACAAATTCTGCCTTTGCCCAGACAATTTTACATGCAATTTATTTATTCTGAAAACAACTCTGTCCATCATTTGAGAATTTTCAGAAGGTGCTGTATCATATATTCTTGTTCCCAGACAGAAGAGTATTTCTGATTGAAGCAGAACGTGATAAATTTCAGGATTGAATCTTGCTCTCCCTCAGTTGACATTTTCTTCAAGGGTCACAAGGCTGCATGTAGACTAAACAACAGACTGCCTGTGGTAGGTGTGGCAGCCTTCATCTCATCCTTATTCAGATTAAATCCAAGGCACAAGGCAAAACCAGTTGTCTGTTGTAACCTTGCCTTTTGCCTTGCTAAGAGATAAGGGTACGTGCAGGCTACTCAGGCTTGGAAGGCTGCATGAGTTCCCTGCTTTAAAAGACATTTAAACTGAATGACCTTACCATGTTACATACTAAATCTCCTGTAATTGTAACTGTTTGCCATATATCTAGCTAATACACTCATTTCCTTCAGGACTGTAGCATGGTAGATATGTCCTGCTACTTAGAATCTCCTTTACTCACGAAAAGGCTGGATGTTTTGTCTTCTTATTCATAGAAATTAAGTTCTAGATTTATATGTAAGTTTAAACACACATGTTATCTAGGAAAGGTCTATGTACTTACTCTTGTGTTGTTTCTTTCAGCTTTTAGTTCTGAAATCTCTTCCTCTTTTTCAAGCAGCTGTTCCCTGCATGCATTTAATTCTTTAGTCAGTGCAGCAAATTCCTGTAGAATAAAATTATATAGGAAGTTACTCAAGATGTAAACACTAGGATAATCAAATCCATGTGCATTCTAGAGTTTGAGGGTTTAAATAATATTTAGACATCATCAACACAATCTAAAATATCATATGTAAGCTTCAGCATCGACTAAAATCATTTCAAGTCTAGACGTAGCTAATAAAAGGTAACTACTGATTTAAGTTTAGAAACAAAAGAAGATTCAAAATGATGGCAACATCTCCCATACCTAAGCTATCAGAAGCTATCACACCAGAAGGAGAACAGAACTGGCCAATTTCATACCAACAGAGACACCACACTTCACACATAAGGAGGTTCAATTCAACATACCCACTTAGGATCATTCCTGCCACTCCATAAGGCAGCCTTTCCAACATGGCATGTGAGAAGAAAGTTAAGGTATTCACTAATCAAAATCTACCTAATATTAGATTAACATAAGTACTATATGAGTTGTGAAAAAAATACTCTTGATATTGAAGTTAACCATTAAAATGTATTCAGCCGTTAGAGTGAAAGGCTGTGAAGACTCAGAACAATATTTTTTGGTTGGAATGAATTTTCTATGAATTCACAACATAAAATGAAACTGAATTTTAAGCTGCTCCTGATGTTAAGTTTTATGCATGCAACTAATAGGTATTCTGAAAAACATCTTTTACTTGTCAAAACTACTATTAAAATGTCTTGAATTGCTGTAACTCTTCAACAATACACAGAAATTTTTCTCTATACAAAGGGCAATTGCAGAGTTGTTATTAATTTTAATAGGGAAAAGGTTTTACTCCATATTGTTTATTTTGACAGACATAAGATATACTAAGCTGTAGTGGTAAATTTTATCCTTAATAGCAAAAAGATGCTACATATATCACAGATATAGTACGGTAAAGGATGAAAAGCCTTTAAGATTTGTGATCATGTTTTGAGGAAAAAAAAAGTCTTGAACAGCATTGCTGTTTAACAAAGATGCATACATATTTTTAAATACTAAGTTAATTTTTATTTTACCAGAACAGTCAGTGCATAAGAGCCCACCAGCCCACAAGCAAGCAGTTAAACTGCACTCCAAGAGAAAGCAGTTAAAAAAAAAACCAAACATGTCCAGGTGGTTTATCTTCTCAGCCAGTAGGATGAAGCTGAAACTCAATCTACTTATTTAAGACAAAAGCTAGTGATGATCTCAAAAGGGCTTAGTTTGCTGCTTCTCCTCAAGCTCCAGAAAGCAGCTTTTATCTGAAATAAATAGGTGTTCAACAGAACTTTCATGGGTATTCCTAGTCCCATTCTGTAACAGTCAAGATTTTAAATAGTTAACAGGATATGGTAATATATGTTAAAAATTATTCAAATAAATTTCAAGTTCTATTTTGAAAACATGTAACTAAGAGTGCTTTTTTTTCCCCTATTTTTCAGCAGCCAGAACTGGAAGCACAGTAGACCTCCATGCAAATTGCATGATAAGAAGGAGAATGTTATTCTGATAACCTCAATGGATTTTGGATTAGACACTGGCTATTGATTACATGAAGTATATAATGATGTTTTGTGTCCTACCTTCTAAACAATATTTGCTTTTTACATCCTAGTGGTCAGGTACATTTAAGGTTACACAGTACACTTTGATGTTAAAACCCTTAGCTTAGCTTTGAAAATGAGATCTATATCGTAACACTCTTCCCTTCCTTTTCAAAAGTATCATTAAAACTTCAGCCTGTAGGTCTTAAACTAGGATTCAGAAACTACCAGTCCAGCAGTGTTACTCTGTTCAGATTTAAAAAAAAAAAATCTCCTGTACCTAAGGTTATAAGTAATGTTACATACTGAACAAAAAATCAGAGTTAATAAAAAGCTAATGATTTCAACTCACATTGAATCAGAATTCTGAAGCACAAAACCACACACATGCATATTTCTCTACAGCCCTACAGGGTGGAGCCCTTGTTGCTAATTTACAAAGATTAGTGTCCATTATACTTTCAGAGTCTCACAGAATAAACTTTCAGTGTCATCTATAGAGTATGTTGTTGTGTTTATGTTTTCTCATTTCTTGGTATTCTTTCAGGTGGAATTAAAATAGACACTTTGGCATATGCTTGGGCATCCGGATGGGTGACAGGTGGTGGAAAGGATAACAAATGTCATCTGTAACTTACAGTTGAGTTCTGAACTACAGTCAGGCAAACCAGTCTGGTAACATGCATTTGCTGCTTTCTTTGTGAGTAAAAAAAGACATGTTTGTCAAATTGCACATCTTTGTTGTGCCAAGGTGAGCCTGTTTCCAGTACAATCTCTAATGCTTTGGTCAATATAATCTCAAATAACAAAGGAATGAAATTCCTACGTTTGCTGAGCAGCATGGAGTTTATTCTTAGGGGGATTTTGTCTGGTCATCAAGTTTTCCTTGCTTTTAATCAAATCATAACTCAAAATTCTGCTCCCAGAGAGTCCCATACCTAATATAATGTTGTTTCAGCCTCCAAATACCTTAGGTTCATATTCATAACACCTATTAGCATTTACTTTAGCTGGGCTACCTGTGTCCACTGTTTTAGACTTTGTTACTTGAATGGTCAACCTTGTCCTTTCAAACCTATTAATTATTCAGTTGTTGCTGCTGCTCTCTGAAATTTCTCTGTGCTTTTGACATACCTGCAGTGCAAGCACTTACAACAAGTAGTCACCTCTTTATGTGTCTGGAACTCAAGTGGCCAACTTCATCTGAAATACTAGAGACTGTTCATTCATCAAGAGCTTGGAATTCTGAGTTGAATGATGGCAGAAAGAGGCCTTATTCCTTGTGTTTATATCTTCAGCCTTTTACAGGGAAAGTCTCAAAGTAAATTGAGTTTTCCCCAGAGCTTTACAAGTTATTATTTCTCTCACATCTATTTTCATAAATTAATAACTAGGATAACACCTCACAACTTTCAAATAATACTTCCAAAACTATATGTAAAACTTATTTTTAAAATAACCTATTTATCCAAGATATCCCAACAACCAATGCTCCAGGAAACATTTTTCCCCCCACAGGTTCTGTGCTAAGCAAAGCATATTTTTGTTTTAACATAACACCCAGTTATGTAATAAATGACATGTGATGATAATGACCTCTGCTCATGCAATTCCCTCATACATATATACAGGGATCAAGGGAATACTGTCATCTGGAATTACTGTTTGCAGCAGAAATCTTGCATGGTCAGTGACCACGACAGTCAGTCATACTTTGGGAGCCCTGAAGGTAACATCTGTTGCATAACTAATAGGAGTTGACAGACACAACTGCGCTCTTAAAGCTCATATAGAAGCTGTATGGCAGTAAAGCTAATTAAGAACTGAAGTGAATTCAAATTCTATGAAAATTATTCAGTTGATAGCACTGGCTTTATACTATACCATGACATCAAGATGTTTGCAATTTTTTCAAGATAAATAACCTGAGAATGAGCATTGTTTTCCTCATCTGAATAAACATAATCTCAGAGCCTGTCTTAACTGCTGCTTGTCTTTTTCTCTTAACACTTGGCCTATGAAATTAAGCCTTGAAAACCAATTCAACAGAAATCTGTAGCCACGAAAAGGACCACTAAGAGTTACCAATAAGCAAAACTCAAGGACTTCCCTGGTGAAGCAGCTGAAATACAGTTTGAGCAGAGGCTGGAGGGTGCCTGAGAGAGTGGGATACCATCAGGACAGGAAGGCCGGCAGGACTGCCAGATGTGCTGGCAGCAGGAATGGGCAGGGGAAGCATCCTACAGCTCTCTTTCCATTAAATTTCTGCCTCTAGGGGCTGGTTCAAGAAACCCTGCTTTCACTGCTTGTTGTTCCCAGGAAAAGCCTGCAAGGTTTATTTTCTATGACCAAATACACATAAACATACATAACTTGTCTCCAAGTTGAGGGTATGCCACAGAAATTATGAGAACTTGTATCTCTGATGCTCAACTGTTCAGAATATGATCCAGTCCAAATTGAGCTGAAATAAAAACACAGTCTGTCATCATCCCCACAAAAAATACTGAAATAAAATTGAAATTTTGTGGCAGTAATTAAAAAACAAAAATCTAAATTAAAAACACATAAAAGTCAGTTTTGGAGACAGTGAGGAGATTCAGCTTAAAATCTCCTCCTCTTGATTTTTCATCATGAAATCACAGCTCATTTCAGGAATGAACGAGTGACCTAATATCTGCATGGAAAAAGAATGGTAGGGGTTTATAATTTCTATTTTACATTCAACACAAGCTATGTCGACCAATTTGCTTTCCTAAAAATTTAGATGCAATTCATTTAGCAGAAATCACTATCTACTACAATTACTTCTTTTAACCTTTTATATTTTAAGTTTTCATCCAATCCGTTGAGGGAGGGAGGAAAAAAGTTATCTTCTTTCTTTTCTTATTATTCTGTCACTGGATATATTCTTGGAAATTATCCATGCCTTTTAAATGACCAAGGATTTATTTTAGCGATTTTGGCAGAACACAGACTCCATCCTTGCTGACTCTTATTAACAGAGCAAAGTACAAAAAAATCTGAACATAAGTTCACTATTTATCTTCTTGCTAAAGAGAAGTCATAATATATGTTCCTTATTCTAAAATAGGTTGAATGAAAGATTTTCCCCACCCCTGATTATTTTCAAGGCCAGGCTGGATGGGGTTTACAGAAACCTGTTGTAGTGAAAGATGTCCTGTCCATGGTAAGGGGGGGTTGGAACTAAATGATCTTTAAGATCTCTTCCAATTCAGGTCACTCAATGATTCCATGATTCTATGATTTAAACATGTGGGTTTGGAGTCAGTTGTCTAAAATGTTCATTGTTACATTACTGCTCAAAATGAGAGTCCATTTGCACATAAATTTTAGGTTGGATATGTACCCTGAAATACTGTATCATAACAGGACCTGGGTAAAAAAAATGGAAATCTGTTCGGATCTTAGGACTAAAATTTTGATCTCTTCATACAAAAATACAAAACTTTCAAAACTGTAGAGTAGTCTCTGAATTAGTCTCTTAACAATATCAGAGAAGTTTGCACTACGATGTTTGTATAGAGTGTTTTCTGTACTTCTCCACAAATAAATGTAAGCAAAACTGATTTAGTCTCTGTTTTTCATATTTTTTAGGCACTGGAGTTTTTTTTTACCACTCCTTCAAAAAAATTGGCTGCCATATGATGTGGGTTGGCCACATCATGTTGAACTACTTTGGCTTTAATATGAACTGAGTGTTACTGTGACTCAGACCTCGCTTACACAGGTAAGGAGTAATTCTTCTTCCCAGACAGTGGCTCTTCCAGTGGTTCTTACAGAGAGATTAATTGTGTTTCAAACTGTCAAGGATTTACCAGCACTGGTTTGGGTTGCATAAGGGTCTGCTAGACATCTAAAATATGGGAAATAGGCTTAAGTGTCACAACCTGAGAGTTACATTAACTGACAAAGAAAGACAGAGTGACACCTGGGGAGGTATAGAGCGGATGTTAGGAAAAAAACTAAGCAGGGAAGTGGTGGAATCAACGTCGCTGCAAGTGTTCAAAAAACACGTGAATGGGGCACTTAGGGACATGATTTAGTGGTGGACCTGGCAGTGTTGGGTTAACAATTGGATTCAATGATTTTAGTGTCTTTTCCAACCACTTCTTGATTATTCTAAGAAAACAACAAGATTTCTGTTAGGTGAGACAGAGAACCGAGTCTCCTGTTTTCAGCTAGGGTAGAATTAATTTCTTCCCAGTAGCTGTTACAGTGCTGTGTTTGGGATTTGGAATGAGGATGGTGTTGATAACATGCTGATGTTTTAATTTTTGGCTACATTGTGTTAATCCTAAGTTAAGGACCCATATTTTTCCTTTTCTCATGCTCTGCCAGTGAAGAGGTATACCAAAGAAACTAGGGAGGAGCAAAGCTGGGACAGGTGACCTGAACTGACCAAAGAGACACCACAGAATGTCAAGCCCAGTATATAAAACTGAGGGGAGCTGCTGAAAGGGTGTCTGATCCTGATCTGGGTTCAGGAAGGGGAGTCTGGCATTGGTCAGTGGGAGGTGAACACCTGCATCATGCATCACTTGTTTTCTTCACATTCTTATTCTTACTCTCATTCTTATTCTTACTCCTTTTCTTATTCTCATTCACCATTAGTATCCTATTTTATTTTATTTTCACTTATTAAATTGTTCTTGTTCAACAAACATTTTTTACTTCAATTCTCCCCATTCCACCAGGCTGGAGGGATGACACAGGGCAGGTTGAGTGAGTGGCTCTGTGGTATTTCACCTCCAGCTGGGCTGAAAACCATGACATTCAGTAACACTGTGGACTTGAGATCCCATTTTTAATGTTTTTTTGTTTTCAGAAATGTGGGCAGTGACTGAAGTTTTGAAATGTGTAGCCATTTACCCACACAGAAGCACACAGTCAATGCTCTTGGAAGAAAGTGAAACATTTCAGAAGCTCAGAGCCCATGTAAACATCTATAAGAATTAATAATTCCAATACATTCACTGAACATAAAATTGGACAAATGCCGAACTGTTACATTAGCTTTTCATCAAGAAGAATTCCTTCCTTAAATAGTCAGTTGAATCTACATCAGATTCTGAACTAAGTCTTGCAAATATTTACTTATTCAGCCATCCTCTTCTGGGTAGAAGAAATCATCTCAAGCTAGTAGTCTCTCTGTGCATGGCCTGCTACTGTGAATAAGTAATTTACTATGATGACTGTGTTCCCAGAGTGTTTTTTTGAGTAAACAGAAAAACACTCAGATTTTCAGTACCTGAAAAAAAACCCACAAAAAAAGCCCCAAAAACTTGTTTCTAGAAAAGAACCCAAAATAATAATAGAGAACTGAGGATTATGCCAAATAAATTTGTTTCTAATTAAGATAATTTAAACTTATTAATATGGATACAAACATTTTAGTGTAGCTTTGTGACCTATGTAACCTGATTTTTATAGAAATGTCACCTAAATCCATAAGCTGCATCATGTTATTTCATGATTATTTAGAACAAGAGTATGCAAAATTATATTTCAAAATTCACAGTATGCAAAATTATATTTCAAAATTCAGTCAGAAAGAAGCTTTAAAATGCATCTGTTTACATGGTAGTTGATGTGACAGCCATTCTAGATAATAGGAAATTCAAAGGTAATGGGAAGAACATACCACTGTCAGGACTTCTGATGTAATCTGCCTGATTTTTGCTAGTACATCACATAAAGATTAATTCCACCAGATTTTTGAAGTCAAAGAGAACCTCCACAACAACATGAGTATTATGGCAAAGGCTCAGTTTCTGGCAATGATTTTCTCACACAGAATTACTTCAGGAAGAAATATGACACTAGAGACAGAAGATATGGGCACAAATATGCCATGGTAGCTTTCACTTGAATCTAAGACAATAATAATATGAATAAAATTAATATGTTTTTAGCAATATAAACACAAAGAGTGATCCATGTATAACTCTCCTATCAGTACCACACAGTCAAACACAAAACTCTTTTCCATTATTTCCTAAATTTGCCATGTAAATTTGTAAATTTTAAAATTTTAAAATTTACAATTTTACACGACACCAGCTAAACCTATTTTAGAATCAAGGAATATCTATTATTTTGATCTGTTAAAACACTTACAGTAACAATAAAACAGAAGAAAAAGGGGGAAAAAAGGGATTTTTTTCTTTTTTAATCTAGAATTTCCTGTTTTCTATGAGACTCTTCAGATTATAAGAGATGTAAGTTGAAAAAAGCTTAAGAAAGTGTCTCAAGCACAAGATAGAAGATGACAAAAATTCACCTTATTTATTTTTAATCCTTTGTATCAGGCTAAAGCCTGATAAAAGCTTGAGGCTTCAAAGGACTTGACAGCCTCCACCCCTCAAAAAAAGCAGACACATTAATAATTATAAGAATATAGCTTTTTAATACTTTTAAATATTTTATTATAACGTAGCCAATCCAATTATACCATTCTCCCATATTTATGAGCAACAATGAACTTAAAGTCTTTTTTCTTTCCCCGTAAGAAAGGCAGATTGAAAGTTTAAAGGTCTCTTGTCTTGCAGATCGTGTAAACTAGATTGGTTTGGTTTGGAACAGATATCACAGCGAATGACACACCCTGCTACTTTCAAATAACACTAATTGTGTCTTTAGTGCTTTGTTCCTAACTGATGGGGACCCTGAGACACAGAGGGTCTATAAGCAAGTTAAACATCTGCCAGACTAGTACTGAAAAGGGATGGGACAAACCATCACTCATATAACATCTGTAAACATAATAAAGCTGAATGTGTAATTCAGGTGTGTGACTATAAAAAACTCATTATCTTATATACAGTGTATGATGAAACTGCAGACTGGCTTACAAGGTGTATTCAGAATGTTTTACTATCCACACTGGACTGGTTTCTATGGAAGTACTAACGTGCAACATGATGGCAGCACACTTTCCAGAAGTGGGATGAAAGTGTCTTAGTTTGTAGGGAGTTTTTATTTAAATCATACTACTGTAGTATGGAAGTGAGTCAGCTATATAATAAAAGGAATTATACCATCAACTTTTTTTCCTTTAATAATTAATGCCTTTGCTTTACAAATAATCATATTCACTTTTTCTAAAAGTAAATAAATGATTTCCAGATATAGCTATGTTGCAGACTACGGCTTATCATCATTTTCAAGTGATGTCTTTTGGCATAAAAGATAATTATACCAATATGCCTTTATTGATTAAATATTATACTGCATAAATACTGATGACAATTTAGTCCTCTAAAGTTGGAAAATTTTCATCTATCAAAAAATAAAAAGAGCAAAATATGGTCTAAAATGACAGACTATGACTAATTTTAAAAATAACTTTATGGAAAGTGGGATTGATTTTATTCCAATTGATCAGTTATTTATTTTTCCAGATATTTAATTATTTAAAATGTGAAATGGTCACAGAGCAGTAGTGTAAGCACACAATAAATTGCTGCATTGAAATACAAGACTACAACCTCCCACTGCCAGCACAGTCTGATTTTATGCTTACCATCCTACTTTTTTATCTTTTTTTCCCCCCAAATTTAAAATAAACACAAAGTTATAAAAAGAACAAGCCTGGACAATATGCAAATTATTGAAGTGCTTTACAGACTGTACAATGGCTTCAGCACATCAATGCACACATACAACCCTCATTATAAGGCAGATTGAGGTCAGTACATGGCCCTAAGAAATAACCTAAAATAAATCCTGACAGAGAGGATATATGAAGGGTGACTATAAGAAGCAACACAGATCTACCAGTAAACAGAATATGTCTTCTATTATGATATTGGATAAGGAATGTGCAGCTTTTTTTGGTGTCAATTTCAGATTCCTAGTCTAGTAGTTTTTTAGCATCCCTGACTCACTTTCCAAACTTCACTTTCCTAGCTTCAATTTGCTTCTCCCCAAAGCAACTTGTGTTTTCTTCCAGGCAAACTTGACAAAATACAGCATGACCTTTTCTTCTCTCTCATTTTCTGTAACTGTCCTGACACGTCTCATTCTCTGCTTTCTCAGCATTGTCTCTGGGTAA
Source organism: Molothrus aeneus (assembly GCF_037042795.1). NCBI lineage: Eukaryota > Metazoa > Chordata > Aves > Passeriformes > Icteridae > Molothrus > Molothrus aeneus. The sequence continues at coordinate 30,424,063 of NC_089650.1, read as the reverse complement.
ATTTTATCCATGATCACACATTCAGTTATTATTAATAGGTCAGCAAGCCCCCGTTCTGATTCAGAACCCGACCTTCCCTACACAGTAAAATCATACTTTTTACCCTTTCAGAATTTATACCAAATAATTAATGTTAAATAATTTAATACTTTAAATTTATTTAATTTTCCTTCCAGAAGTTTGCTGTTTTCCAGTTTCCATTTTTTTCATGATTTTAGTAAGTGTAAAACTACAGAAAAAGAGGATGAAGAAAGAGCAAACATGCTTAATTCTATTATTTTTAATAACTTTCAAACTTCAGAGTGTTAATCATACTAGATTCTAACAAAAAAAAAGTTTAAAAGTTGGAGTGGTTTTTTGGTTTTTTTTCAGAGAAAGATTTTTAAGAATCTACTAAATGACTTTATCCACCAACTGATCTTTTCATATAAACTATATTTGATCTTTTCCTGGCAAGAATAATTGCTAATGGATCCTTGACAATGCAAATATTAGATATTCTATATCCAAGCTGGTCACCCAAGAGCAGCAAAAATGAATAAATGCACTTTTAGGATGTGATTCATCTGTCATTTATATCTTTTATATCAATTTATATCTTTTGGGTTGAAAGGAATTGCACCTTTGAATTCCTTTTATTATTCCCTCTGCAGGGTTTCTATAAAGACAATTGGAAAAAAATACCTCTTCTGCATTCTAGATGGCTTATTCTGCTCTGACCTGTCCCAGCAGAACTAAAGCTTCACTGTGAGAAGTAAATAAAACTCCCAAATAAAACTGGTGATCAGGGATCACTTCATAATTGTAACCCTGGGGACAATAATCTTGCCATCCCTCTTGCCCTTCCAAAAAAAAAAAAAAGAAAAGAAAAGAAAAAACATAAATTGCTAGTAATTATCCCATTCTTCTAGGTGCTAGTGCTCACCTGGAGCCTTATGGGGGTTTGGTTCTTCGGGAAGACAACAAGACAAATGTCCCAAGACACAACAAGGCTGAACTGCTGCCAAAGCAGTTCAGTGCAGTGTTAGGAAAGCTCTCTGTAAGAATAATTCAGCAACAAGGCTGGCCATGCAGGAATAGTGTGGTGACACACTTTCACTGACAACGGAGGCAAATGCCTGTGAGGGCTTAGGGTCTTATTGCAATGGGCAAAGGTGGCATAAATGACATTTGGAAGATATTTCCATTTTTTCAGTCCATGACAATGAACTTGCATATGTAGTTTCACAGCTGTGAATTCCACTTTATTTGCAGATCCTTTAACTTAGATGACTACAATGTATATTGTATACATATACATAGTGTACATGTATACATATATATACTGCATTTACAGATAGTAGTTTCTTGATGTGTGTGCTGGAGATAATTTAAGTCATGGATTTCACTGACCTGCTTTCTGTTTGGTAACTGAAAACATGTGACTTTTTCTTCATATATTGACTTGTTGTCTTTCCAGTTAGTCCAGCTAAGAGTTAGCTAATCACAAATTACAAATATGTAACTCATGAAGGAATCCCAGTCTTGCTTGGGATATACATTGAATCTTGTTTCATATACTGAAATTTTTAACAGCAATCTTTAATTTTGTCTATACTATTGCAATAAAATTTAAAAAGTTCAGTGGTGAAAACAAGGTAATAAGTCACAGATGTTCTTCATCAGGAAATATGATGAACTAGTAATTACTGACATAGACTTTGTCTCGAGGAAAAATATACAATGTAGTTACAGATGCCAAGAAAATCAAATTAAGGAATGGTATTCTGTATTAGAAATTGCATAAGCAACAAATATCTTATTAACCTCTGTGCCTTTGTTGGAAATAAAGGAATAATAAAACATCTTAAAATGTTAACATTCATACACTGGCATCTATTTTTTTTTTTGACTACAGGGCAGTTGATATAAAATACTTGGAGGTTTTCAAATTCTCTTTCTCTGCTCTCCCCTTCTCCCCCTCCTATTTCTATCTCTATTACTCACATTTACTGTTTAATAAAATCTGTATTATTGAGTTTGTCACATGATCTTGTTTGCACTTTAATTTGAACAGAGGTATCTCTTAATAACCAGATCAGAATAGAGCAGTAGTTCAACACATGAGAAAAAATTCTGCTAATCAAGAGCTCTGTAGGACTCCAGTGATTGTGTTCAATAAATAGGACATTTACAACAAAATACGGCTTCATCAGCAATACATTCTTTAGCTGCCCACTGGACAGGCAGGTGGTCCAGAGCCAGATTCTGCTCAGAACCCAGGCAATACACGCATCTTTGTCCACATCTTGTTATTTAGTCCTTCAGGCATCAACAGGGCCTGTGCAACACAGGAGAACAGCATGACTTCCAGAAGAACAGTACCCCAAAATCGGGATGTAGCCCATGACTTCTAAGTGGTGAGTTATCTGGTCTGATGACAAATACATGCACATCTCTGAGTTCTGTTGCATGATTTGCCAGACCTACCCAAGAAGGTGTATGATCCCCTCACATAAACACTGTCATATGTAACTACAAGTAAGTTTTGTTCATTTTTCATATAATTTAGATGACTCCACATAACACTATCCATGTTTCTCCAGAAAAAGGAAAAATCAGAAATTGACAAACACAGAAATTTATTAATTTTTAAAATTCTATTTAAAATATTCACTACAAGACTGTCTCAGAGGAAGGCTTGCTACCTAATCTTCACACACATACTTCAGAAACAGTTGGGCTTGTTTGAAGTGTGACTGTCACTTTCAAAACTAAATTATATTTGCTGATCCAGGTCTAGTGCTGTGAACAAAAGCTACACTTCAAACAACTCTAGTTGCCTTTGAGGTGCTGCAGAGCTCCTGTTTCTGTTTGAAGTTCATTGTCCTACCACATTACCACCAATTCAATGTTACATCTGTTCCCTTTTACTACATTGTGTCTACTTCTACCGACAACTAAATAAACAAGATAATAACAATAAACATGACAATGGTCAGGACAGCGTATATGTGACATCTTTGAGCTCTTCTCCTCAGAAGAGCTGTGTTTAGTATTACAGCTACCACCACAAAATATGATGGAGTCATATGAAGGGGATAGAAAATAAAAATTATCTTTCTAAGGTAATATGTTAGTGAAATTATGCTATGATTGAAACAATCACAAATGCTCACATAGAGACTATTAAATACTCCCAGAAGATATGTTTAAATCTCTTAAAAAGCTAAACTTAGACTATAATAGTCACATAAATCCTGCAGAAAATGATACCTCAACAGTTCTCCATTCTCTGGGGAATGTATATGCTTTCCCACTAGTGAAAAAACAACCACTGGTACTTAGTCAAGTGTAGTGAAGAAAACAGCTAATTACATCAATCATGTTATACTTCACAAACTTTGATTTAGAGACATAATACTCTCAGTCTGAAGCCCTAAAATCTGTGTCATCACAAGAAGATAATAGTCTAGAAAGTATTTAGCATGCAGCGAAAATATGTGGGCTATATCTGTTTCAGGCAGACACCTAGCTCAGTCCTTGTAAATGCATATTGTTTGACAAGGGCTGTGACAAGGAGAAATGAAAGAATCCCAGGAATAAGAAACAAAGTGGTCTCTGGAGAAGACTCCAGAATGTCTTGTTTCCATCTGATGTCTACATCCCATAAAACACTGTCTCAGTTGTAGCCATGCACCCGCAACTCAGCCCAGGTTTAGCTCTCTCACACACACCACAGCTATCTCACTGCTCATCTGTAAACTGTCTGTGGGTAACCTGGCATGAAAAATCCCTCTCTGGGTGCTTAAACAAGTTTGGAAAGGTAATGAATGCTTCAGTAAATTTGGGCAGAGCCCTCTGTGGTGTCTCGACCTGCTTGACGAACGGGAAATCTGACTTGGTGTGCCAAAATGCTTTCTGCCTGTGCTATATTTAGCATGTAACCATCACATTACTAAAAGTCCTAAAGATATTTATGTAGGTAGTCATCTATTTTAGCACTACTGGCATGCAAGAAAATCAGTTCACATTACAGAACTGGAGATAACACCTTGCAGCACCTCTTTTCCTTCTCATCTTTTTTGAATCAATTGGTTTTCAATATTCTGTAAAGCTGTGTCTTGTCTAAAATTTCCATTTCCAGCCTTTACTACCTAAAATTTTATTAGCAATGTTATGAGAAAGTAATTTTTATTTAAAGCGAAATACCTATTTCTTATGCCCTAAGAAAGAAATGTATTCTATGTACTTAAATTCTTAAATTCTTTACATTTTTGAGTTATTTTTCAGCTGCACTCAGTGGAAAAAAAAAAAAAAGAAACAAGAAAAGAAGAAAAAAGACTAAAGTAATTAAAATGCAGTGATAGCATTTCAGTGTTCATTACCCCCTTAGACCTTTATGGAAAAAACCCCAACCTCCTCCACTCCCCAAACTCCCAACAAACCAAATCCCAAAGCATTGCAATCATATCAAAACACTTTCTCAGCTCAAAAAACCCCACTTTCTCAGGCATGAGAACAGAAGGAGGAAACTTTGCAAAAACAGAGGGCATAAAAAGGCTATCCTTTTATGCCTGCATAAAGTGCATCTTTGCAATTTAGTTACGTAGGCAATCGAGCCCATAACTGTAGAAATAAAATACTTGAAAACATCCTTGCCCTCTGATCATGTTGAGCTTTGCATAAAGTTTTATTTTCTCTTTTGCCTCAGGGTGCCATTCAACTTGATTTAAATTTTTTCTAAAATCATGTGGGGAGTCAACAAATTTTGTCTGTTATTGCATAGCTTATGTAAAACTGTATGAATATACGTGCATGCACCATTCACTAGATCTTCAAATAATGTTATGCATAGGGAATGAGATATTAACTTTTTATTTAAAAATTTGGATAAAATTTCTTTATTCTCTGTAGACCTCCTCTGTAATAAGTGAATAGTATTTCATGGATTTCTTTATAAAACATTTAAAAAACAAATTTTGTTTTGGTTATCAGACAGCTAATGAGGTAATGGACAGAATCATTCATATGACTGATGCCTTCTTCATCCTTACTCTGTGCAGTATCATAATTTTAGTTTTATCTGTTGATGACATTTTCTCATAAGGACTTCTGTATTTCAGAGGACTTGACCAAACCTGTGAATTTTAGAAAATTCACTATTCTTATCTGAATGTGGTTAACTGGACTTGTTAAGGGAAAAGGGAGAAATGTACATACAAATTGCTGTTTTTTTGTTCTTCCAAGAATATTTGCTGTAATTTGCAATATTGCTGATTCTGTGTGATTACTCAATGAACCTCTACCATGAAATGAAGCTCGGAGAAGACAGACAAGGATGATAAACCCATGAAGCTTAAAAAAGAATTCTGGAAGTAGCCACAGCTATCATACAGGAATTAAACTCAACACCATGGGGACCAGTGTTGAGGACCATATTGCAGATAAATGGCTGTGTCAGTTGAGGGTCACCTTGTCATGTACTTGGACTTTTCTAAAATAATAGAAAACCTTATTTTCCTGAGCCAGACAGATCAGCACAGGGGAGCTGTATTTATGGCTCAACCCAACAATTATAAGTACAGAGCAAATAGCAAATGTGACTTTGAAGAGAGCAACAGGTTTAAGCTGAATTCATCCTATGCATTCCCTTCCAGCAACCAGAATTGCCATGTAACGATTTCAGATGTCTCTTAAAAGTCAGTCAGGCCTAGAAGTCCATTAGTTAAACCTCTTCTAAAGGGAAAAGAACTAAACTATCAAAACTTGACACAGAAAGTTGATACTTTCATGTAGGTTTAAAATATTAATAAACCATAATATATCATTCCATGCCTACAGAGGTTTGGAAAGTTTTGCCATCAGCAGTACAATACTTGGAAAGGCCTTCTCATTGAGGTCAAATATACTGAATATTGTCTTTGGCTGATCCAAGTGAAAATAATAAAACTTTCCCTTCAGTTCTTCTGCTATAACACTTCATGTAAAGAAAAAAATTATTTTGTATTAGGCAATTTCTATAAATTTGCACTAGAAACCCTACCTCAAGGCCTATTTTATCCTACTGTGTAAAAGCACAAAAAGATATGCTTTCTTTCCAAAGGAAGTTACAAACTAAATATAAAAAAAGAAGCAGTAAATTGAGAGGGACAAGGCAGAGACAACATGACAGATAATTGGCTTCAGCTATATAATGCATAATCAATTTTCCTGGTAAATCAACTGGAATGGGAAAAGACAGACATCACAGCCACCTGGGTTGACAAACAAATAGCAATCCCTGTGGAGAGCTGGATGCTACACCTTCATACAGTAAATCTAGAGTTTGCTGGGTCTGTATTCTGTGGTGTGTGTGCTCTCCTTCAGTGCTTTGATTGCTGCCACCTCCTTTACAGAGTTTTGGACCATCAACATGGGCCATGCTCACCTTTATGTCAAAATAACATTGTGACTATAAACACAGGAAATGCATTTCTCCTTCTTCTGAGTAAGGTCTTCTTTCCAGCAAAATGAAGCAGCTCTTAAAAGTGCATTGAGCTGCAAGCAGGAAAGCAAGCAAACAAAATAATGGCAGAGATATGAACAGTAACTGAAACCAATGGGAATAAAACTAAAATATGCAAACAGCAACAGTCTGTAATTCCCAAGTTGCAGTAGGAGCTGTTCATACAAGTGGCAGAATCAAAAAACTACTCTGCAGATGGCTGTTGTATCATCTGGTTGATATTTAAGACTCAAGAAGTCCTGCAGGGCCTTCTAGTCCCTGGCTCCCTCACTGTGCTAGGAATCCCCAAGTTTTTTCCCCACAGCATTGACCCTTAATTTGTCTTCCTTGTCCTGATCTTGGGCAAATGCTGCCGTTCAGGCCAAATAAGTTCATTTATACAATCAGAACACTCCATCTGCTCTGTTTACAGCTGGAGCGTGCATGGTAACACAAGCTGAGGCAGGGATAGTATAAACAAGACCTCATCCTTGGTTTCCTCTCTAGAGTAAAGAAAGAAAGCACAGTTTGCTAGAGGCCAGTTCTTCATAAAAATTTAATTTTCCACACAACTCTCTATAAAACTTTTCCATTCCTCAGACATACTAATAAAAGAATAACCACAAAAATATGACAATATTTGTCATGTGGGAATAGACTATTTCAAGGCGCAGCCATGAAAAGGAGAGAATCACATGCCTTCAGGGATACCTTTGGAGTATTTTGGACTAGGTAAAAAATACAAATACAGTTCACACATCCACAGTTACTAAAAAGGAATCATGCCACAACATAGTTCCTGAAAGAAACTGTCACCTTAAAGCATATTTTCTTTGTAGAAGTAACTAAATCTATTGAATGATGAAACCATGCCTAGATGTATGTCACCTGGACAGCTGGTTCTGGAGTTGGAGTTAAATGAGATCTTCCAACTCTACCATTGTAACAGCTTGGTCTTGTCCTCAAAGGGATGTCAGAGCAGGAAAATTAAGAGGAATGCTACACTACTCTTGGAGGTCATGAGACCAGACTGACAGACTATGTCACAGAGACCACATTTAAATCTCAATTCAGAAATACTAAAGAGATTCTGACCTCTTAATCCTAATTTTACCCTTCATCCTGCTTTTAGCAGTTTCATTTGGATTTGTGTTCTGAATCAAAACAGATCTAAATGTGTGAGAGAAGAAAAATGAGGAAAAATTACCAGGTGACCGCCCAGACTCGTGACAGACCTTCCAGCTACAGCTCATGTTATTTATGACAAACTCTTGTTCTTTTAAACAGCCAGGCAGGTAACTCACATATAGATTAACTGGATCTAATTGAAAAAATACATATTGAAAAACTTCTCAAATATAGCTATCAATCAAAATTGATTAATTTCCAAGATAAATACTGGTGCTTACCCAATATTTTAAAATCAATTGAGTTGAAGTGGTTAGTTCTCTATCTATCTTGATCTGCTCTAAGAGAAATACCAAAGTCATTGTTTATGGAACAAATCAAAATGCATTATGAAACTGGAGGATGAAATTTTAAGAAAATTATTGACCCGTGTAAGTTTAAGCTAATAACATTTAATTAATTTTCAAACTATTTTTCTCTATCAAAATAGTGGGTCAAAGAGACCAGGTCCAAATTTTCATCTGATGAAAATAAGCAAAATATATTGAAATCAATACTCAAACACTTACATAATTCACCAGAAAAATTAAACCATTTTAGAGCTACTTCTCTCTCTTTTGAAACCCAGTAAGACTTTTTGGCGATGCGCACAAGCTATTTTTATTTCTTTGATAATTTTGCAAAGTGAAAACAGTTATGCTTCTGTGCTTATAATCTTGTCACATTTTTGCTTCCCTTCCCCCTCTCCCTAGCAGGGATCATGCCCTTCAAGGGGAGGCACAGAATGATCTCATGACAAGAAGATATCAAGGACTTATGAGAGAAAACCAGCCTCCCAGCACAAGTTCTGCATCTAAATCTGAGCTGACATCCATATCTTAACTGATTCAATTCTTCAAAGTTGATCTATCTACTCCTCAAGTGCAGTATTAGCTGAATCCATAAACCATGGTAAAATTTAAAAATTGGTTATGATCCTCACCTGGAGAACATGGTCATGGAGAGGATAGAAGAAATTAAACAAGGGTTTTGCTTCAAAGATATTTTACAAATTAGTGTTTAAAAATGAAGACACTAATTACTTTATGTAAAATTTCTTATGATTTCTTACTATCCAATTTCCAGAATTATATTAATACTACTTGGAAACCGGAAATTTAAGCAGAGGCAGGCTAATGCTAAGAAGATTTTAAAACTAAGATCTGAAAAGGATTTTCCATTTGAATAAAATCTGCAATATGTCCAATTGTAAAAATAATAAAACCAAGAAATAGCTGAATATGAATCAAAATTAAGAAGTCATGCTAGTAAAATAGATGTCTTATTTGTCCCAGGAATAATCTATTCACATAGAAAAATCTATATTTAAGAGAAAGAAAGTTTAGCAGATCACAGTATCCCCTTGCCAGAAGTATCTTCACTAGCTTTCTTTCTGCTTGCTTGCCCCAAAATGTGGGTTTTTTTCCTCTCTGTTTCACTATTAAATACCTTATTTCAAATCATCTGCCTCCTCACATTTCTCTTTTACTCTATAATTATGCCTTTGCCTACATAAAATACAAGAGAGAATAGTGACATAAGAAGCCAGTTCATGCTAGCAATTTGATATTGTTTGGTGTCTAAAACATGTAATCTGGGGAATAGAGATATCTTTATTAAAAAAAAATTGATACAGAATGATTAGATATAAGAAAGATTGGACAAAAATAACTGATGGATAATAAACTTTCCTGAAGATTTTTTTTGGAATTTTTTTGTTTTCAGTTTTTTTTTTCTTTTTTTGTTCATTTTGGGCTTGGTTTATTTACTTTGATTAAAAGGTATCTACAATTTAATCAGAAAATAAGAAAGTTGCAAAATTCATTTTATCACCTAGGTAACTTTTACTAGGCTTACTACATATGAATGAAATAACAATGGTACAATTCAAAGGTCAGGGGAAATTCAAAATCTACAGAAGGATCATATTGCCGTTTCTGTTTTTTTTGCAAACATCAATTACTTCACATTGCAGCAGCATGAGAATATAAATGTGCCATTGGAAGGTGAGTTTCTCTAAATTTCTTTTAATGGTATGTCCTTAATGCTCAAGAAAATAACTACGCTGTATTTTAGATAGACTGCCTAGAGTTCTCACGGTATAGATTTTCCCCACGCATTTCCTCTGGGAAACTGAAATCAAGTTTAATCCTTGCCTTAATGTTATATTCCATCATTATTGTATAAAGCATTTGTGCATTTTAAAGCCAGCCACTTCCTTGAGGCACCAAGGAAACCTCAGGACACAATCTTTGGTGCAAGCTTTTTCCTCTGGTCTGTCACTTGCAATATCAGTGCACTTTCCAATTTCTTCTAACTCCAGTCTGCTGTAAGCATGAAACAAGTGCTTAAGTAATACTGACCTTTGAAATAATTCCTTTTTTTTCTCGGGGCATGTTTGTTTCTCCTTCTAGAGGACAACTATTAGCAATTTAATAAACCAGAACTATTGGCTGGGAAAATAATTACAACAAAATTTCCATCTCACCACTCAGAATGTAATATATTGCCATATATAGTTACAGTAAAAGGGTTATACTGGAAGAGTGTAAGAGTATTATTTAAGTGCCAGTAGCAGGATTACTGTTGTCTAGAAGCTGAGCTCTTACCAAATAGAGTGATTGAACTAGCAGTTAGGGACTTTCCCTTAAATATTTAATTAAGTGCAACATATAGCTTGGTGTGACATTGATTATTTTACTGGCTTGGAACTAATCCATACGTCTAAAGAATTCACAAGTATATTTGATAATACAACCTCTATAAATTCCCAAAGTGGAAGGAATGATTTTCTCATCAACATGTTAGATGTGCCTGATACACAGCATCAAATCTGGGCTGAACAGAGAACTAGAAGCAGAAATGTCCAGACCACATGACAAGTGCCACCTGCCATACCATCATTTAGGGTTTCCACTGCTGGAACTCAAGATACCTTAGGAAGGGGCACCTCTCTCCCACTTTAGGCCTATCTGAGACATCTTTCCAATGAAACATCACATTTACATGAAAATGTCTGCCTTTTCAGTTAGGAGAACTGTGCCATTAAAATTCCCTTCTCTTTCTCCTTGATCTCAGGTCTGTTCCTCCCCCACAGCCACCAGCCCCCTGTTCCCATTGGTGTCCGTGATCCCCCACCAGCTTCCATACTCCATGCTTAATAAATCATAATTATTTTCCCCCTTCCTGTCCATGGCTGCCCTTTTCAATTCCATTATTGTTTTTTTCTGGTCCAGAAACTTTTTCCCTAGGAGAGCTTCCTCCTCTGCCTCCACTTGGTTCCAGCAACAGCATCACAACAGCAAGAAAAGTTCCCAGCTCCACTAAGCAAAAGCTGTTCACCATAAACATTGTGTATTGCTAAGCACAGAAATAATCTGAATCTGAGCTGATTTATTTTTCACACGTCCTGAGATGGGTGGCATTCTTTTATTCTTTCAAAGGAATTTGCCAACTGCCTTTTGCCGAATGAGTTATTTCTCTGTCATTAACAGCTGATAGCTCTTCTGTATCCCTCTTCTGCAGGACAAATGCAAAGTACAGGAGAGTAGTAAAGTATCTAGAAGCATCACTGTTATCTAGAAAATTATTTCCTGTACATTAGATCTCTGCCATGAAAAGATTTTGTCCCACCTGTTTTCTGGTGATAGGGCTAAGATTTTTCTCAGCAATAATCCAAAGGAAAAATGTTACCAAACCAATGAAAACCCGCTCTTCTCCCCAAAGCATTGTTCTTTCCAAATCTAGATCTTCCTTCTAGCTCCTCTAGGGAGCTACAGCCTGTGGTGTGGAATAACTTAGATATCATCTGAGAATTGTTTCTTGCAAATCCTTCTACAATTGTGAATACCTGATATCCATTTTGCACTTTTCAATCCCTCAAATCAATGCACTGGGCCTGAGTCAGGCTGAGTGCCATGGGAAACTGTTGGAATGCTTGCAAAGCAATGCCAGGACATGAAGCTGTGCATGTAAGAGCATTTACCAGGAGGGTGCTGCCACATACTTGAGGATGAGGACACCCCACTGTTGCCAAGGCATACACTTGCCAGCAATACATCTCCCCAGCTGAAAAGCATTGCTGCTGTCTCTTTCTAGGCCCTGATTTAACACACTTGGCACGGCTGGCCCAGCAGCAGACCTGCCAGTTGGTTGCCTGTCACGAGATCTGAAGCAGAAGCAGAAATATTTGGCTGCACAGTTGGATTTGCTGGCCCTGTGGCAGGGAAGTGAGAGGTGAGGGCCAAAGATTAGTGCCATGCTGAAAATATAGAGCTGCACAATCACTGTCACTGAGAAAGAAATCAAAACTGCTTTTCTTTTTGCAAGTTTATTTGTGAATTAAGTAACTCTTGAAGACTTTAAACTATGGAGTTTGTGAAAACTTGAGAAAAGAAACCTCCCTGCAATTCTTTTTTCCTTCCATGGACATAAGTAAGACACCTATGTGTCAAGAGGGTCTGAGGCTTGAAAGTGTCAGGTGATCACATAAAATGGGTTTCTAGCTTCAGTGGTAGGTCACTGGTAAATCCCTGATTTCTATAAAGCTGGAAAATGAGCTGAAGCAGCTGAGCTGAAAGCTCAGGGTGCTTTCATAACAATCTGAAAAAGGTTGGAGGCCTGTAATTATATTTTGGCTTCCAACTTTTTTCTTCCTATCTGTAGCAGTTCTGGAGTACTTTTTCTTCTTGATCTCAGAAATGTTCCCAACATAGAAAAAAAACTCATTTCTTCTTCAGAATAAAGGCATTTGGCTTCAATTTAAGGAAAAGACATGCTCAGCTTATTCAAATGAACAAACTTATGGAAAAAAACCAGGGTTTAATCCTTGATTAAAAAAACCTTGGAAGTACAGTTATATTTTTGTATAGGTAGAAAAAAATATGCTGATATTTTAAGGCATCTGTATATTACCAACACTTTCACCCTCAGCCCCCTCCTTACTGCAACCCTCTCAAAAACCCTTTTGAAATACTGTAAAGAACTAAGCTTGCTGATGGATGAAAACCAGCAATTTTATAAGATGCTGCATAACTGCTGAATTTGAAAAAATATAAACAAATTGCTGTTTTCCTACAGAGCTCCTGTATAAAATGTCTATAGATATGCTCCACATGTTGGCTAAAGCCATAAAATAATAATAAAAAATTGATGTTAAAAATTTAAGCACATTAAGCTTTGTAATGGATAAAAGTGACTACCCAAAAAACCCAGTCTGAATCACATATACTGGAATCCAAAAGACCCAGCATTTCAGAGTACTTACACTCTGAAACTTCTGATTAGCTCAAAGAATTTCTGAAGGCGTGTATCTTGTTTAGACAAAACAAATGTGGCTTTACCATGAAAGAGGAGTGTTAAATTTGATGGTTCAAGAACAAGATGCATTGTGTTTGCACTTGATTCCAATTAAATAGTTTTCTTTCCAATCACATACAGTGAAGCATGTCTCATATACTATATAGCTCAATTTTGTTTTACAAAAGCACAGATTCAGGTTCTGTTCTGAGTAAAGAGACACAGCATGCTTAATATCTGTCACCATATTGTTTTGTATTTTGCTGTTTACATTTTCACTGTGGACCTTAAAGAGCAGTAAAGAAAAGGAGCATTAGTGCTGCAATTTTGCAGAAGCTCAGGGTCAGGCAGCCCCAGCAACTGGGTCTGCATACAAAGTGTCCTGTCTTTGTCTGTGCACTGCTTCCTGTCATCATGTAAAGGCACTGAGATATCTCAGTATGACAGACTGTCCTAAGTGACTCTACATTCATCATTAATATTCATCCAGCCATTTTATAATGTATGTGTACTTTAAGCTTATATCTACTGATATTCTTATCAAGAAATGGTGTTTATGAACTATACAGCAATTGGAGTGGTTGTTTAAAGGCCAATCTATTCAAAACCACAGATAGACAGAATAATGATTTGGGATATCTTGCATGAAAGACAGCAAACCTAGCAGCTAATATCCTACTAAACAATACAGAGAAGAATAATCTGCAAAGTATTTTATGATTGTATAGAATATCCATTTCTTCCCTCAGCTTCTGCTGCATGAACAGTTGATAATAATGAAAAATAGAAAACAGAAAGTTTATTTGGGAATAAAGGTAAATTGAAGTCTATAATTATGAAGGTGTAAACTTCACAGAGCAACAGCACATAGATTAGAACTCTTAATATATGGGAACCTGTCCACAAAGTTGTACCTTGAAAACCACCATAATAGCTGAATTCTCAATTTTGAATATATCACAGCTTCTTCCAGAGCTTCAGCTTTATTGCAAGCCTTGCAATGTGTTTCCATTAGCAAAATTAAATACTACAAACCCTTTATATCTAAAAACCTGTTTACATTTGTTATTAATAACATTAAGAAATTTTACTCAGGCTTAAGAAAGCCTTTTTAATATTTTTATCATATTTGTCTCATGAAACATCTATTCTATGTTTTCTTTATGGTTTTAGCATTCCAAACAGTGCTTCTATGTGAGTACTTCTAGAAATATATTTTGGGTCTGAGATAAGGAGCCAGAAAAGCCAAACCAAATGTATTGTGCCTTTCTGATTAAGTAACTGAGGTTTATAATTAATTAAAACTTATTATTAATGCCATGTAATTAAAAGGTTGAACCACTGCAAGATATACTGATTGAAAATTTTATGGTTTTAAGGCTATGGGCTGTAGTTATCCCTTACACAATAGGCAGAAATACAAAGTTGTGTTATTCACAGTAATTACATGAAACATTTCACAATAATGTAGCCCAATAATTGAAAATTATCCACACATTCAAACAATTTTGGCTGCAGGTTTGACAGCCTTAATGTCCACTGGGGTTGGCATTAAATGGCATAAAATAAATTATTTACTTAATTTTGTACTGGGGGGTTGGCATTAAATGGCATGAAATAAATTATTTACTTAATTTTGTACTAGTAAAGTAGAAATGACTTGCCTTCCTGTCCTCCCTTCAAGATGCTGAGTGAAAGGCTGAGTGCAGATTTCCACTTTTTGCTCTTGCTCGAGTGCATTTGGATGACATACAGGTGTTGACAGGGATTATATTCTATCTCTAAACAGGATTCTTTTATAACTAACAGAAATTTTGCTCATTCTTAATTATAAATTCAAAAATCATAGAATGATAAAATATTTGGGGTTGGAAAGGACCTTAAAGATCATCTAGCTCCAACCCCCTGCTACAGGCACGGGTACCTTCCACTAGAGCAGGTTGCTCAAAGAAAATTAAAAGATCACAAACCATTTTGAAGTAATAGCATGGACTTCTATAACTAAATTGGAAATAGTGCATTTTTACATGCTCATAATTTCTGCCATATTATTGTCTTTTTGTATTACTAGCTATTGTCTGTCTATATCACTAGCTTCCATTACAAATGGTCCAATTTGCAAACTGGGATACTAAAATTGCACTGGAGAAGTTAAAGTCATGTTGAAAATCCATAAGAGATTGGAGATTAATCATACACTATGTATTGAGGAAGAGTTTTTCCTTTGCACAGAAGTATAAAAATGGAATCAAGCAGTACAAAAATATAGACAAGAATTTATAATATTGATCTATTCCACAAATGTATGCAGAAATCCACAATGATTCAGATGGTCAGATGCAGTATCTTCTAAGAATGTCGTGTAAAGAATTTCTCTTTGTTTCCTTAAAAGCACAAACTTTCCAGAAAAAAGACTGGTTTGAGATTATTTTCCCAGACAGGGAGGACAAATTCATTTACCAATAATAAATCACAGCATTTTCTC
Organism: Molothrus aeneus; assembly: GCF_037042795.1. Lineage (NCBI taxonomy): Eukaryota > Metazoa > Chordata > Aves > Passeriformes > Icteridae > Molothrus > Molothrus aeneus. The sequence continues at coordinate 30,408,647 of NC_089650.1, read as the reverse complement.
TTTTATATATTAGTTACTTTAACTAGATTGTGCTTGTTCTTTGATTATTTGCTATATCTTCAAAGAACTTAATGGGATGGAAGTGTTTATTCAGAATTACAGCTGCCAGTTCCCCTATAAATATGATAATCTTTAGTTGAAAAATAAATTAGTAAACACATTACATGATAAAAAATAGCTTCTATAAAAGTCAGAGCCACAGTCTTTTCTCAAGAGTTCATCCCAATTTTCATTAATGCTTCCCCATTAATGTATAAGAGTTCAATTTTGTCCCAATGACTTTCCATTATCTAAATAGTTTTAGTTTAAAAAGACAAATGACTTATTATACTACAAGTGAATAATTTGCTTCCTTTCTTAACCAGATATATCACTAATTCTACCTTTCATAAGTAATAACTCCCCCCCCTCCTTCTATTTTAAGTCATAGTATACATTTGCCTAAGTAATGAAAATGAAATTACCTTCCTTCCACATTTATTATTACACATCTTCACATCAAAATGCAATTTAGGACAAGGTTAAGTAGAATGAAGATAGCCTCTCATTGCTTTCCTCATTTTGTCTATTGCTATTCTACTGATTTCAACTGACAGGAGCATTGAGCTGGTTGGGAAGCAAGGTAAATGCAGAAGGTACTATGAATATATTATCATCATCTTTATTTAGCTGCACCATCAAACCATATATGAAAGAATTACAGCAATTTGGGAATTTTGATAGACTGAGACCTCACTTGTAGTACAATATTCATTGACCCTGAAATACATAATGTGAAGTAACCTCGAGATGCACAAAAAATGGGCAACAAAATATCAAATTCACATAAGGAGGCTTCACATTTAAATTACGCAAAAAACCAAGATATTTTGAACATACATTAGGGCAGGATATGGTCCTTTGAATGTTATTCTCAATGCTCGTACCAGCAGCAACCGTCATCTGCAAAAGGGGGCAACAGAGATTCTGCTGAATGGAACAGAATTTTGTACAGTACTACAGTTTACTTAAATTACACCATACTAACAGATGAATGTGATCATTCAAACAAGCTTATCCAAGAGAACACTGATGTGGCTCAACTGAAATTCACATAAAGAAATTGAAAGTATTGTTACATCTCCTGCCTCATGAAGTACTGAGAACAACCAAATGGTAGATCACTTTGGTGTTCTGCGTTCACAGAAGTGGTCTCTGAAGCACTGGACAGTCCAATAACCAGGGAGAAATAATCCCAGCTCCATGGCTGACTTCTGCCTGAAGTCTCTACACAAACTAAGAATTTTACCTGTTTGTGAGGTTTGAAGAAAGTAGGACCTTCTCCCCCATATTTAAATGTCTTATGGAAAAACATCAACATCAATAAACCTTTTTAAAATATTAGGAGCAATTTACCTGATAAATTGATAATTTTTTCATGCTCAGACTTCCTTCTTCCATCAAACAATCATAAGAGTATAAAAATAGCAGGAAAGAAGCTATCTGCCTTTAAAAAATCTGGAAGTCCCTTCAGCTCCTGAAGAATGTATTTCAGCATTGAATGCTGTTTTTCCTCCTTTTTTCCTCCTTTCTAATTTATTTCTGCAGAGCCCAATAAATAACAATTTTCTTTAGATAGACCTTGACTAGTAGGCAATCTGACCAGGCAGTATTTCTTCTGATTTCAAAATTTCCTTAAGAAATTAACAGCAGACATTTTTGAAAATTCCGGATGTAAAAAACCCACCATTTCTAGACTAAACTTTTAAACAATTTCTTTCCACTACTGAGAGCATATGTAACAATACATACAATGTTCATGCTAATAATAGTTGAGCTTAATCATTTCTCAAAATAAATATTGACCTAAGATTTATTTCTGTGATTATTTACCAACTCAATAGAGTAAACCTGGTATTTAAAGCAGGCAAAAATACAATATATATTACTTGGATTCAAGTATTTTTAACATATGGAAAACACAACTTACTGCAAGATGTGTTTTACAATGAATTTACTATTATAATTTGAGGAAGTTAAACCTGACTGGATATTACAGTTTACTTTTGCAGTAAACAAAAATGTGCACATTATCAATATAATTAAAAACACCCACAGGCAAGTTTCCATGCCCATCTACCTTCAAATCACATATTTGCTATGATCCTCACATTTTGATTTATAACAATTTTAAATACTGGAAATACTTTTAAACTTTCAGTCTTTTAAAGGAGAATTATGCAGTCATATAGATAAAAAAAAATCTTGAATTTTAAGAAAAACTCCCTGTATGCTGACAAGTTCTTAACTTGTTTCTGTCAGATTTCCCTTTAGATTTACAGCCTTAAATATTTGGAAACATTTTTATAATGCTATTCTCTTTACTTAAAAGATATTTCATTTCATACAGAGGATCAACTTTAGAAAAGATAATTTCCACGCAAAGCAATTCACGTTAATTCATGTATCATGTTCAGATGTATTTATACCACCACTGTTCCAGAATTTTTCAAGGAAAACACAATACATATTATATTAGCATGGCACTGTTTTAAATAAACAATACTTCAGCACAAGTAAACACACACATTATAAATTTTACCCATTCAGTCTCGTGCATCTTTATTTAATCATGGTTCAATGGTTCATAAATTACATCTCTGTGTGTATGTGTGTGTGTATATATATATCTCTATATACACACACAACACTACTAAAAATGTTGAAACAAATGCTTTTGGAATAAATTTTTTCACATTTTAATTTCCATATGTCTGATACATGACTTTTCTGAAAATTTTGCACTTATGTTCAAAAAGGTAGATCTACTGTATACTTTTGACTGCTGCATCTGAGCTCTATTAACTAATTTATTCTTGCTGTTCACTGTTAACAGCGATATTCTCTGAGTAACTTTATCATAACTTTTCAAATTATCTTGTAAACAATTTTCCCCCTCTTTCCCCTTGTAAAACTGAGGAATACTCACAAAAGACATAGTGACAAAAAGTATAAAATTAATTCTGTTGAATGCAATTCTAGCAGCTGATGGGGTTTAAGTCCAGTATTTTGACTCTTCGGAAACTTAAAACAGTTGGGAATGAGTGATCCCTGATACTTCAATACTGTAAGGTCATTTCCTTATAGCCATAGTAATTTCCTATCCAAAATGTCAAGTGTAAGAAAAGTGAAATAAAAATATTCCATTAAAAGTATAAAATTGGTGCATGAATTCTAAAATTGTTTTTCTTCAAACAATGTATGTTGAGGCAAATGCATCATATTGTCATGAGGATATTATTGGCAATTGTTGGAGGTACAAAAAAATCTATGAAAGAGTTATGCATTTTAACTAGTGCAGCAATTCCCATTCAGGCATGCTGATGAAATGTTTATTCTATTCAGGAATGTATCTAATGGTATAGAATCAACTTAGTATTTTGTACCTTAGTAACTACAACATATTTGAATTAATATTTATGACACTTCCTATTACAGTTTGGGCTTTCTCCTTTGGAAAATGTTTAACAGAGGAGAAAATTAAAGTTTAGCAGAGGAGAAAATAGGGTTAAAAGAGAGAGAAAATTCTGAAAATGAATTTCTAGAACATGCATATATTCTTGCTTGGGATGAGCACTTTGGCTACTATTTGCTGTAAACCACATGCAGGGGGACAGATCCTCAAGCTGCATCCTACTTAAGGACTTAAAACTATGTTTCCAGTCTCTGGAATTTGGATTTCCACATAGAAGAGCCTTGTCTGAGGCTGTGACACTTCTGAAAACATTTTCAGAAAATACATTACCTATGAAATGCCCTCTTCTAGGTCACACACAGCCAAGCTACGCCTCCTGGAGTTCCCAACACTACACGAGACAATAATCACAAATAACAGCACACATATGCAGCACACTGACCTGTCTTTCACAACCAGATGGAAATAGTGACAAAGGACTTATGAGACTATAATTTCAAGTTTCTGTGGAAGCAATAAAATTAAATGGAGTTTTACCTAATTCTCTAAATTAACCTAAAAGAATTAGGTCAAAATTCATTAATCCCAACACTGGTATTCCTAACCTTCAAACATGAAGCAACTGCATTTTCAACTAGTTACTTAGACTGGACTTACAAGCAGTCTTGCTATCCAGGTCACATGAAGAAGAACATATTTTCCTAAGCACCAACATCATAAAAATCCAAACCTCCTTAGCTAGTCCCCAGTCAAAGCTCTGGTAAAGCAGGAAATCCTGCACCCAGTTATGATATGAGCAGTACAACTCTATTTTCAAGGCCACATACAAAATAAGGACAGGGAATATAGAAGAAAGTCAGATTTCATAAAAATGGTATGGAAAGTTGCTGAAAAATTCGAAGATACTCACTGAATAAACTTAATTTGTTACAATATTGAATAAACGAGGGCAGAATCTCTCCCAGGATTTTTTGATTCTATAATGAAGATTTCGGACAGGTGGAACCTACTTGCTAGAAAATAATGACAATCCTGCTTTCAGAAATAAAAAAAGTATCCCTTGGAAAAATATTTGTACAGATGTATGCACACACACTATGCATAAATAAATATTATGTCTGATGATGATAGTCTCCAGGCAAAAAACCAAAAGTATAAAGAAGTAACAAAAACCACCTATAAGCAATCTATATCAACAGAGCTCTCTGGTATTTCTGTTGACCTGTACACACTTTGTCCATGGGAGTACTCCCACTGAACTACTGGGAACTTCCTATCAAAAACTGCCAAGATCTATTCCTTAAAACCTAATACATAGAAAGGCAGACCTTGCAGTCTGCACAATAGTCTTGCCACAATATTGTTACATGACAGAACAAGGTAAGCTAATACCTTATTAAGCACTTCAAAGAGAAAATAAGATTCAGAAATATTTATTTACCTTTGTCTAACTGAACTTTCTAATTATTCTTTGATTAATCCCTTTAAAAAATATTTCAATAAAATCACCACAGTTAAAATAAAATCTTACATTTACACTATAAAATATCTACAATATTCTTGTAGGAGATGCTTATTACAATGAATGAAGATTCAGAACAGTGATTACAGAAGCAGAGTTTGAGTTCATATATCCATTAAAACATCTAGATTGAGCCTTTGTGCTTTACCAAAGCACAGAAATAATTCAGGCATGCATTCCATCATTAAAAATTTACTTAATAAAAAGACTCTAAAATGGAACTGTCTGAATTGCTCCTATTCAAGAAAGAAAAATATATTACCTTTCCTTTCCTTCCTAATTGTCAGAATTTCCTCCATGTAAAGTCATCTCAGACAAGAAGGTTGTTATTTGTTTTTTGGCTTTTTTTTTGCAAGTACAGAAAACGGAGAACACGCTCATTTCACAGAGGCACAGAATCATCAAGGTTAAAAGAGACCTTCAAGATCATCTAGTCTGGCCATCAAGAACCTGTCACCACCATGAACACCCCTCAGCCATATCCCCAAATGCCAAAGACAGACACCTCTTCTTGAGAGCCTCCCCGGACAGCAACTCCACCACCTTCCTGGGCAACTCATTCCAATGCCTAACCACTCTTTCAGTGAAAAAAATTGTACTAATATCTAATCTGAACCTCCTCAGGAGTGGCAACTTTAGGTCATTTCCTCACATCCTTTCACTTGAGACATAGCAGAAGAGTTGTATCCCCACCTGGCTATAACCTCCCTTCAAATAGCTAAGCTAAACAACTACAGGTCCCTCATTGGACTTGTGGTTCAGATCCTTTGCCAGCTTTATTGTCCTTCTTTGAAAATGCTCCAGCACCTCATTGTCCTTTTTTGAAATTCCATATTGTATAAAAATATGAAACTATAAGAGCATTGCACAAATATGGAATCCAAGACATTTTTTGTGTTACCCTGGACAGTGTTATATTGATTGGTTTTCAAACTAGGTCTGTGGAAATCATGCTGGCTACTCTTTTGCTCTGTCTAATGATGTGTGAACTCTTATTTATGTTTCAGGTTCAATTCCAAGTCATTTTATTGATGACTGGCATGGAAAAGGAGAAGGGAGGGGAGGGGTGGGGGAGTGAAAGAGAAAAATAAAAGAAAGAATAAATTAATAACCAAAGACACCTACAGTGTTTTCCCGCACTCCCTGAAATCCTGCTCCTATAATGAACCAGCTACCAGACCTGCCCTCAGCCTACAGTACTAATCTCTCTTGTCCAGGCTGTGAGGAAGGAAGAGACAGCAGTTTACACACGTGTACATACTGCCCTGCAAAAAGACAAGCACTGTTTAGGAAGATGTGTTTAGACTGATGCTAAACTGTGCACATGGTCTCTGGAGAACAGACCTGCTGAGAGATCCAGGTCAGATGGAACTCGAGCACAACTGAGGAGCCTATACAGGTCTCAGAAATCTCACAGATCTTGTGAAAGAGAGAAATCTTACAAGGATCACAGGGACTATCAGAGTTCTGTTAAAGACAAAACTAAGAAACACATTCAAAACACAGTGAATCACACTTGCTTGAATTTAAAAGTCTTTGTGTCCTATAGTCTCATTCTTACTGTATGACTATAGCAGAGAGAAAAGCCAAACCCATGCCTAAATAGTTCTCTACAGCCTCACACAACTTTGATTGCCCCATAAAGGCCAGGTGACACCTATTCAAAATCTGTTCCTCTTTGACTCCTCAGATTTCTGCATAGGGAAAAAAAAACCAAAAAAACAACCAAACAAGACAGTGAATCACTTGTTTGGCAGTAATGCATATTTCCCTCATTTTCCTGAAGGTATGTGCCAGCACATCCAGTTTCCTCCAGAGGGACAGTTTGCCCTCTGATCACCTGGAAGCAGGGAAGAGAAGGAAATGTGCCCTTGGGTGAGTGCAGAATTCAGCCCTTGGGCACCATTCTGTTCTGCCTGGGCTCTAGAACACAAGTATTTTGTATGACTGGGAACAAACAAAAAGGAGCAACTGGTACCTCATTCTACAAGCCCAGGAAATATGGCTAACACACAATTTTTCATAGTCTATCCCCTCAAGAGAAAATATGTCTACAGATACATTGATATCTGAAGTCTGGAAAGCATTTTGGTTGAACTGTTCTTAGCTTGATTTTTTCTTTTAAGTGTTTATCCTTCTAGATAAGATACTGCTTAAAAAATACAGCTTGCCCTTGAAGATACGAATGGGATAGGCATAGATAGTGGTAATTCCTTGGGGATTTAATGCTACTCTGTTGGATCAGCTTCTAAGCAATCCCTCTCACTGTACAGCACTTTTAGGTCCTGAACAGGTCGGGGCTATCACATAAAATCCTGCTGACTTAAAGAAATTATTATTTAAAATAATCTATATTATAAATTCCCACTAGCTTTGCTAGGCACTTTGCAAGTATAGCTCTGAGAATATTTCTTTTATGAACAAACTGAGATACATGTGCAACATTTCCAAGCACTCTGCTGCTTTTACTTCATTTACTTTTTCATGTGAGTATAGAAGCCTAACACAGATTTCAGGTACAGTATTTTTCTTTGCATTTAAATATCTCCTTCCCAGTTTTTTTTATATACCAAGAGGCACCCCAATACCAAACAAACATACAGTGTGCAATGATACATTCAGAATTTACACACAGTTTCAAGAATTGAGTGTGATTATGATGCTGCCAAGCAGCATAAAGTACAAATTAACAAGATTTTGGTCTTTTTCCTGGTTGCTCATAATGTTTTGGGCAACAACCAGATGTCAGAAATCAGTTCAGCTTCACATTAACATCATTTGAAAAACGAACAGTGGCAGATGCAGGCAGTGAAACTACACCGTGGAAAGACAGACCTAAGGTGGAGGATATCAGTGGAGATGAGTGGAAGCATTTACATACAAAATAAATAAGTTGTAGGTGAAGAAGAGCCTGAACCAGAAGTCTTTTTTTTCACTGCCTCCTGAAAGAATTTGAAAATTAGAGTACCTAAGGGATTGAAAACTATTATTTGCATTAGATCTTAGATATAGTTTCACATTCTTGCATTGCAATAGGGCAGGGAAATTATCCCTGCCCTGGATCCCTGTCCACCCTGGACTTCTTTAAATAATTTAATCTCGGTGCAATAAAAAAAAATAACTTTTTGACCTGGTGCCTCTGAGGAGGGGCCCTGAGCAAAGGATGCCCTATCATTTTATACTCTCACAGTCCAAGAGGAGCAGTCTGGGGTCTGTGGGTTCCCACCTTGCCTCTGAGTTTCTGTCCCCAGGCACTGAACCTGCACACAGAGCTACCTGCTCTGAATGTATTCCTTAACACTATCTTAGGATGAAATGCACATAAAACTGGTTATTCCACTCCAGTAAATAGTTCAAATGTAAATTTCTACATTTGACCACTTGCCTAAGTTTGAGAGGTAGACAAGCCAGTCTTTCCACAAAAACTTCCATGAGAAACAGTATTGAGAAGAGCAATTAGAAAATGAAATGAAATTCTAATTTTAAAGGAAAGATGTTAATTAAACATAAAACTTTGCAATTGAAGAAAGCACACAGGACTATTTGTCTTTATGTATTAAACCAGCATGTTTATCCACAAAAACTTTTTTAAACTGTTTTAAACTGTCACTTTGGACACTGGTTTAAAATTCAACACCGGACGGACTGAAAGCCTGAATTTAAAGAAGAAAATAAGCTTTGGGAACTTTTTGTTTTGTTTATTTTCTCCATATGCAACATTCCCTTCAGCTACTTGAAGCATAAATCAGACCAAATTTCCTCACAGAGTATGTTGGAAGAGCTAGGTCTTTTTAATGAAAATAAACAGAAATTGATGTTGAAAACCTGATGAAGAGAATGACAAAGGTGCTTGAAGTTGTGTATACCAGACAACTTGAGGAAAATGAGACAGCTGGGTTCATCCATGACTCCTGTTTTCTTTGCTATGCTGCAGCAGGGACCAAGGAGTGGTCCAGGAAAGAAAGGGTTTCCTGACACCTATGATCATGCTTTGCACATAGATATTTTAAATAGCCAAGAACATGATCTTCAAGTGTAACAATAATTATCATGCCCATATAAAAGTGAGAAAACAGCACAGCTTAAAACACTAAATTCAGGAGCACAGACTTCACTAACTACAATGAAAAGAATGTAGTAAAAAGAGTAAAATATTACTCTGGCAACAATTATTCAAACAGCCAAAGAATTAATATCAAAGCATCACTGGAGAGATATTGGCCATGTTTTTCCTGTCTCACCTCTATAATAACATGAAAGTATCCAGATGCAGACAAAAGCAATCTTTTTGAGTACAGTGAACTGCATATACAGACAAATACATATATAAAAACATAGGATCTCTTTTGCAAAACGGAGGTATTTTGTTGATTAGTGCAAAAAATCCAAATTTAAACCATGAGGATCTGACAACACTACTAATACAATTTTGTATTTTTAATAAAAATTAGAATTGCTTAACATTATCTGGGGCCTTAAAAATACAACTTTCTAATGTTTATTTTTTATAAATCAAAATTTTACATCTTATCACTGAAAAGTCAGCAAGTGTAACAACCTTGTGATTACACCTGTACATTGTGTCTGTCCTTCAAGTATTACTTTTATAATCTGTAAAGTGTTCATAAAACATAGCGAGAAAGGGAGGAGATAGACATGAGCTAGTAGGGCCCAGAAGAATCCCCATAAAGCACACAGCCAGCCATCATGATGGCTTAGGAAATTTGCCCCACTAAAAAGGTAACAGTTGAGACAGAGCAGATCAAAGAACCCTGATCAGCTAAAAGACCAGACCTCCAGAGAAGAAACAGAGAGCACAGATTAATAACTACCTGCTTATGACAGAGAATCTGTACAAAGAAAGATGAAATTGAATGATTTGCACACCTTATATAATTTAAATGTAATTAAAGTTAAGAGCTCAAGATTCCTGACCCTTGAGGGAGAAAAACAGGTTGCTTCAAAGGCAACTCAATATCTGAGTGGATTAACTAAAATTAAATGGTTTGAATGTAGCATTGCCCTCTCAACCAAAAAACCACCAGCCTTGCTTCCTAAGAAATGACAAGTACAGACAAGACATTTTGCTATTTAATTGCATCTTTTCTTGGCAAAACAGAATACTTTGCTTCAAAAAAGTTGTTTCCTCACCAATGTAGCATCATCTCACTGCCCACTGGCAAGGACGGGGAAGGAAAACTTTAGCAGGTGCTAAATACAGTGGACTTTCTGGCTGGTGCTGAAGATCATAGACCCATGTAATGGCTTGGGTTGGAAGCAACTTCAAAGTTCTTCTAGTTTCAACGCCTTCCACTGGACCATGTTGCTCAGAACTCTATCTAATCTGGCCTTCAACACTTCCAAAAAGGAGGCATTTACAAATTCTCTGTGCAATCTGTTCAAGTGCCTCACCAACCTCACAATAAAGAATTTCTTCCTAACATCCTGTCTAAATCTACTCTTTGTTTGAAGCCATTCCCCCTTGTTTTTTCCTGAATGTGCTCTTGTAAAGTCTCTCTCCATCCTTCCTGTAGGCGCCCTTCTGGTACTGGAAGGTCACAATTAGGCCACCCCAAAGCCTTCTCTGTTCCAGCCTGAACAATCCCAATTCTTTTAGCCTTTCTGCACAGGAGAGGTGCTGCACCCCCCAATCATCTTGCTGGCCTCCTCCAACACCAATAAGTCAATGTCCTTCCTGTGCTGGAGACCCACCACATCTCTGACAGAGGGAGGCTTAGCTGAGTTTCCATCTCAAAATAAAAATGAGTTGCTAACTATTCATAAAGGACACCAAGAGAATATTCATTCAGATACCAAGAGAATGTCTAGACCCTCTCCAAAAGACCAGTGACAGCAATATTTTCCTTAGAGTGTATAAGGAGTACGTCATAGTTGTTAACTATAGCAAATTTATTCCAACCTTGAAAACCCCTCAACCACCCCCCTCCCCCCCAATTCCTCTCAATAATAAATCCTTCCAACATGATTTTCTGTATTTCAGATGCAAATGAAATTTAAAAGCTAATTTTAATGAAACCTGCAGTATCAATTCCACAGAAAGCACAAAAGAAAGTATGTCTCATAGGTATTAAGGAAGTGCCAAAAGCAGTTACAATTGCAAATATGCAGATGACAGTAAACTCACTATAAGACATATTGTAGATTGACTGCCAGCTACCAGCCTCTGGAAAACAGAAAGCAATTCAAACTCATACAACTTGAAATGATTCAATAATGTTTTTATTTCATTGTGATCTAAACTAGGTTGCATCAGCTTGAACATACCAGCAGTTAACAGTGTGCCTAAAGAGTCACCCTGGTTAAGCAAACTCACAGGAATATCTTAAAAGGAGTATCTTACAAGCTGTGAAAACAGCTCTTGAACTTGGTAGGGGGAAGGAGGAAGGGAAACGGAGACAATTCTCTTCCAGTTTGTTTGCAATGGATGCACAGCTGCCAAGCCCACATCTTGGGAAACGCGTAACATGATAATCCCAAAAGTAGAAAAGCCAGAAGTCCCAAAGGGATAGTCAAATTCTAAATTTGAATATGCAAATGCAAGTGTTTCCCTGGCACGTTGCCACCAATTGTGAGAAAATATAACCAAGAGTGACAGTTCTCTATAGGCCTGAAGACATGACTTTTGAAACTAATCTTACTGGTATGAACAGGAATGGTGCAGTGCAGTGAAGTATCGCTTGTAACTAAAAACTATCTTGAGCTAGCAGTTACTTGACTGATTCTAAGGTGTGTTTCTCTAATCATCATTTTTATAGATATGGAAGAGGTATTTTGTTAGGATGTGCTGTGAATTTTTCCTTCCTGCCTCCCATGTAACTTCAAAGTATGATTAATTCCTGACTTTTTTCATTTATTTGTTGCTTTCATTTTGGTTCATAAGTGTTCATGACATTAATTAAAATGGGACATTACAATTTTTTTAGTTGAAACATTACTTAAAATTGTAGCAGTATTCACAGGAAATTAGCTCAGGAAGAGTTGGTTACCAAAACGATGACATTTAGTCAACACTTTATATTTCAACTTAATGTTACAATTGAATAAGTTGTGTTCTGAACACACTATATTATTTTTCACCATATGTGTATTAACTAACACACTCTCCAGACAATGGCTTGGCTTCTCTACTTGTGTGCATCAAAGGAACACTGGCAGAAGACATGGTTAATAATACATGAGTCAGAAGGGCAGTGGTTTTTATTGCTAACATGACATAAGTTGTAGAACAAAGACACATCATTATATCAATACATGCATTCCTTTGATAGTCTCAGCTCTGACTGTCATGTAACCATACTTAACAGAAGAATTGTCTTTTTTAGCTCAGAATCCCACTCTTTTTGTCAACAGTTCTCCCTCTTTTGATGCAATTTTGACAGCTTTATTGTTTTACTCATTCATCAGTCTCAAATAAAATGATGGGTTTAATGATAAGCATCTATAAGAAAAAAGAAATCCAATACATCTTGCAACCCTATGTGATACTGAGTAGTTCAAGAGTTTATAGTGAGAGAAATGCCCAAGTGCTTCTACAATAATAGAGGAATTTTAAGGAATCATAGTTATGATCTCACATCAATTTGTTTTGCAAACATATTCTGTTTCAACCATCATCTCAGTAAAACTGAAAAGAGAACATTTTAAATGCAAATTTGCTTAAGTGAGTTTATGTGGTCATGGAGCTTCTTCAGTTCCATAGAATCATAAAACTATGCCATAGTTTGGGTTTGCTGTTCAAGAGTTTCCACGCATTTGAAATCCTGCTAGAAACTATTGAATTTTTATTTAAAAAAATAAATTATATGCACGACATTCCAGTGCAAGTTTAGTTATCACTCAAGCATTAAAGCTGCCTGTGTCCTGTCCCCCACTGTGACCCTGAAAGATCATCTCTCTTATTTCTGTCTTAATTACTAAAAACATTTCCACTACAAGGAAAGATTTAAAGGATAAAGCCTCCAGACCATGTCCTACAAACCCACAGCAGTGATCCCACAAACCAGATAACCCTTTAGGCTGTGACAAGCTCAGAGTGGAATGGTTTTCCTTTTCCACTTTTGTATCATGCTGTCAAACAAACAGATCAATTATTCACTGTCACTGTAACAGTGACTCCAAGGTGATCAGATAGTGCAATGATGGGCTGGTATGAGCCTCAGAAAAAATGAAACCTTCTGCTTATCGCTTTCCTGAGGGATTAAAATGAACCCTTTTCTCTTTTCCAGTTTTTCGAAGACTCATCAATTTCTCTTTATATTTGAACTTCCCAATAGAATTTTGCCAAAATGGTAAAATACTGAAAGAGTGCAACTAGTGCCTTTATCAAAAATCTCACTCTCATGAAAGCCTGGTTGGGTCTGTTACTCCAGTGATTTTATGGTTGTAAGTTTCAAAGACTGAATGTCAATTAATAGATGTGGGCTCCTCTGTAGCCATCTATTTTTAATTCCATCAGAGAGGCTTAGTGTTAAACATGTGATGGAAGAAATGTTAGTCAGAGGAAAGCAGATGGGATAGCTAATTTTTCTTTCACAGTGTTTACACAATGATGAAATTTTTTTAACTCTCAGAGGAGAAAAACAAGAATACCCCACTCACACATAGCAGTATTCCTCAGCAGGCTTTAGACAGGAAAATGCTAAGTTCTGATCTGCTTTTATCATTAGGTAGCCTGGCAATAGAATGTACCAGTAAAGGTATGAGTCTACAGTCCATGCCAGTAGTCCCCAAGCTTCAGGTGCTGCTCAGGTGTCCAGGCTGAACACACTTCAGTGTGTTCATCTGGAGCCTCCTGCACCCTCAGCGCATGTGCAAACTGCACACAGAACAAAAAGTACATTTTATTACTTATTCCTTATCTATATAAAAGCAGGCAAAGATTAAGAGTTAAAAAGAAGCCCCACAGAGACTGCACCAACCAGACACAGAAATGGAACAAAATATGCCAGCCATGAGAATGGCTGTGTTGTGCCATAGAAGACCCCTGAATTTATCCTGGATTACTTTGCTGCAGAAGGAAAGCAGCATAGCTGCACCATTGGGCATAGCTGCACCATTGGTGTATGATGCCTACAAAGAGGGAGCACTCACTAACCCAGGAATGACCACAGAGTAACCTGATTTTGGATACATAGCAGGGATTTCTACATTGCTCTGTGCCATGCTATGCTGAAGTGTTAGCTTCCCTGAGACTGCAGTCAGCTGTATAAATTCATGGGGGTCCAACAGAGAAGATGAAATTATTCACATGTCATAATAGTTGTTTCTAAGATCTTGGATGACTCAATTGACTCTTATTATAACCTTCAAAGTTAAAAAAAAATCTGAAACTTGCATTTAAAAAAAACATTCTTAAGTAAAGCTTGCTAAAAAAGATGTAATTTCAATAATAATATCAATAATTTACAATAAACATGTAGCAAATTAATGTTCTGTTTGCACATAATGATGCAGATAAGAAATAATCCCTACAACTGCCAGAAGAGTATAAGAATCTACTGCTCTGAGGCAGTTCTGCTGAATTTTAAGTGATATGGAACACAAACACTAAGCCCTTGCATGATGTGTAGAATAAAACCATGCCACCCACATGAGAAAGCCTCTCTAGAAGTCCTAAATTCAAAAGGCAGCTAAGACAATCAAACTCATTCAAAGTATGTGATCTGAGTACTTGAGCTGCAGTAAAGATGCAGACTGCAACTTCTCAAAGCCATGTTGCATATGGCTGAAGAATTCTCATGTGAGTCACAAAAAAACTGCACCTTTTACTTCTTGATGAGTATCATTTCAGGTTACTTATAAAAGCATTCTGAACCCTGATTTCCAGTTTTAGGGCTACATAAACCACAAGAGATGTCCTTAAAATCTTTCAATGGTTGGGCATCACTAAGTTAATTCCAGATAGGTTAAATTTTTTTTTCTCCAAAGTTTCCAAAACAGAGCTTTGTGAAATATCCAAGGTACCTTGGTGATGAAAAGAATCACTTTTGCTCAACACATTATTGACATCAAATAGATATAGAATAGGTATACACAGTGCTGTTGCTTTCAGGAAAAGCTGTTAACAAATACCTTCCAAATGGTTGATTTCATGGTCTTTTAGTGCTCAAGATTATTCAACAGATAAATATCTTGTCAGAACAATTAGCACTACTGCCAACTGACCTCATTATTTTTAAGAGAGGAAAAAATACAGTTCTGTCACCCCAAGAACTGTAATCAATATATACATTCTGTGGAGTTAATACAGAATCATTTATAGACTCCCAAAAGTACGAAAGCATGAGGTGGTGATAAAACAAAAACCATGTTACATTTGGATCTGATAATTTCCCAAAAACACAAGAATACTTTGCTGTACTTGGTGCACCAGGATTCTGAAACCACACTTAGAAGAAAGGGCTGGTTTAAAACAACTAAATCACTTCCTTAAAAGTGGAATACTCATACAAATACTGCTACTAGTAATAAAAAATTCAATTAGCCCCTTGTGATATTCAGGAATTTGTATGTGTACTTCTTTCCATGTCACTCCCTGACATCATATGAAAAAAACTTGCATGAAAAATCTACTCACACTTTGAAAGGGGAATGAAGTGTCATATCTTCACCTGCTCGTTTTATTATGGTTTTGAATACTTAAATCTTTCATTGTTCTTTATCTTCTGAATGACATGCTGCTGTCTAATAGGATCTTGTCTTTCCTAAATTAATTTTGAGTATTGAGATTTTAGAGTATAAACTATAGTTCTAGAAACAAGAGATATCAACTGATGATAAACTTAATTGTGTAAAATGCCTTAAAAACCTGGAAGTTCCAACCATTTTTCCAAGTACAATAAGCATTATATGTCTTACATAGTATTGTAAGCAATGTGAATACTCACTTCTGTGTTTCCACCTCTGTTCCATCCTTCCCTTAATTTGCCAAGTTTTTACACCATGCACTCTTTGTAGTCAGGATTACATTCCCACCTTGCCTGGAACAGTGGGACTTCATGCTTAATTAGTAGTATTACCAATACTGAAGAGTATATACATTACAGAGAGCCCTAAACAGTCCCAATGTTAACAAGAGGTGCAATATTTCTGAAGAGAACAAGCATAGATCACAATGATGAAAGTATAAAAATATTCTTTGTAAATATAGTTAGTTCAAGGCCTTTACATGAGGTATAACCTTATAATAAAACCTTAAAAATTAAAGCCAGCAGGGGGGGATTAAGAGGAATCCTGCAGATTAGGGATCCGTAAAATCATGAGGCAGAAGCAGAGCAGCAGGCAGCATTTTTGGACTGATTACTGCTGGGCAGCCACCCACCATAGAGAGCTTCCCTTCTGTGTTTCTGAAGGAGTTAAACAACTGCAAGGTAGAATATTGAGTTTGGACACATGGAAAAAGAGGAAATGTATTTTGCATAGGTGTTCAGCTTGGAGATAATTGTTTCAGACACTGACAATTAAAATGTATTGAACTGCAGCCTTTGCACAGTTAGGGTAAGCTGAAGATATAGACTGGATGGTTTCATTTTACTTCACAGCACAAACCACAATTTTAACAAAATTAAAAAGCCCAAAAAACCAAACAAAACCAAACATTGTGAGAGGCAATGGTTCTAGGAGTGTTTCTCAATTTCTCAGGAAGTACATGAATAAAAATATCCACTTCATTACACATCTTATGTCTCTACTATATCCATCATAGCCTGCACCTTTTCTCTGGGCTCACATAAAGCTCAGAGGAACTCAATCTAAAATAAAAAGTCAAACAATGTAGAAATGCATTCTACCTTATTTTATAAAGTAAAGCTAAAATATTATGTTCAGAATTTCTCTGTACCACATTTATCTACAGGAACAGAGAGCAACTATCAAAATGGTGATTTTCCTTTTCCTCAAATACCCTAAATAATTGTGCGCTGGGATAAGTCAGGCACCTGAGAAGTCTCCCACTTACATTCACAGCCCTTATGAATTGGTACTGCTTCCCCTCTGTATTCTCTTGCAGCCTTGAAAGTCATTTACCAATGGCCTGACAGGCAGCATTCCCTGCCCACTTCCCATTATGCTGCTCTTATGGCCTCTTGCCTTTCCTGAGGCCTTGGTGTCAACTAACCCACAATAAACTGCTCAGCCTGGCTTGCTCACACTTTTGCCTTGCACACTCTGTGTCCAGCACAAGCAAGTACTTGGCTGGGACCCACAGGGACATTTCAGGATCAAGTCAAGGAGAGGTAACACACAGATGTCACATTTTCTGTGGCCACCTTTATGTCCCCCTCTCACAAGCTTCAGGAATGTCACTCTGTTTTACAGCTTTATGCTACCAGATGTTTAGGCATCTCAGACAAATTTAAAAACTACACCACTCCTT
Source organism: Molothrus aeneus (assembly GCF_037042795.1). Taxonomy (NCBI): domain Eukaryota; kingdom Metazoa; phylum Chordata; class Aves; order Passeriformes; family Icteridae; genus Molothrus; species Molothrus aeneus. Next base: position 30,391,277 of record NC_089650.1, on the reverse strand, counting down.
AAATTTTTTGTTAGTGTAGTACTGGGATTTCAGCTTTTATTTGAATATACCCTCAAAAAACCTTGCATATGTAGCATGACAGTGGCCACTAATACCTCACAGAATAAACACTCATGCAAATCCCAGCTGTAAATATAGGTTAAGTCTTTATATTGTTAAAAGGGTATCGCCCTAAGTACATATCAGAATTCTGTGTGCATCTGCTTGACTAACATAAAAACCTGTCCATATGTTGTTACAAGAATTTTTAACAGAACAATTTTATTATGGAACTAAGTCAAACAGACCATAATAACAGAACTATGGGATATAAGCCATTTCTAATTGAACATTGCTACTGGCAGCATACTTAACCCTCTTAGGTTTAGAACAAAATGACATAGATTTAGATTTTGCATTTAATAACAATTTATTTCCCAGACACCCTCCTTTTGTAACCTTTTAAGTCTTTCAATTCCATCAGATTTTGAAAGGATAAGCTACTAATAAATGCAGTTTTATATCTATTTAATTTAAACACAGAAATAAGTAAGTAGGAATATAGTTACAGGAATTCCCCAGGAAAATATTTCTGTGGTTTAACTTCTAATCCGTTTTTATTTTGGGATTAATGCAGATAGCATCAAAGCATCAAAATGAGAAACAAGCTGCATATTCAGTTCAGGTATTCTAGTAAAACAGCACACAGCCTGAAAAGTAAACAGGAAATATTTTCAGTTTGGCGAGTGCTTTTGAATTTTTGTGGTTGAATATGAAACTTCTTCAGTATTACTCTTTCTAAATATTTCTTTAGAATACCTGATGTCTAACAACATGAAACTGCATCAACACCACAAAAAAATAATTCAAACCTTGTGTGAAAGTTCATACTCAAAATGACTCATATCAATTAAACTTTAAGGAATATGTACATATGAAAACAGCATAAAGAACAAATGATTAATAATTACTTTGACAAATAAAGGAAAAATATGATGAAAGACACCCAAAATGCTAATAATCTCTTCAATATAGGATTAGGACTTTTCTCTGCATTGGTTTCTGAAAAATAATCCATAAATAAAAGTAACAAAAAAATCTTTTTCCTACAGATACTACAGTAGATATGAGTACTCTTAAAAATTACTGAAAAAGTAATTCTAATATGAAAAATAAACTTCAGTGTAAAGGCATAGAGAAACCCACTACATGCTGGTTGACATCATAATCTGAATTCAGAGTATATATATTTATCTTGCTCTCTGAGAATAATTAACATTTTGGAATCAAAATAAAGTTAGTGTTAATGGGGATGATATGCTGGGTGCAATATATTGCACCTGTGCTGTTGATATTACAGTTCTACAGAGGAGGAAAAAACCAGAAAAAATAGTTGTCCCTGAAGTGCATGCGTGTGACTCACAATGTGTGCAAGAGACAGACCACTGAAGTGTGAACGTGCTGTTTATACCCAGCTTCTTCAAAGAGAACAGATGCTCCATGATTATTTTCAAATACATATTACTATATATATAACATAAAAATAAGATGACTGTAATACTGTGAGAACAAGAGGCCAGATATAGCTAATGATCTTGGTTTTAATTTTCCCTTTCATTTCCTCAAGCTACAAATGAATAATTTGCATTTACCTTCCCATTTAAGTAGGTGTGTGTTCATTTGAACTTCCTCCCTCAGAAACATGCAGTAATACTCCCCAGTTAGAAATGTGCAAGCATTCTGTGCAATTTTCAGTGTGGTTTTAACATACAAAGCTTTTGGTGTAATCTCTTGGTCTCTCCGTTTCAGGTGCCTGACAGCATAGTTGGAAACTATGATGGTAACAGGGAATTTAAGGCTGAGTCTATTTCTAGAAGTCCATCATTCCCTCTACATTAGCTGGCACATAGTATTTTTCCTTGAGGAGCTGTACTGCACTTTTCTTGCTCCCACTTCCACATGGAAGACCCTTGAAACCTATAACTTGGAGAACCTGAGGAAAGAATGCTGCAAAAAGCTAATTGCATTTTTGCATTATTTGCAGAATTTCTTCCAGGCTTAATGTTTTCTCTTGTTTCAACAAGAACATAAGTTATTCTTTAAATGAGTAATTGGTTTTAGATGCACTCCATTCTATCAACTAGGAGATATGGGTAGTTAGAAGTACCAACAGAGGAAAACAAAAAGAAAATAATCACTATAAAATAGTGTTCAAAAAGCTGTTAAATTAGCAATTTTTATTTAATAGCAGATTATAATCAATTAGTTTGTTGAATTAATAAAAAAATGCTTTTAATTCAGTAGTATTCATCAGGACATACTGCTGATGCACATGGAACTCTGCTATGCATAAACTCTGAAGCTGAATGGGCTTTTTTTGCTATTGCAAATCTGAAGTCATATAATTTTCCTCATAGGTATTATCTGCCTTTATCAATTTACAATTTTTTATCTAACCTGTGCCAAATACAAGAGTCTGAGCACTGAAGGACATTTGACTTAATATACTCAACATCAGATCAAATTTCAGACTGCAATTTTCCCTTTGGAGTGCTTACCCATGACTTGGGCATTGCCACAGCACCCATCACCAGTTCTTGAAACAGATGTAATTTGTACCAGTTTTTCCATTAGCTGCACTCTACAATAGAATCCAGCTTTAAACTTCATATTCTATCAGCAGAATTTTACTACCATGGAGAGTCAACTACTGTAGGAAGAGATACTGCAGCAGAGGAAGCCAGGCTGCTGTGCCTTGTGTAAAAGAGTCATAGCTAGCACACACAAAGCCTGCAATATTTATGCAGAATTTTCTTCAAAATACGTGCACAAACACATCAGGGAGAAGCAAAACCAGAAACTTGTTCCTTCCTATTCAGACAGATGAAGGTAATAAAATCAGAGGAAGGTTGCACATTTATTATGCCCTTGTTCTGCAATCACAGGTCAGTCTACAACAGTAAAAAATCTCACAAGTTACAGAGCGGGCAGAACACTGTTCTTCAATGCATCCAAGATGCTCTGAGTTCACTTGTTTCATTTAAATATGCGGTAAGCATATGCAGTATAGAATTTATTTCATTTTCCAATCATTGTATGCAAAGTTGACTAGAACTTTCCAGCTCAAGTAAGAATGAAGAACCGGTCAAGTTTCTGCAGTCACAGAGGAATCCTAGGGTTACTAGGAATGTTGGAGGTTACTAGGGTGTCAACTAAGTAGATAACAATATATGATGGAGGTATTATTAGGAGCTGTAGATCAGCACTTGGTTGTTTTGGGTTTTTTTCAGACCTGCTGCTTGCTTCCTTACCACTGTTGTTCTTTTATTGTTGCAAGTGAACTCCTAAGGCTGTTTTTCACCTACTTCTAGCTATTGGATTTTCTCCAGCAAGAAAGAAACCAACTTTGTTCAAGAGCAAGTGCCTCATCACAGAAAGGTTCTATTAACTACAGCAGCATCCACAGCACATGATATTTTTAACTGGTTTTCAGAAACATATGAAAAAAGCTTCCCAGAAAAATCACAAGGCTTTTTAATCTGTTCTTGACTTTCACTGCACCACAAGAGCAGTTAAAGTCCATTTCAAAATGAAGATGACTCATGCTCCAGTTCCCTTATCAAAGAAATACTTTGACGGAAGCTGCAATTTGCTGCTGACAGTGATGAGGACAGGAATACCATTGGCAAAGGTCTTCCCATGAAATTTAGGACATAGCTGGATTAATGGAACTATTCCTCAGTTATCACTTACTGCTTTCTGCTAACATTCCTGGACTTAAAAGCACTCTTTGTAATCACTAAAACAGGTTTTTCCTTACAAAAGAGGTTGGCACCTGTACTCGTCAGGGGACTTCGACAGCTCGAGTCCTAAACACATTCCTGCATTGTGTTTAGCAGAGGCCACTTTCAGCAGATGACACTCAAATTCACAGTAGAAAAGCTGATAGTTATACTGAACACCAATTTCCTAAATTTAGCCTTAAGTACATGCTGTGTAGGAAATAGGATGTGTTTGGGCAGGAAATTTTGGGATGCCTCATTTAAGAAATGTTGTTAAGAAACAAAATACTGTAATAGTGGTAAAATTTCTAAGTCCAAGGACACAGCAATACTCAGAAGTTTTCCTTGCAGTAAAACAAATACTGCAAGTGAAATAGAATGGATCACTGACTTGATGTGTACACCTTGAATTCATACATATGCACACTTCCCCTAAGCACAGTTTTCTTGCTTCCTGAGGAAGCAGTGGAATATATGTAACATAGTACAATAGTGGATTTAGCAGAACATTTTGAAGGCACCTGACCAAACAGATGGATGAGAGCTTGGAGAGACAGTATTAAATTTAAAGCATGCTCACACTCTTAGAATTGCAAGGGGATATTTCGGTAGATTCACACTATTTGTGCTACTTCCACCTTCCTAGCTGAAAGTAAAAAAAGGTCTTTGCACAGAAGTCACTGCCATAGGACAATGTAGTATTCAAGGAACCCTGTTGATACTGAACATGCACAAAATGTAAAGATATTAACAACAGTATCTACATCTAATTAGAAGAATTAGCACTTCATGCATCGTTTGAATGGCATTTATTAATTGTTATATTAAGCTGTGAGATCATCCTGTGTCCTGCTGTGGCTTTTTATACACACATTACTGAATTCTGTACGGAACTTCTGGCTGCATTCAATATATTATTTTTAATATCTAGTAAATACTACTGGCTCTGAATGTGAACAATTGTCTTCTCCAAGAAATGCTTAACAATAGAAGTTTAAAACTGACTTTTAGGAAAACAACCATATTGCACAGAGAGCAAATGTAAATACGGTGTTAACAAAGGCAACTTCTAGAAGGAGGCAAGATGTGCAAATAACAGTGGAGCCAAGCTGAGACTGCTCAATGTCTGTCTCCCTACAGCTGATACAGAGCTCCCACTCTCCCATCTGTCTCAAAACAGATATATCCATTTGGGAGGTATAATCCATAAACATAGACAACACCACTCTAACAGGAAAAGTGCCATAACAGACATATTAATGTTCTCATAGGTACACTGGTCTAGTTTAGTGTCAATAGTGAAGTCCCATTCCATTCCTACATGCTGTCAGACTGTAATATAAACAAATTTTAATTCTTGTAGACTTGAACAAGGTGGTGATAATGACAGAGAGAACAGGATGGCCAAACTATGCCTCTTAAACTTAATAATGAGTACAGTCAACCTTAGATCTTTTTTGAAGAAGTAGTGCATACCATCAGTTTCTTCTCACTCTATCCACAAATAAAATGAAATAATGCTGAAGCAATTTTTAATTTAAAAATTCAATTTATTTGCTTTCATATGTTGTTTCATAAACAATTTTCATACGCACTTGCTCCTACCTATTTTATTATTAGAACATATGTAATTCATAGAAAGGCCAATAGTGTATTAATGCTAGACACACTGAAACAGTGGAAATGTCAGATTAGCCCAACTAGCTATAGAATAATATCAAGAGAAAAGATATTATATAAATTTTTAACTGTCAAGATAATGGGAGGACAGGCAATCTGCAGCAACACCTACTTCCTATCAGTTAATTTTACCAAAACATCAAAAAAAATGAAACCTCAGAATATGAGGAGGCTTAGAGGGAGATATTATTGGGAAAGGAGGCTGTATCTAATGATTATGAACTAAAAACATACCCAATATAAGGAGAAAACGGAATCAGAGTAATGAAAACTGAACACTAGTTGCTTAGTATGGAAGTGCTGCACTGTTGCAGAGCGGGATATCCAAGAGTGTCACTTCATCGTGTAAATCAAGTTCGTATATCAAAAGTCAGCTTTCATTTCTGAATACAGTTGCACAGGCCAGCTTTGTCAGAGATAAATAAACTATTTTTTTTAGTCAAAAATACTGTGACTTTGAAACACAAGGTAGCTTGCTGGGGATCAGCTTGTGCTGTAACTGCACAGAGTGTCACGCAGATTCTGATCAGCAGGAGCTCAGTGCAGCTGGGCCAATGCACTATGTGGGTACAGCAAGCATGGTCTGTCTCTGAGAGGAACTCTCCTGGCATCCAGAAATATCCAACAGAATTATCACTTTTATGAAGTGATGGGCAGAGAAAGACCTGCCCCACAGCTTCCTCCTAAAATATCATTTGACCTAAAACTTAATAGTAAAATTCTTAGAGCTGTGTCCTTACCTTATTTGTAAAAGGGGCAGATTGTTATGTAACTGTAAAAATACTACATATATTAATAGTTTAGGACGGAATTTACTCTGCAAGAGAAAACAAATTCTGACTTCGTGCTCACTAATTTTAAGTTTCCCTTAAAACCACTGCAGTGGAAACAATTATTCCAAAACAAAATTAAGAGAACTGCCCAAAATTCTACATCTTCATTCAATTAAAAAAAATTACATTAAAAATTATTTTGACGTGCAAAAAATTCTAGGATTAATTTAACGTTTCCCTGTGTCCTGTAAGTATCACCATAACCACTATTTACCATACATTGGGCATAAAATGAATTCATAGTTATGAATAATTTATTAGCTCCTATACATAGGTGTAACTCACCCCTAGCAGACTAAGTATGAGAACAATATTCTACTATTTAAAAACTAAAAATGAAAAACAGGGCCTCCAAGCTTCACCTTGTACAATGACCTCATGCAGATTTGAGGGTGTTTGGACTTGGGAAGAGAAGTTACTGATTTTCTTTGGTCTTGGTGCTTATGGAACAACAGAAAAGTATAGTTTTTAGTTGGAGGAAGCCTTCCTTAGATTTCCCTCTTCCCTACAATTGCCAATTTCCAATTACATTTTTAATATAGGAGGCAGCATTTATAATTTGGCTGACACTAAAATGTACCTACTCAAGTGAAGTTGCAAACTAGAAAAGTCTTAGCAGCTCATCTCGTACTAGAAAATACTGATAAAGAGATAGGAACAAAAAAATTAACTCCTATATGGGAAAGGCCAACAGAATAGTTTTATGATCGTATTAATTGCAGACCTGAGTGTATGCATTAGGCAAGGAGATAACTTCATTATTTTACACAGACATGCCCCAGAGAGTCTTCTTTTTTAATCTTTATTTTCTAGGGAGAGTTGGCATTTGGAAAAAAAAATTCTAAACTCCTCAAAACCCACTATTCTAAGAATTAAGAGGCTAAAACATGATAGAAACTGTCCACATCAGTGCACCATCACTGAGGAAGCTTAAGGTCAAGTAAATGTATTATTCATTCACTATTATGAGCTATGTGCTCTTTCTAAATGTAAATTAGACTCTGTAATTATTTTCTACTTTTAAAGAGTATCATTCATAAAGCAAATTAAAGTGATGTGATTAAAATAATCAAAACTCCTGTACAACATCCCAGAGGGCAGCTGCAATGACATGATAAATTACACAAGTTTAGCAATTCAAGACTTTATATAGACTAGAAAGAGGCCATCAACTCCAGAGAGTGACAGAGCGCAATTCTGTCAAAGAAAATCAAAGCAACTTGTTTGCTGATTTTTTTTGTGGGGAGGGGTGGGAATAACTAATGCTGTAATCACAGCCTGGGGGTAGGGAAGCCATCCATAAGTATCATCTTGGAAGACTCTCTCTCCCCCTTACCTGGAAAGCTACTTTAAACACCCAGCATAAGCAGAGTAAATTCCTTCCCCACTATTGCACTGAAAGACTATCAGCATGAAGCATTGAGTGAATCCAACAAAAACTCCTCCACCACCAAAAGTGTAGAAGCTCAAAGCTGCCTAGTAGCTATAGAAATCAAACTTACATCAACTTGGCACCTAATTTTACTAGGTTTCACAAATAAAATTTCCCTCCTCAGCTCTAATGCCCTTGGCAGACCCATGGTCAGACCATGCCCTCAGGAACTCAGGATAAACCCCTATTCTGACAATATTTTGTAAAACTGTTTTTTCCAGTGATAAATATATTATGATCTTGCAAAGTTCTCACTGTTATGCCATTGGCTCAGTAAATTCTTTTTTGCTTCTATTTAAACATAAATATTTTTAGACATAATTGGAAGTTTCTTCTTAACTTCTACTATCCCATGTGTCTACCCAGTGGGACACAAATTAGACATAGTTTTACTTTTTAGGAAATATTAATTTGAAAGAGGGCTGTACATGAAACAAACTATGAAATAATTTTCCCTTTTAAAATAGACTGGAGAAGAATATAGGAAAACAGAGATCCAATGTAGTTCCTATCATCTCAGTACAAATCAACACTCTATTTTCTTCTTTATGTATCTATATCCCTGCCCCCCATCCTCTTGCCTGTTTTCAACACTTAGGTCATATGCTCCCACAGGTAAAGTTTTGAGAATTACTCACACAAATCATGGTTTTGAGTTTAGGGAGTTGGCAGTTTTCACTCTCCTAAGAATTACAAGGTTTATAATCTTCCAGATGCTGCTTAGAAAAAGCATGAAAACACCACATAGGATTAAGGGTTTATAGGAAAGGTTCTCCTAAACCTCCAAAATTACAGGGTTACTCCTGAGAGGCTCTGCAATTCTGAGCTATATACTTTGTGTCATCTTACTGCTTCTAGAGTAGGCATAGGTGTAAACACAGCTCTTGCCACTCCATTACTGTGCACCCCTGGTTCTCCTGGAAGAATGAAAAAGCAAATTGCCAAAATTCTAATGCAGCTTTTCATTTGATATACTGCCAACTCTGAGGAAGCACATGACATTTTAGAGATGCTCCTGAATTTGTGTTTCAGCTTCAGCTCAGCCTCACGTGTCACCTCCAGACCAGCAGACAGACTTGCTGAGGGTAATACACCTGAAACTTTCCTTAGGTGACACTGGAAGGTCTACAAAGTGAAAAAACCTGTGTTATTTCTCAGCACCACTGTGATTCTTTAAGAACATATTTGCTCCAAATGTAGTCTGAAAAGACCATAGCTATTTAAAAGCATAGGAACATGTTTGTGTATGATAATAGCAATTACTTTTCAGAGTCAAACAACAGGACTGAAAAAAGAGTGTGTATAAAATACATTATTTAAGTGCTCAAAAGCAGTGAGAATGCTCTTTATAATCCCTTCTCTCCAATTCCTCCCCTTTTTATTTTGAGCAATAATGCCAAAATAGCACCTGTTTTTCTCATTTTGAGGCAGAATACAGCCCTCTTATTTCATATCACAGGTACATTTCCCATCAAAAGGCATTTTGTTTCTCACAGGGCTCAAAATAAGACTCCAAAACCCAACCAAGAACCAAAAAAAAAAACCCAGAAACCCACAATTACACTACATTAGATTGTCATTTGCTTTCTAGGCCCTTTGTAAAGCTCACACCAGCACACAGGTGGACCAGCTGGAGTCCTGGCAAAATATGCTTTTTCCTTCATTTGGGATGATATCCAGCTGATAGAAGTGAAGCTCTAACATGCATCAAGACACATAAAAAAGCACAGTCATAATCATTCTCCTAATAATCTCTAATTGTGGTGCACTGACAAAATGAAATTCCTTTCAGCAAAGAGAAGAGCCTACTGCTTTATAAATTAGGCACCATTGTCTTTTTCTGTTTTTTCCTACAGAAGTGCTTTCTGAAGCCTGAAAACCACTCTCCCCGTGTGAACTCTCTAACACTGAAATTGCCCCATACATTTGCAACTTCTTCCTTATCTGAGGAAAAGCATATCCACAGAAATAAAGTGGAGCTGTAATTACTGCAACTGGTTGGTGCAACCTACAGCAGGGTAATGACCTGGTGCTCTGGTGAGCTGTTCTAGGGGGCAGTTTTGGAGGCTGTGTTACAGGAGATTACAGGAGAAGGTGCCATTAGAGGGCAGCCTTGGGTTACACCAACATGCGTGTCCCAGTCGTTCTCGGATCTCTGATGGTACGTAGCAAAATGCATTTCAGCTTCTTAAAGTACAAGAAAAAATTCACAGTATATATTTTGCACTCTTTGAATAAAAAAAAAAAAAGGCATATTATGGGTTGAGCATATTGGTAGGGCATGGGTAGGAGTAGATTATAATTTTTTAAAGGCTTTTAAGTAACTTTAATAATGTAGAAGTAATCTTTTTATTATTGAGAACTTCCATTGGTCATCTAACCTTAAAGTCTGAGTAAATTATCACTGGCAGTTAAGTAAGTCCTGCAATAGTACAGAAGTAGTCACAGTAGCTTCCATGTAAATGTATAACAAAAATAGGTAAATTGGGATTCCATGGTAACAATCCTTGTTAAATCAGTCTGGTTTTACCATATGAACACATAATGTTACCTTTTTTTAGATACCTAGATAATTTAGGATTTCTTTTAATTACTACTTAATTGGATTATCTAATGGGTAACATCTTTGTATTATTTATAATTAAGCACTCATTCCATAGACATTAAGAAAAATGTTGTTTATCATCTATAACAGCTGCATTATATTTAGCACAATACATTCTGTGTAAATTCTATACAAAAGCCCCTAAAGATTTTTGCTGTAATTTTCTTCACCATATTACATAACTTTGACACTTCATTGGTTTCCAATTACTCTGCTGAAGTACATTTGTCTGAAACATATGTCCAACCTTTTCAGCTGTGTGAGGGCTGTTCAGTACAATAATCTCCATCAGTGTAGTCAACTTAACAGTCGCCACTGATCTCGTAACATAAACAGTTTAAGGACTTGGAGCTTCAGATCCTCCTCACTGTTGGCAGCAGAAGCTCATTCAAAGCATTCTTTCACTCTAGGTGAAACTAATCCCATCTCAGAAAGTAAACAAAGAACTTTGCATTTCATACAACTAAACAAACATGCACAGAACAATGACAGAATACCAAAGCAAACCCATGAATAACAGCCCCAGAGGGCTTCACTCAGATTTCAGCTGAATGCATAAGGACTCTCAAAATGCCAAACTGGCCTAGACCAACAAAAGCAGCATGACACAGAGTGAGGTTTAAATGACCAGACACAGCTCTCTAGACACACATGAAACAATAACCTGGCAGAAGGTGTGCTCACCCAGATTGTGGTAATAAAAGCACCATTTTTATTCGATAAATATGTGAGCAAAGCAACAGTTATTCCCTCAGGGATCATCAAAGCAACATTTATTCCCTCAGGCTGTAAGGCATCTCACTTGTTGGACCTCCTTAACCTTGTTTCCTAAGCTCATGGTCCATCAGCCAACTTTGACCTTTGTCTCCTGATATTTCTTCATGTGAATGCACAAGAGGTTGGGAGCTTTTGATACATCAAATAGCTTTCCCTGGAGGCTACAACATGGTTGGAGCAACACAATACACTCTTGTGTTGTAACACCAGCAATAAGAACCAAAAAACAAAACAAAAACAAAAAAAAAAGGGAAAAAAACCCAAACCAAAACACCAAAGGATTTCTAGAAAAATCCAAACCAAACCAAAGGATTTCTAGACATCTAGTCCGGTTTTACAGCATTTTGTCACTGAAAGCTTCAAGCACTCACCCATACAGAGCAGCACCATACCCCATCAGAAGGCTTCAGGCATCTGCCCATGCAGAGTAACATCACTTCAGAAGGCTGCAAGCATCTGCTCTTCTTGTCCTTTAGCCCAACCTTTTATACCCCTGATGTTGATGCACTGTACCTGTGTGCCCTCTGTTCCTTTTGGTGGTTGTCAGTGCCCCTGGCCACTCCATGGCTTATTACCTTCAATGCTGCTCACCTGCTTTCCACAGTTGTAGCCCATTTACCCCAATTACCATGAATTGTGTGCCTACACTCTTTGGGGTTTTTTAGCTTCTACAATCAAAGCAGTATTGTGAGTTGGAAGAGTGTATTACACAGATTTCAGAGAGCTTGCCCAGACATAAGGCTTCTGGTAGTAGCATTCACTATAACTGCCTTTTCAATGTCTGAAAAAATCACTTTGTTACATTTGAAAATAAATCAGAATAGATATCCTGACCTGAAGTACAAACACCATCATAAACAAACAAACAAAAAAAGCAGAACAAGTGGCACTAATTCAGGGAAGTGACGTTACTGGATGGCAGGGATGGTGCCCCTTGGATTCCTATAAACCTGCAAGCTTTTGGACACAGCTGTTAACTCTTTTACTAAAAGGATAAGAACAAATTTTAAAAATCAATACTAAGGTTCTAGTATGGGTGTACAAAAGGCACAAACTACATGCAGAAAGGAAAGATGGGTCCAGTGGATTGCAAGGTGGAAGTTTCTGATACTTTCCTTCCTGAAAAGGCCCCAATGTGGCCCAAAAGCTGAAATATATTACTTGTGAACAGATGAGCACAGGGACTTCAGCTAAGAAAGACAACTTGATTAATCTTTTATCAGATATGGCAAGCACTTATGTACAGGCTACAGTGTTTTTTCTGAACCAGATTCAAGGCAAAGAGAAGATATGCAGATGGAAAAAATAGAAATGGGCAAAAATGAAAGTTCTTAGCTGAGTGATTAAAAACTATCCTGTATGATACAAAATACACAAACATTTTTCTAATGTAAATATCTATACTTTATTGGTCAATATTACATTATATTGCTTGCTCTTTCACATAGTATCATGCTAATATTTCAATTAAGTAACTTTTAAAGACATAGACTCATGACAACTTCCAATAAAAATAATTTTACCACCATGTCAAGAGAAAAATAATGGAGGGAACCAAATTGTTTTTTCATTCTAACACTAACAAAAAAAATTCAGAAATTCAGGTCAATAAAACAATTTACTAGCTAACTTTCATTAGATGATAGAGTTAACTAATATTTTTACAAAATTTTGATGCTTTCAAAAATAACTGACCTTTTATATCAAAATGCTGAAAAAAATCTATGTATTTAACTTATATAGAACCATATTTCACATTGGGAAGTGAAATAATGTGTCTAATGAAATATTTAGTTCAAATTAAAACATATTTTATATTTCCTTTTCAACTAGTTTTTTGTTCACCCAGTCCTTGTTTTGTATGAGAAGCAGTTTCATTATACACTTGATAACACTCTCTAAGATTTCTACAGAGAAGTAAAAGTATTTCCCACAGCTGCAGCTGTCAGCAAAAACATATCTATGAATTAGATCATACTAAAGTATGGGAACTGTGTTGGTCTAAGCATTAGAAGGAGGGTAAATTTGTACGTTCCTTCTAGTCCTGTATTTTCCCACTTCCTCAAAAGATGACAATGAAAGTTGATCCATTCCTCATGGTTTGACTCATGGTCCTGGTGTTTGCCATGCATGGATTCACAACTGAATCAAGGCACAATAAATCGAGAATCAGAATTACAATGTGCATTTTTTAATTTCTAATCTGGTTATTTCTCATTATCCATGGCAATTATGTTCCTGTTAGCCACTTAATATTAGACATGCTTTACATTTAATTCCCTTTGGCCTGCAGTGGATTTTGAATTTAATTCTTGTGAAAGAAACACAATTAGATTTACTCATGTAGTTCTACCATTCCAAAGAATCACACACCTTAATTATAACAAATTTGCAAGGTCTGATCACTGTGCACACAAACCTGACACCCCTTGATCTACTTAGCTATTGCATTATATGCATGTACATGACCATGATGCTCTGAGACCTCTTTTTATATGCTGAAAACATAGTTCATCATATTTCAAGATCTGATCAATTAAACTTTTCGTTTAGAATTTTTTTTTAATGAGCTGTTGATCATAAGCTATAGAGACCAGTGACAGGACCTTAAGGAATGTCATGAAGCCGTGTCAGGGGACGTTTAGGTGAGATATGAGGGAAAGATTTTTCACTCAGAGCATGGCTGAGCACTGGAAAATGCTCTCAGACACATGGTGTGACTCTTGTGGTGTCCTGTGCAGGGTCATGAGTCAGACTTCAATGATCCTAGTGAGTCCCTTCCAACTCAGGATATTCTATGTATGATTCTGTGAGTTTTTTTAATCAGAGGATGTAGATCTCTGAAAAAATCATCTCAATATAAATACATAAAGGAAAAAGTCCTTGAATTTATCCTTTCCAGATTTTTAGAAAACTAATTATAGTCTAAAACATGGCAAAGAAATTTTGAAGACAGTAATTGTATCAGCAATCTGCTCCAACAGCTTTGGAAATAGGCACATTATTGATATGCACAGGATTCAGTCCAGGTTTACCTCATTACAGTCAAATTTCCTCGCATTTTTGCTAACATGTTTTTCAATAACTATTAGGTATTACATACAAGGTATCACTCCATGATGCCAGACTATCCCACATCATTGTGTCTCACTGTTTCTCTGTATTTTGAAGCCTTTACCATCTCTCAAATGTGCCTTAGAATTGTCTGTTCCCTAGATAGTTGTCTCTTTTATTGCATTTCTAAAGCACAGGCTCTAGAGGCTAGTGTGCTTTGCCCAGCATCTATTGATACTGAGAGCAATATGAAGCATATCTTCAAGTCCATCCAGAGAATGAGAACATTTATTTGATAAGTCTTTGTGAACTTCAATCTGAAAACCATCTACAAAAATGTCTCCTCTTTCCACAAAGTTGGAAAGTCACTTTAAAAATAAGACTGCTGCAGTTCTTGTTCTGTACTGGGCTTTGCCAATCTGTCTCATGTCCCCTAGAAAGGCTTTATGGAGGAGCATTTTTTTCCAGTTTTCCTTTGAGTTTTTCTAGGAAGAAAAGGAAAATGCCTTGCCTCTTACTAAAAAGTCACAAATGAAATTAACATTCCTTGGCAATGTTTCCTAAGGAATTTGTCACAGCACAATGTGGGTAAAGGCAGTCTCTTTTTCTGAGACTAGTTTTGCATAAAACTTGAAAAGGAAAACAAGGTTATCAGTTTTAAATGTGACACAGAATGAGGACCACATTTTATGAAATGGTTTCACAGACTTAAAGAATTGATGGAGTCCTTTAGACAGTCCTAATTACAGTGGATTATTTATATCCCTGGCTTTACAGGCAGTCCATTAATAATAGCACTATGTTGTAACCACCCAAGTGCTACTTGAGTTTCAGATGGAACACTGCTCTTACTGGTCTTTCTGAAGCAGCACAGCCCTGTCCTCAGCAACTCCCTCTCCTTACCTCTCATGCTGATGGGCATCTAGCTGGAGCAATGCTGCTAACTGCACCTCTGGTACTACCACATGGGGGAAAAAGGTCTCAGGAAGGCTAATAACAAGTAATTTCTAAATGAAAAAAGTGACATTTAAAGCAGTAGAGAAAGTCATGTAGTCAATGGCCCTACTCCCTTCCCTTCACATTCTCAATCTAAACACATTAGAAAATTAAAGGATGGGGAAAAGGGCATTTTAATCTCATTTTACTTCTGAAGAATGATGGAAAAGGAAGGTCAAGTAAATTGGCTGAGTCTGTATGAGAAGTTTGTAACAGTTTTTAAGGATCACAGCTCAGTGGCTCAATTTAACTGACTCAAGAAGCCACTCTGTTTAAGTAAAACATGAACTTCAACCCTTTACCTCAGATACATTTGACACAATCTCAAAAATACAGAGCAATGAACCGACATCCCTCAATTTAGTTTGTGTGCATATTATAACTGAGACTAGCAGCAGCAGCCAGAATCATTGTGTTCTTTATTGTGTTAGAGTGGAGACACACGACTCTATATCTTAAAAGTAAGTTTAGAGTCACCTTAAATAATAATTAGTGCCTGTTCCTGGTCCCAGCAAAATGGTACCCCACTTTGAGGCCACCCTCCAGAAGCAGGAAAGGATATTTTCAAACTATTGCAATAATGGCAGTTTCTGGGGGTGAACAGTGATATGGAAGAAGGAGTGAATGCGAAAAATTCAGGTTTTAGACAGACAGCAAGACCTGCTCTTGCATGAGAAATTTGCATTTTCCAATTAGGCTGCTGAAGTGGAATAAAAAATCCAGAGTGGCTAAAAGCTCCAAAAAATGACAGAAGTGCTGGGCAGATTATCCATGGGTAGCTGGATGTTTCCAAGGTAACACAGCTATCTTGTCTTGTAGGATATTCTTCAGGTCTCACAAAACAAAACAGTGTGAAAGGAAATCTCCACAGCCAGAGTTGAAGGGGATGTCATGCACAGCTCTGTAATTTGTCCAGCATACAGAAGCCCTCTATTTCCTACTCCATGGAGCTTTCTTCCTGAAGGTCTTGCATATCAATAACAGTGCATCCAACAGAGGAGCACACGGCACTGCACATTTTTCTGAAATGTCTCCCGTTTTCTGCATGTCCCTTATTCAAACCATTGAACAATGCAGAAGAAGGGCAGAGAAGTTGCTGGTAACACAGACAGACCAGCCCATGCACATGAGAGAAACACAAAAGTATCATAGTTTGTCTATAGCAGGTATCTGCTTCTAGCAGGGGAGGAGTCTAGAGTAGGGAGGAAAAGATGGGAAAGAGCAGAACTGTGCATCTGATGTATATTGCTTTCTTCTGGAAAAAGGTTGTATTGTTAAAATTTAGAAAAGAAATACAACCAAAATTGCATTGTGATCTAAATTAAGAAAATGGAAAGTGATTGAAAAGTGGGAATTCTTTTTTTTTTAAAAACAACCTGCTTCTGTATTTCTAATCTAATACAAGAGAATGCTTTCTACCTAGAGAAAGGTTTTAAATATGTAATAACTTCAGTTTATTCAAACCATAAGCTTTGTCTCAACAGTCTCATGGCCGCTTCACTCTAATTTAGCTGTAACTTCAGCGCCTGGGAATAAAATGTCCTGTTAAGCATATGGTGCCACAATATTCCAAGTCTAAAAAATTCTAACATTTCCATGCCCTTTCATGCTGGGGTGGAAAAAGGTTCATTAAATAAGTCTAAAGATAATATCCTTTCCAAAATATCTGTTCTCAGGACAGCATGTAAGGAGTGCAGGGGGAAAAAGTGGTAAGATGAACAAAGAAAGTTGGAGGTGATCTCTATGGGTTTGTACTATTCCATCAGCACAAACTTTATTGATAATAACATAGCAAATAGGTTTAGACCAAGAGCAACTGGTGGATTATTTTTCTTCCAAAAAGATTCAAAGTGCTCTCACAGATCAAAGTGCTTATTTTTCTAATAGTTTTTTTCACTTTTGAATTTCTAGTCTGATAATATGCAATGAATTAGAATTTTCAGGCCTAAATTAAAATACATGACAGTGATCAAAAGTGAGATAAAAATCTTTGATTATTTTGGGCAGTTTTGTTGCATGCACTTTATTATGTGAAAAAACACGCTTGGAACAGTGCTAGCAAACTTCCCATTTAGATGTTGGAAAGCTTTTTACTGTTTAAATAAAACTGCCTGTTCATACAGTGTAGAATATAAAAGCCATCTACTGAAAAAAAATTTATACAGTTTCATTTATCTATTCATGCTACATTTTAAAAAACAGGTCCTGTTCTTAAAGGCAGGCATATTAGGCCACGACTAAGATCTAAAGTCTCTGTGCAATTACAACTGTATATTTAATACAAAGAAAAAAAGTTTCTGAACTCTACAGTTTAAGACATATGCTTTGAAAGCACACTAAAATAAGGAAAATATGGTATACAAACACAGCTTGCACAAGCTATTTGCAGACAGAGAGGGGAAAAATATTTGGTCTTTCTAGGTCATTAATCTAAAATACTTTCCATAAGTGCTGAAGGAAAGTTCTGAGAAAGAAAAAAATAGCAAGAGAGATATTCAGCAACCTGAAAAATTTCATGGATTTCTTCTGTAGTCTTATATTGTTACTAATAGCATTAAAAAAGAGATTGAGACCTTAGACTTTCTTTTTTTTTTTGATTCAGGAGAGATAAAAAAGCTCATAGCCTATCGTTTAATATTTTGGTTTGTATTTATGGCCTACAAAATAACAAAACCCTCTCACTGTTCCTGGATCACAAAGGCCCTCTAAGGAGAACCAATGTAACAGAACAAGTCCATTCTTAAGACAAGTTTCAAAGAAAGGGAAAAAATGGTAGTTGAAATCACTGGAAGATGTTTCTAATTCCTAAGAAAGGATGATAGAGATTTGCAAATTCTTCATCTTGCTGTGTGTACTGTTCTTTAGACAATATTATTTGTGGCAGTATACATATGAGTTTTATTTTTTGCTTCTTTTTCTGGACACAGATACCCTTTGGC